>NC_089586.1:83705318-84005318 GCF_019320115.1 Miscanthus floridulus
ATAAATTGATGTAAATAAATAAGCCTATGAAACTAACCTTGTTGAGCTAGAGAAGAAAGACAAGGAGATTCATAGGTTGAAGATGATCTTGAAGAATGGGTGCAAGTGTCAAGAGCAATCCAACAAGACTATATACAAGTCATCAAGGCACCCATCAATCAAGGAAGGCATTGGCTATAATAGGTATGATGGAAAGGCCAATGGAAGGAATGTGATCAATGGTGTGCCTTGTGTGAAGTTCAATAGGGGTGTTGCTCTTGATGAGCTTATATGTAAGGCCAACAACAAGGTCTATGTTCCCAAGATTCAACCTACAAGTAACAAGACAATCAAGACAAAGCAATCCGAGGCCTCTAGGCCACAAGCACCACTTCCATGGTGCTATGCTATTGATTACATGTGTTGTTGGGGCAAGGATGGCAAGATCGTGGTGACGTATGTTAGTGCCCAAAAGAGGAAGGAGATTATGAGGAGTGTTTGGGTCTCCAAGTTTTATGTGACTAACCCCCTAGGACCCAAATCCTTTTGGGTACCTAAAACAAAAGCTTGAATTGTTTTTGTAGAAATATTCCTCTGATGGAACAAGTTGGGTGGTGGATAGTGGATTCACCAATCATATGACTGGAGAGAAGGACATGTTCACATCATTTCAACCTAGTCATGACCAAAGTGGAAACATTGTGTTTGGTGACAATGGAAAGGGGAAGTTCTCGATTTGGGTAAAATTGCTATCTCAAATGATAATTCTATTTTCAATATTTTATTTGTGAATTTGTTGAGATACAATTTGTTGTCCGTTTCGCAACTTTGTGATATGGGCTACAATTCTCTTTACGGATAAGGGTGTGAAAGTCTATAGAAGGGAGGATTCCTCTATTGCATTTATAGGTCAATTAAAAGGGAAACTCTATCTAGTTGATTTCACATCAAATAGAGTAAATCCCGAGACTTGTTTAATGGCAAAATCTAGTATGGGTTGGTTATGGCATCACTGACTTGCCCATGTTGGGATGAGGAACTTGGCCAAACTTCAAAAAGACAAACACATTGGACTAACAAATGTTTCTTTTGAGAAAGATAGGATTTGTAGCGCATGCCAAGCGAGAAAACAAGTTGGAGCTAAACATCCTGTCAAGAATGTTGTAACTATCGAAAGGCTATTATAGTTCCTTCACATGGACATATTTGGACCCATCGCTTATATAGCATTGGTGGTAACAAATATGGTTTCATAATTGTTGATGGTTATTCTCATTTCACTTGGGTATTCTTTTTGCGTGACAAGAGTGAAGTACATGGCATCTTCAAGAAATTTGCAAAAAGAGCCCACAATGAGTTTGATGTCAAGATTAGGAGAGTTAGAAGTGACAATGGGATGAAGTTCAAGAACACCAACATTGAGGAGTTCCTTGATGAGGAAGGAATCAAGCATGATTTTTGGTTCCATACACTCCACAATAAAATGGTGTTGTGGAGAGGAAGAACCGAACACTCATAGAGGCCGCAAGAGCAATGTTGGACGAGTACAAGACTCCGGTCAACTATTGGGCCGGAAGCGGTCCTCATGGTGTGTCATGCTTCATCGCTTATATCTTCATAATAAAAGAGAAAAGACCGCCTACGAACTTCTAACTGGTAAAAAGCCTAAGGTGCACTACTTTAGAGTTTTGGATCCAAGTGTTTCATACTTAACAAGAAATCCAAAAACAGCTAGAAGTTTGCACCAAAGGTGATGAAGGTTTCATGCTTGGTTATGGTACTAACGAACATGGATATCGTGTTTTGAATAAAACCACTGGTTTGATTGAAATCGTGGTAGACATGACTTTTGATGAAACCGACGGCTCTCAAAAGGAGCAAGTCAATGTTGAGATTATAGGCAATAAAGAATCTTCACACAAAGCAATCAAGAAGCTTGCCATTGGTGAAGTAAAGCAGGTCAAAGACAAAGATGAAGACCATATTGTGCATGTTGATCTTGATCCAACCATTCATCATGTTTCATCCAATGAACATAGTGAAGCTTCCGCAACAAGAAATAATCAAGATGGGAGATCAAAATGAAGCACAAGGTCATTCTCATGAAGATGGTGTCAACAATGAGCGAGCTAAACCTCAACTCAGCAATGAAGAAAGAAGTGAAGTCAACCCTCCACAAGCTCATGGTTATGAACCTCCAATCAATCATGATCATGATGATGATGGCCCCATCCAAAGATCAACTCAAGTGCCACATCCTAGAGTGCATCAATCCATTCAATGGGATCACCCGTTGATAACATATTGGGGAGCATTCGACGAGGGGTAACTACATGTTCCCGTTTAGCAAGTTTTTGTGAACATTACTTGTTTGTTTCTCCTTTAGAACCCCATAGGGTGGAAGAGGTACTTGATGATCTGGATTGGATGATAGCCATGCAAGAGGAGTTGAACAACTTCACTTGGAATGAAGTTTGGTCCTTAGTGGAAAGTCCCAAGCAAAATGTGATTAGAACCAAGTTGGTCTTCTGCAACAAGCAAGATGAGCATGGCGTGGTGATAAGGAATAAGGCAAGGTTGGTGGCTCAAGGATTCACTCAAGTTGAAAGCTTGGATTTTGGGGAGACCTATGCATCGGTGGCAAGGCTAGAATCAATTCGTATTATACTTGCTTATGCCACACATCATGATTTCAAGCTATATCAAATGGATGTGAAAAGTGCATTTCTCAATGACCCCCTATTTGAGTTGGTGTATGTGGAGCAGCCACTAGGCTTTGAAGACCCCAAGTACCCCAACCACATCTACAAGCTCGACAAGGCACTCTATGGGCTCAAACAAGCCCCTAGAGCTTGGTATGATTGCTTGAAGGATTTTCTACTCAAACAAGGGTTTGAGATAGGAAAGGCCGATGCTACTTTATGTACTCGCAAAGTCAATAATGATATCTTTGTTTGCCAAATATATGTCGATGACATAATATTTGGTAGTACTAATGTGGCTTTTTGTGAGGAATTTAGTAGGATTATGACGAACAGGTTTGAGATGTCCATGATGGGAGAGTTGAAGTTCTTCCTTGGATTTTAAATCAAGCAAGTCAAGGATAGCACGTTCATAAGTCAAACCAAGTACACCAACGACATGTTAAAGAAGTTTGACATGGACAAGGCCAGCCCATCAAGACACCCATGCCAACCAATGGACATCTTGACCTTGATCAAGGAGGAAAGGACGTCGATCAAAAGGTATATCGCTCCATGATTAGATCCCTCCTTTACCTTTGTGCATCTAGGCCTAATATTATGCTTAGTGTGTGCATGTGTACAAGATTTCAAGCTAATCCAAAAGAATGTCATTTGATGGTTGTTAAGAGAATTTTTCGATATTTAGTGCACACTCCTAATCTTGGCTTATGGTATCCCAAGGGCTCCACTTTCGAGTTACTTGGCTATTCCAATTCGAATTATGTCGGTTGCAAAGTAAATCAAAAGAGTACTATCGGGACTTGCCAATTTATTGGACGGTCTTTGGTGTCTTGGAGCTCTAAGAAGCAAAACTTTGTTGTTTTATCCACCGCCGAAGCTAAGTATGTGGCGGCCGGTGCATGCTGTGCCCAACTACTTTGGATGAAGCAAACTCTCAAAGACTTTGGTTATGAGCTAACCAAGATTCCCCTTTTGTGTGACAACGAGAGTGCCATTAAGTTGGCAAACAACCCTATAAACTACTCTCGAACAAAGCACATAGACATCCATCATCACTTTTTGAGAGGCCATGAAGCAAAAGGAGATATCACAATTCACCATGTGAGCACCGAAAAGCAACTAGCCGATATCATCACAAAGCTGCTATATGAGTCAAGATTTTGTGCTTTGAGGAGTGAGCTAAATATCATTGATTCTCGTAATGTGGCTTGATGTCTTGCACATACTTTGTTTGATCTAGTTAAGAGAAAAGAATTAAGAAAATATTTTATGACACTTTCAAAATCTATTTTATAATTTTCATGAGTGACTATTGCTTTATGATGGTTGAATGAAATCTAGTCACTTGTGAAAATGTTAGTGTCCATCATATTTTTGCCCCACATGGTGTAGTGAGTTCAAGTTTGGGAGTTTTCTAATTTCCCTGTGTCAAAAGTCCTGACATAGGTCGGAACTCCTGACGGCCGGAAGTCACGGCTTGCACCAGGACTCCCAACCATCGGAAGTCCCAGCCCAACGCCAGGAGTCCCAATGTAGATCTGAGCCATTCATTTTGATCGTGCCGCGTCTTTGACCTAGGGTTAAAATCATGTTTTCACTCGGCCTAGCCTGTTTTACCACAGTCATTTTTCCCTCCCTCCCTCCCTGCACTCCCATTGCCCCACAACTGCCCCCTCGCACCGCTCTCACTCCTCCTTGCGCCGCCGCGTCGTGCCTCGCTGGGAGCTCTAGCCCATCCCTTGGCCGTTGGAGCTCCAGCCCCCATCCCTTCTGGCTGCACCGCCGGGGGTCTTGTTGGCACTCCTGACCTCTTTGCCACCTCTCCACCGCCTGTGCTCTACTCTTCTTCCTCGGCTCAGTGGTGGGGATTCCGTTTGTGGAGGTGCTCGTGCTTGAAGATTTGTTTGTGGCCTATAGATTTTGTTTCCCTCCGTCTTCTTCCCCTCTCTCAAGGTACAACCTCCATGGTGCCCTAACCCTAATGTCAATGTACCTTATGATTTGTCTCTATTCTTTTCCCTCTCTCCTCCTCTATCCTCCTTGTGTGAATGCGTGCCAAGATTTGAAGCCCCATGAATGGGCTAGTCACCATGTGCGTCGGAGGTCTTGGTGACCGCCGAAAGTCCTGACCGTCGGAACTCCCGGCTTCGGCCAAAACTCTCGGCTATCGGAACTTCTGACTCCCGACCCCATGGTCACCAGTCCATTCATGTTTCTTCACTTCTTGATATTCATTCGCCTCCCACTGTGTTGTTTCTTAATTCCACTTCGTGTCCCTCGTAGCCATGGACGACGGTAGCCCCTCGAGACGTAAGGAGAAGCGGTCCAAGCACAACCAAGACCATGCAGCTATACCTAAGCTGACTGGTCACACCAAGGCGGCGTGTCCCCATACTGGTGCTAGAGGTTCTCGTGCTGCCTGTCACCGTGATTGTCAAGGATCGTCTACTGTAGCTTCTTCTCATCAAGCTCGTGCCTATGTTGGTGATGACCCTATTGTTGTTGATGAAGAAGAAGAAGCTCTTGAGTGTGCTGGCTGCACCGTTGTTGTTTCACCTATTCGCACACCATGTCATGGCCTTAGTTTTGTTAGTGAGCTTGTTCCTTTTTATGGTAATCTACCAGTCATGCGGGAGCCCACGATGGCTCCTAATCCTTGTGGCGGCTAGACACCTCCTCTACCAGTTGACCACCATCACTAGGTCTAGGATATTAGGTCCATGAGAGGTAGAAATTTGTATGCTAAAGAAGAGAAGGATCTCCACCTTGAGTACCATTTATGGCATCCTTTTCACTTTGATTACTATGAGTCCATTCTCTACAACAAGTTTCTAAAGAAGAGGGAGCCACCGGTCCTTCAGATGAAGGTTATTGATGCTTATTCCCTTGGTCTATTCAAGGAGCCTGAGCTAGAGCAGATGGTTCATGATATACGCTCAACGGGTTTATCCTACTTGATGGAGTTTTAGAAGCATTGGAACAATGAGATTATCTGTCAGTTTTATGCTTCCTATCACCATGAGAAAGACCCTACTGGGGCCATTGACATTATCCATTGGACCACAGAAGGAAAGCACTATAAGGTGGATTTCATTACTTTTCTCGCCTTCTTGGTTTAAGTCACACCGACCGCACTGCACTTGAACTTACTAAGTATGAGGATGTGGCTTTGGAGGAGTACTAGCATATGTACCCTGATGGATATCCAGCTAATGGACAGACTATGTATTTGAAGCCCTACTACTACATTCTCAACAACATTCTGTGACAGATCTTGTATCCGAAGCATGGTGACTCCATCTTCCTTCGCGATGACTCTCAAAAGGTGCTTCAACACTTTGGTGATGATTTTGAGCAATTCTCCATCAGCCAATACATTTGGAATAAGATACATGATGCCAATGATTATCCTGTGAGGCACCTTCTGTATGCCTCCTACCCTATGCATGTGATTGAGCAAGTATCAGGCATCCGATTCCCCATAGATTCCCAACACAAACTCCTCAAAATCTCCAACAAGACTTCTATCACAGCTGCAAGGAACCTGAAGAAGAAAGCCGATGTAGCCCGAGGCAAAGGCAAAGGTCCTTTGGGCTCTCGCTCTCACCGTGGTGCCTTACCACCTACGGCTTCTCGTGCTTCTAGCACTGAGCCGCTCTCCTCCTCCTCTAGTAAGAAGCCTAGCAAGTTCAAGTTCCTCATGGCCTACATGTTTGGATAGTGTTGTGCTAGTGCTCAACGCGAACATGACATGCAAGAGAGACTCTATCGTTTGGCACAGTGGGCTAGTATTGAGTCTTCACCACCACCGCCATTTGTGCCTCATCGTGATCCTCTGGTGCTCTATGATGAGGCTTGTGTGGCTTACGAGGAAGATGCTTCCTCTCGCCCTCATGGCAAGAGCAAGGCCACTACTGCGGACGAAGAATACATCGAGGAAGACAATGATGACGACGATGATGATTGTGATGACGGTGACCATGATGATGATGAGAACTACGAGGATGAGTAGTCGTTTCTCACGCGGCCTACCCCTTTTGGCACTTGTTGACAAAGGGGGAGTGTTAGGCTTTGATCTATCATGTAATAAGTTAGTTGGTCACTTAGTTTCGAGACTTTAAAACTTTTAGCTTGTATCAACTATGTCGTGTGGTGGCTAGTATGTGATGGACAACTATATATGTGTTTGTGATGGATGATTGTAGGACAAGTAATGGTTATCTATCTTTCTTATTAGCTTGTGCTTGTCTCTACTTGTGATGATGAATGTTTTATTTTGGATGGCCATGTATTGCTTCAAGTTTCTACTTTGAATTCTTGGCCATCACATTCTCTTTTACTTGTTGTGTTAATATAACATGCCATATTGCATCTCTTTTCACGGATATATATTTGTTCACATACACTTGTTGCACCCTATGGATTGCAAAACTTAGGTGGAGCTTTTGTTTTGATGTATGCAAATCATGTATAGATGATTCTCATTGAAATTCAATTTCATGCATACATCTAGGGGGAGCTCTTCATAAATTTTGGGGTTCAAAAAACTTTAAATTCTTTCATTCTTATAAAAGCCTAAGTTGGTTGTCATCAATTACCAAAAAGGGTGAGATTGAAAGCGCATTTGCCCCCTATATGGGTTTTGGTGTATTGATGACATTCAAATTAGGGACTAATGTGATCTTAATGAGATATGTCGCAACAATTAGTCCCATAAAAGATTTAAAGAGTTGATAAAGATGACATGGTGTCCCTCAATTCTTAAAGTAGAAAAAGGCGCTGAACTCAAAGTGGATCTTCAGGTTTACATTTTATACTTTTGAGTTTAGGTATGCCGTACTATAAAGAGGGATGCAAACTTATTTGGTCTGAGGAAGATAGAGTGCTCAAGTAAAAAATTAAAATCAAAGAGAGACACTCTAGCACTTCACGAGCATGTAGAATAGTTTTTGGTGACTTTTGGTGTCGGAAGTCTCGACGTAAGCTGGAACTCCCGACCGTTGAAAGTCACGACTCACGCTGGAAGTCCTGACACCCAGTCACTTAGCCTGCACGGTGACTGTGGCTGTTGGAAGTCCCGACATGAGTCAGAACTCTTGACAGTCGAAAGTCCTAACCCAAGTGGGAGTCCCAACACCTGGACTTAGCTGGCTGGCTAACTGCGCCCTCGGAAGTCCCACGTACATCGGGAGTCTCGACCATCGAAAGTCCTAACTCAGGTCAGGAGTCCCGACACCTAGCCACCTGGTTGCCCTGCAGACCGTGTGCATCGAAGTCCCGACCATCGAAAGTCCTGACGTACATCGAGAGTTCTAACATTGACATGTTCGTAATGACTCTGACCTTACATGAACAGTGTTTTCTTTATAGGTCAAAAGTCTCGAGATCTGTATCGAAACTTCCGACATAGATCTGAACGGTTGGATTTCTACCTTGAGTATAAATAGCTCTCTCCTCTCTTCTAACCGTCACTCACTCATTCATTGCAACCTACTCATGGCCAAAACATCTCTCAAGCATTTAAAACTCCTCTCTCTCCTCTCCCCTTTGCTCCAATCTTCGACCCCCTTGGGTTTTGAGTGAAAGGAGAGTGGATTGAGTGAGAGCATCACTTTGACAAGCTTGAACACTCCATTTCTTCATCAAGCTAGTTATATTTGCATCTATTACTCTTGGGGCTTTGCCTCTAGTTGGCTAGGCATCGCTCAAGAGCTTCCATCTTGTGGAAAAGCCTTGGGAAGTTTGTATTACCCTCGATTTCTCAGTGGAAACCTCGAGTGACGTTTGCGGTTGCTTTGAGAGAGGCAAGGAGGTGAAAGAGACTCTGACTTTTGTGTCACCTCAACAATGAGGACGTAGGAGCTCCTTTATGGGGTTACCGAACCTCAGGATAAATCCTTGTGTCGCGCGTGCTTGTTGTTGTTGAGACTTGTGCTATCACTTTTATTCTGGCATGTCTCTTCCTCCCCAAAGATTTTCTTAGGGTTTGGACTCGATCTACGGAGTGGTGACCTTTTGGAATCAAAGGAGCAACCCCAATGCATTACCTTACCACTAGGAAGTGGGGTTGTAAGTTATTGAAGTCACAAATTCATTTTAGCACTTGTAGTACATTTCCCGTAGGTGTCGGTACTTCTGATAGTTTGCGTCGGAACTTCTAACGACGTCGAGAGTTTTGACCCAAACTGTCAGGACTTCCGACAGTTGCTGACATGTGACTTTGAGTTTTGTGTAGAATTTTTTAGATATGCCTATTCACCCTCCTCTAGACATTGTTTAAATCATTTCAGATATTGGTGTATTGTACCTTATTCGTAAAATAAAATGCACCTCATTCTATAGCGAGTAGCATTTATATGGTATTTAAATGGGCTAAATGACTGTTTAAGTGAACAATACCTATAATTAGAAATTTAGAACCCTAACAACATATCATACTAAGCAAATTAGCGATAGTGCAAAGCAATAGAGCAGACCATCATTAGTATCATGCGATTAGCGACACTGATCAATGATCACCAATGACAGATTACATAGGACGGGGGAAGACAAGCAGTTGTTAGACAAGTAATTCAACATCTCAATGGAGGGTAGAATAGAAGCGAGAGAGTGGAACACAAGCAATTGACAGAATAGAACGGGGTCGTTAAACACCGTCTAAACGGTAAACAAACAACTTGTTTAGTGTTTATTAGGATGACATTGGTTGCATATGTATACAATCATGGCCCCTCGGGTGGCTTGGATAGTACGCTAGTCTTACTAAAAAGGGAAAGGTACAAGAGCTATGTTAGACTCTCTAGAAGATCAAATCTGGAAACCCAAGCAAGCTCACTACTCAACTCTATCTCCCACACTAAGCTATTCTATACTACTAATGATAAAGTGGAGCTATTCTACTCTTCTCTTGAAGCTTGAGTCATGAATGGAGAGGGGGTGTGAGCCTCTATTTATAGATAGATAGAGCTAGACCCATGGATCCATGTGCTTCACACCATAGCCCTTGGATCAAACCGTCATTAAATCAAGGGTTGAGATGCTCCACATTTATATGCTTCCTTGCTTGGGTGCATGCACAAAGGCGATGGAGGTCACCAGGGTTCGGCTGACCCCCTCTGTGCCCTATGGCCCCATCTCCTCTGGTGGGTTGGTCCCTAGTTGATGTAGAGTGAGTATGCATTGTCCTTTTATCCTTGGCATGTTGGTTTGAGCAGATATGGGTCATCCAATTCAAGTGAGTTGATCTTCCACCCTTCAGAAGAAACACACTTTGCATCCAACGGTAGAGAATCACTTTGGAGTGTGTCACATGGATCATGGAGGCTTTGAGAGGCTGGTGGGCCCATAGGGGTGGTCGGCCTACCCCCTATCATGGCCCCACCAACTCATCTTCTCCATTTTATAATGTCCTATAGAGAAATGCTCCATGTACATGTGAAACTTGTTATTTGATAAAATGTGCTCATGGTATGATTATCTTCCTTTTATTTCGAGGCTGTTGATGGTGTTTGGGTGAAATGATGACATTTTCACCATCAACACTCATGGCCAATAGGCTTGGAGCGAGCCTAGGCAATGGCTCGGTGGTGGCCTTTTTTTGCTCCCCCAATTATAGAGATGGGTATGGACCGGGACCACGTCTTTGTTTTTTATTAACAAAGACCTCGAGATAGAGACGGATGGCCATCATGCATCTATAAATCCATTTTACTCATATTTGTTATTTCATTTTGTAGTAGTTGGGGTTTCCTAGAGATGACCACCAAGGTTGGTGGGTTCCACCCCTCCACGGTGCCATGCCAACCGCCCTACACATTGGAGCCCTACAAGGATATGTGCCACCACAGTAGAATCCTATGAGGAGAGAGAGAGGAGAGAGAAGAGGGAAAAGGAGGAAGCAAGATCTCATAGCTAGCATGTTGGAGGTCACCTCCACAAACCCTAGTCACAACAAATACATTTTGATGTGGCGGAACTCCTGTTCTATGATGTGCCTGGTGCCTCATGGTGCTACGACGATGGCGACAATTGCGACAACAGGCATGAGGCTACCTCACGTGCCTTGTGTCAATCGTGAACGTAAGGCAGGCAGGGTCGTTGACACTCTAACATGGGTCAAACCTAGATCAGGAGAGAGAAGATTAAGGAGGAGGCATGATCAGGAGAGACAAGATTGAGGAAGAGACGCGAGGGGAGAGAAAAGGACAGGGCTAGAGTTTTGACTTGGCATTTTTAAATGCGGAACAATATTGGACTGGGCTGAATTTCAAAGGCAGTTGTATGCCTGTGCCTACATTTGCCGAGTTATGTATTTATGCAGATGCTCTGAAAATGCTAAGAATATTTATAGAGGGGAGGTGTGCCTATATAAAAATAATAAATTGGATTGTTTTGGAAAATCTTTTTTTAAGTATGTACTATGTAGTGTGTCATCATCACCACTAGCGAAATCGTATAGGACGATAAATATGTAAGAGCATCTCTAAGAGATTAGCCAAAAAGACTAACTAAATTTACTGATTTAGCTACTCTCTATAATAGATTTAAGCCAACAGACTCTGTAAAACTAAGAGGTTAGATGGCTAGTGACGTAGGCTATCCAAAAGTAAAGAGCAAATAAGATGGGATGGAGAGCTACTAAATTTGGAGAGTCGTTTATAGAGTCTGTTGTAGATGTTTTTCCTTTATTAATAGCCAAATTCACCTTTAGAAAACGATTTGACTAATCTCTTGGAGATGCTCAGCTAGGGCTGTGAGTAAGTAACATGCAAATAAACATAGTGACAGAAGGCCAGAATCTAATCGATCGACTTGGAACTTAGTGGCACCCATTAATCATTGCACTGAATTTTGCATAAAAAATTATCTCGTCGGTTCACTCAAATGCCCATGAGTTCTCCCTGCGCACCTCCTCTTCCTCTTCCTCTTCCTTGGTGTAGTCGTTGACAATGCCGAACGTCTTGCGGATCTCGTCGATTGTCCATCCCTTCAACTTATCTGCCACCGCCTTGCATGTCAGGTCGAACAGCTTCTGAATGTTTAGGTACTCAGCTGCATGTACTAGGTCAATGAGGGTGTCATTGTCGACATCGATGAAGTCATCGTTGAAGCGGGCGAGGGGTTGCTCGTCGCCAGGGGCGCAGAAGTTGTAGTCATCGGGCTGGATGTCAGCAGAGTGCTTTTTGATGTAGTCGAGAACGCGGGAGAGCGTGGTGGCGGTGACGTTCGGGATTGGGAGCGTGGTGGTGGTGGTGGCGCCAGTGGACTTTGGTGCTTTGGCGATCATGCCCTTGGTCATCATCGAGGCAGCGCTGATGACCTCCTCCGACACCTTGAAGGCCTTGTCGTCCGAGCTGCGGAGGCAGACCATCTTCTTCTCTGATGACATTAATATTGACCGATGCCATAATTCCAGCTATTTCTATCTGCAATGCAAGGGGCCGACGCGGTGTCTCTCTCTGTGTTAGAGGGGATGAGAAATTGATACATGATGCGTGGCTACGCGGCTTCGCTAGGGTTTGCTCGTGATTTATACATGGAAGGGAGAAGAAGCGGACACGATGGAAGTACCCGACGTGAGGCGAAAATCTAGTCAGATACGATTTGCTTCTCGTGGCCACGCCTGCCGTGCCATGG
This sequence comes from Miscanthus floridulus, assembly GCF_019320115.1. Lineage (NCBI taxonomy): Eukaryota > Viridiplantae > Streptophyta > Magnoliopsida > Poales > Poaceae > Miscanthus > Miscanthus floridulus. Next base: position 83,717,639 of record NC_089586.1, read on the forward strand.
GCTAAACCCATGGACATGATGGACAGAATATTAAATTGAGTTGTGTATAAAACACGGCTCAATGGGCTCACTACAATGGTCATGCATGTTACATATATCGGGTATACATCGGTAACCATATTAGTTCAAATACAATAATAGTCTTATATAACCAAGCAAATACTGATGTGGAGGAGATAAGAAAAGAGAAAAAAGAAAAACTTGGCTTTCATACAAGCAATAAGCTGGGCACGGGAGCCTATACAGTGTTAGGCCCAGAAATCAAATGAATGTAAGAACGACTAGGAAAGAGAAAATAGGACATAATATAACAATACAAAAGTTTTATATAAACAAATAAGAGACAACTATTGTATAAGCTGGCTCTTATAACTTAGCTAATAGCCAAAAACTTGAATTTATTATTGGGCTTGTTGTAAGTGCTAGTGTGCTATAGCGCAAGGTTACACTGATCCCAATATATAGATGAATCGATGACATAGACATGTTTATGCTTGCTGAGATTGTATAGTGGGCTGGGAGTTAAATTATGAAGTAAGTTCAGTAGACAAGAAGATGCAAAATGCAGTCTTGGTGAAATAGCTGGTGCAGCAGTGCCGCTCCCAGGCGTGACAATGCCGCATGTCTGGGGGCAGTACCACATCAGCTGCTTCCCTCGCTTGCATGTTGACTCTTCTTGAGTACTTAACTTGCTTTATAGGGTAACTTCTACTCTCTATTTGTACAGTTTCTCATTTTGGTCTATGTTTTTGCGTAGATGGCCTCCGGAGGTGAAGATGGCTAGAGGGGGAAGAGGAAGATGACCGAGCCTCATGATAAGCAAATGCCTCATTGTGGTCATGGTAGAACCATAGGGGGCAGCAGCAGTGCAGTAGGCAGAGGGGATGCTAGTGACAGGGGGAGAAGGGATCAGTTGATCTAGGAGGAGAACATGGAGAGGGCTAGCCGCACCATTCCTCCAAGTGCTTGCCCAGATACTCCACCTCACCTTGAGGAGTTTGACAGAGGTTACATTAGAGAGTATTCTGAGGAAGTGATCATGAGGCATCCCATTGACACACGTGCTCATCCCGTGCTCAACTATGCGGGAAAGCTAAAGATGGTGGAAGAAGCACATGAGAACAATCCTTATGAGCAGCCAAAGAATTTGGAGGTAGACTACAAATTTTGGAATGAGTTTCATTCTAACTTTTATGCCTCAGTGATCTTCAACTCCAAGAAGTCCAAGATTGTCAAGATACAACATGTTGACTAGGAGGAGATGAAGGGGAAGAATGAGCCTGAGTTCAACAAAGTGATCAAGGCTTGTGGGTTGTTTGGCCTCACTGATATCATGAGCTTCTAGTACAATTGGAATGAGGAATGCTAGCCTAGTTTCATGCCACCTTCTTTTATGACATCTACACTGATGAGATTCACTGGATGACTAAGGGACGGCATTATAGGATTGACTTTGTGACTTTTAGCCAGATCCTTGGTTTTGGAGAGGAGGAGCGGGGCTTCACTTATATTCATGATAAGGCTAGAGCTGAGATCTGCGACATTGCATATATGTGGATTGATAGGAGAAGTGCATATGGTAAGGTCAGTGGCTTGAAGAGCTACTACTACATTCTGAACAATCTAATCAGGCACATAATAAATCCCAAAGATGGAGCAGCTTTAGATCTTAATGGCTATGTGAGGAATGTGCTTGCTTGGTTTACCCCTGGAGGTGACAGGTTCAATGTCCCTCGCTTCATATGGTGTGAGCTGAGGAATGCCATGGAGGATGGGAGAAAGGGGATGCCCTATGCCCCTATCTCATGTTCATGATTGAGAGGGTCACTAGTTACAGGTTTGATAAAAGCTGGTCTCCACACCGTCTACAAGATTGAGAAGACCCAAGCCTCAGGTGCTAGCAGGGCAGTGAGACATTCTCCATTAGTTGAGGACGTGCCTGAGTCATCTTGCTCTAGACCTCTCAAGGAAAAGAAGATGGAGAAGTTTGGGAGATGGATTAAGGCCATTTTTACCACTTGCACCTATGCAGTGAGGACCGCATATGAGGACTGGTTGGAAAACCATGAAGCCAACCGAGAGTCTAGAGAGCATGCAGGGCTGCCACCTCTTTCTCTAGTACAGTCACCGCCGAGGTTTGACATCCTCCTTAGCCTCTCTGACATAGATTTAGAGGCTGATGAGGAGGAGGTGCATTAGTAGCCAGAGCTTGACCCTCACATGAGGTTGAGCTCCACCTTGTAGTCCATGAGGAGGAGCACCAGGCATGAGAGCCACACTTCGACCATCCATCGCCAAGGGAGAGCGGTGGTGTCCTCTTCCTCCTCCGACGACGATGATGATGGTGGTGGTGAGGAGGATGTTGCAGGTGCTTGTGGAGCTGGTGGTGGTGATGATGTCGATTGGGACACCATTCAAGAAGATGAGGAGTGAGTGTTGGTCTTTCTTCTTTTCTTCTCTTTTTGGTGCTTTATGCCAAAGGGGGAGAAATTAGAGAGGGGTCAACAACTTTTTCGATGCCATGGAGAGGAGATTGCTGTAGCTAGAGCTTCATGTTTTTATCCGTTTAGAGTAGACTTTGTTAGGTTGAGAGTTTGAGAGACGATTCAAAACTCTATTTATGTAACAATGCTACCTAAGTACTTTATATGTATGGGATATGGACATGAATTAATCTATGATATAGCTTGTGATAATATTGTGCTAGAATGTACATCTTTATATATGTTACATGTTGTGTGGTGCATGTTCTTATCTATGTTATTACAGCAAGTGCAGCAATGCTGCAACTTAGAGCGGCAGTGCCGCACCCAGCTATTACAGCAAAACTTGCTGTGCATGAATTATCATTCGCATCATGTCTACATACCTGACACAGTGTATAGCACCCCACCGGAGCATGGATGTAGGGGGAGCCCCATCACTTTCACTAAAATGTGAATCATGGCTTCTTATGCCAATTTGAGAATTCAATTCTCTATTCACACATTTAGGGGAGGCTCTACACCCATGGCTCAAAAATCTTAGTATTTATTTCATATCTCTTGTAAGCTCTAATTGGGTTGTCATCAATCACCAAAAAGGAGGAGATTGAAAGTGCAATTAAGCCCTAATTGTGGGTTTTGGTGATGATGACCACACAATTAGAGAACTAATGATATTTATCAAGATAATAAGCAGGGAATCTATATTCGAGGATGTTACACGAAATGGAGGAGCCCCCAATTATAAATGTTGATGGCGTCAAACTCAAAGGAGGTTTAAATTTTTTTATATTTTAAATTTGAGTATAAGAAAAGCCATACTATAAAAGGGGACATAATACTTAAGCTAATATGTGCTACCAAGTGCTCAATCTTACACATACATCCTTAGTTACTCAGCCAAGACAGTCAACACTTCACTCTTACCCTTGCTGTCTTACCTAGTGCGGCAGTGCCGCACCTGAAGAGAGGCACTGCCACAGTGCGGCAATGCCGCACTTGAGCCATGGCACTATCATGACTTAAGTGACCATTGGGGCTGGGGGTACTTATGCCTTTCCCCTTCCTCCCCAACGTCTCTCTTCTCTCTCCCACTCATTCAGCGGCACGGCGACTCGAGCGGCTCAGCGGATCAGCGGCACAGCGGCTACGCAGAGTCATAGGCAAACGGACGTAATCGGAGCCTGGCAGAGTCAATTTGTGTGGGGAGGCGAAGCCCTTGAGCGTGTCCGACCGAGGCGAGGGCGTAGTCCGATTTGAATGGCGATAGTATACGTCATCTTAAAGATGTTTAGCATCGAGAAATAAGTAATTTAAGAAAAATTATGGAAAATAAATGAAGAAAGCACAGGGCCGCCGCTGAGCTTGATAGTTATCAAGGTAGACAAAGTTATATATATGTTAGAATATTCAATGGAAAAAAACCATGACTTAGCTCGTTTGGATTGATGACGTTGGAGTCACGTTTCGTGAGTGTAGATCAGTAGCAAGGGAATTTATTTCTTGCATGCATGCTCGAGGCTGTATGTAGATGCAGTCAAAACATCGTGATGGTTTGTTTACTTATCTTGCATGGTATTGTAGATAATACGTCGTCCTTTGCTTGTTGACGTTGATCTTAGTGAAAATCACAATACGTCATCGTGAGTTGTCTTGTAATGTCGAGTCGATAGCGAGGACCACGCGAGCCGTCGATGAGGGCTGACGAGCGCCGTAGAAGGATGATGACGAGTCGATGTCGGGTGATGCAGCCAAATTCTTGAAGTTGACCTACATGCTGCTGGCTTGCCGCATGTAGCCGTCTCCTTGATTGGTGCCGACGAAGCGCAGCGTTGGACCTCCGAAGAACTCTTACGAAGAGCGATACACCTCGGAGCCTTGAGTTGAGATCGCCATCTTACGGAGCTGAGTCGTCGCCGTAGATGGTGATGATGATGGAAAATTCCCATCTGGTTCTCCCTAAACGTAGCTGACGATGAAGCGACAGACAATCTGATCAGTTGGTTAGTGAAGAATAGAGCACCGAGCAGCCCAACCAACTGGTCGGCGGCGAAGTGAGCGCCGAACAGTCCGATCAACTGGTCGGATATTGCATTATGGAACATCTTAAACATGGAGATATTAAAAGTGGAGACATTTAATTATGGAAAATAACTGGAGAAATAATAATTGGAGGAGCATGGTGAAAACTCGGAGAAAATAATTGGAGAAAGCTGTATTAAATGCAGATATAGTAGAGGTACTTAGTTTTAGTCAAAATGACTAATCGACGGCGTATGACGTTATCTGGTCGGCGTCGACGAAATTGCCCGGCCCTTGAGCTTTTCAGCCTGCCGTCTTGGCGGTGGGCGCAATTGTCATACCGCCTTTCTTCATGGCAATCATCATTGCTACGTGGCACGGCTCGTTTGATGGCCCGGGCGGCTCGGATGGCTCGCTTGGCGGCTTGCTCAGTGGCTCAGCTCAGTGGTTGTTGATCCCGTACATTGGAGTCCGCCTCATTTGCTTGCATGTAGTGCTTCAGCTGGAGTCGATGCAGGTTACGTGCCCGATGGACTCGGACTCGGAACTGCATTTCCTTCAGGCGTTGAGCCACCGTTTTAGGAGATTGGACTTGCGACGGATCATGCAAGCATAGGCAAGCATGGAAAAAATTATTCCATGCCTTGCATGCCTCATGCATGATCGTCAATATCTTTATTATTTCCTTAACTAGCTTTCTTGCTTGCCATCTTTGGTCCTGGTCGGATCCAATTCCACTTGATGTAGACGGGGCAGCGGATCCGCAGCCGATCGTCCTTGACGTACCACGCCTCCAGTTTGTGGAACACCTCGGGAGCATCGACCGCGTAGGAGCAGGAGTTGGTGGGTGAACACCGTGTCCTCGTCCTCCTCTCTGCTTCCGATCTTCGTGGGCTTCTCCGCACGATGAGATCCGTGTCACCAATGCGAGATGACGCAGAATGACGACGAGCGTAGTTGGATTCCTACCAAAATAATCATGCGTATATATAGATATCAGGACACGTACTATATCATAGGAATATTAGATTGAAGGTTAAAAAATTGACTAAGCTTTGCGAGTTCAAGCGGAGGCGCCGACCGATCGACTGCCGGAGAATTGTTCCATGGATGACATACATCTATACGCATGCATTGCTTCACTCTGGTTGGCCTGCATGGTCGTCCAGGGCATGCATAGCGGCCAGGAAAACTAATCTGGCCAGATCCTGTCCGTCAGGGGTGTAGATGCCGTAAAAGACTCGATCAGCTCCAAACTGGCTCCAGAGCAGATACGTCCTTCTCCGAGCCGTACGAAGCGAGTCCAATTTAGATGAAACACCGAATAGCCTCCGCGCGAGACGTATGATGGTCCATCACCCGACGATATCATTGCTACGCTGATCCGTCGAGTTACTGCGGGATGCCAGATCCACTTAGATCTCCGAGTGCAGCTTTGAATTTCTTCGAGACGAATTCCATCGTGGGCCACGGAAGGATACCGCGCACACACGATGTTGTGAGATGCCGCCTCGAGCCTACGAGTCGCTGTGATGGTCGAGGGACCAAAGATCAAGGTCGATCCCCCCCATAACACGCCGCTGCAAATCGCCTAGAAACGTCGAACCCTTAACAGGTGTTGAAGGACGCCGCTGTAGGAAGCCGAGTTTGCGACGTGTTGTGCCATGATGTTGTTGAAGATGAAAATTCCCATCTAGTTCATTGTGGGATCAGCACGCACACCCCCTACCCAGCGCGCCACTGTCAATGAAATCTGGTCAGCAGTCTATCGAGGGGTATAGCCACGATAGTAGATGATCGATGGAGGTGCGCGTAATAGGAACTGGATGGTGACACAAGGCACAGAGATAGCGATTTAGACAGGTTCAGGCCGTCTGATCGACGTAATACCCTACGTCATGTGTCTTTATTGGATTGTATTGAATATTAGATGATTTCGAGGGGGTCCCTGCCCGCCTTATATAGTCTGGGGGGCAGGGTTACAAGTCGGTTAGGTCTAGATCTATTCGGCTATATGGTAAGTATTTACAAGGAATACAATATCTATCATACCCGAACAGATCCTTCTCTATCGCCAAGATGTCTTCTGATTGTCTTGCAGTGCACGTCGACCAGAGCCGAGCACCGTAGGCCTTAGATCTTATGGACTGGACCTCCCCTGGTGGTGCGGCCCATGTCTATTGCCGTGGGTACCTGAGGTTATACCCCCACAGTTGTGTTCCTACCACTTTTTAACTCTCGATCTGTGAATCTCATACCTACAGAAAGCTAAGAAACTTCTCTGATTCAAGTTTGCATTCACTTATTTTGAATTGTGACTCGAAGTTGTCTGCAGGTACGGTAGTGCCGCTGTTCTGTCCGGCAGTGCCGCAAGGTCAGAGCGGCAGTGCCGTATGTTGAATTTGATGAAAGTTTGAGTGTTTGTTTTAATAGGCCTATTCACCCCCTCTAGGCTAACTAGAGATCCTACATGATTCCTACCACTAAACTAGGTCGCTGCATGGATCAGACTCCAAACAAATAGTCTAAAGTGCTATTTGACGTTTAGCCAAACTTCATAAAAAATCATTAGTTAAATGAACTAAGAGCCCCTACTTGGGCCCCTACTCCCGCACCTAGGAGCCAAGGGAGGGGGAGGTCCGGGAGAGATAGAAGAGTAAGAGCAACTCCAGCAGGGCCCATATTTCAGCCCCATAGCTAAATAAGGGAGCGCAAACCAAAAAAAAAGTGCTCTAGCAGGGTCCTAAAATTTGGCTGGGGACCCAAATCCTCCCCTCAGACCCCATTCTTGTTGAGTCACCACTTGGCCCCAATCCAGCTGTTTTCTACCACGCCGTACGGAACCGCAAGCAGACCGCTCGCCCGCCTCCCCTCCGATGAGCACACCGCCCGCCCGCCTCCACTCCGCCGGTGAGCATGGCCGCCCGCCCTCCTCCCCTTAGGTGAGCGCACCGCCCGCTTGCCTCCACCGCGAGCGCGGCCGCACGGGAGCGGCCCCGGCTGCGCGAGCGCATGGGAGCAGCCCCTCCGGTGAGCGCGAGTGCACGAGAGCGGCCCCTCCGGCAAGCGCGAGCGCACGGGAGCGGCACCGGCTGGCGCACCTTTGGCGAGCACGAGCGCACCTCTCTCCTCCGAGCACACCTGCTGGCGCATCTCTGGCGAGCATGAGCGCGCCTCTCTCTCCTCCAAGCGCACCTCTCTCCTCCAGCGAATGCGAGCGGCACCGGCTGGCACACCTCCCGTGAGCGCGAGCGCACTGGCTGCCATGTTCGTCGCGGCCTCTGCTGGCCGCGCCTCCCTGCGGCCACGCCTCCCTCCGCCGTGGGATCTGCGTGTGAAGAGGATGGGGGAAGAAAGGTTGACTCAATGACACGTGGGTCCCTCGTGTTATAGTCTGCTAATATGGATTTGGGGCCTTTATTTAGGGGCTGCTGCAGGAGTAGAATGTATTTGTTGGGCCAATAAAAGTAGGGGAGAGCACCCATATCTAAAGTAGGGACCCTGATTCAGGTGCCCCTGCTCGATTTGCTCTAAAGGGGATAGAAGAGATCAGAAAGAGAGAAAGGGTGGGCTCAGAGATAAAGGTAAGAGAGAGAGAGTAATGGTGGAGACAGGAATAAAGAGATGGACCCTACAAATGTTTTGTCTCTAAAAACTTGAGTTAATCTTGTACCGATTTTTTTGTACCAATTTTTTTTAACTGCCTTCAGAAATAGGGCCTTATGTCAAGAGGTGGTCGGTATTCTCTCTATTTTTAGAGGTGACTACAATAGCAACTACGTCTGAAAAAAGAATGAAAGGGCACTTGAAAATGGTGTTTTATAATGCCTCCTAGCCTTGCCTCCTACGCATCAAGTGTCTCCATACCTAAGCTAAACCTTCTTCCAAGCCTCAAATAAGAGAAGGCTCGCTAGATCCATAGGCCACTATCTCTATCTCTATCTCTATCTATATCTATAACTATAACTATAACTATAACTATAACTATATCTATATCTATATCTCTATCTCTATCTCTATCTCTATCTCTATATCTCTATCTCTATATCTATATCTATATTTATCTATATCTACATTTACATCTATATTTATATTTATATATGTAAACGTAAACCTCACTAGCCTTCTATCTTTAATTGCTAAAATGTAGAAATATCCCGAACCGATCGCTTCCGTTTTCTATATTGTAATACCGTTTCCGACCATATTCATCCTTACATGCAAACCGTCGACATCATCTCTCTACTAACTATTCATATCATGAACTTCCATTTCCTAGCGGCGAAGAACATAGATCAAGGTCTTTGGAATAGAGAGGAGAGCAGGTGGTTCGGTGGGGAAGGGATAAATGGGAACACTTTATTACATTGTGAAACATATATATATAGTACATACATGGGCACATATATACCTATGAACACATTGACATATAAAGAAGTATGGTTATAGATTTTACAATTTAAAAATTCATCATAGACGTGTCTCTGTCGACGAAAAATTTTTACTGCATGAATAGAGTTGCTCCTGGAGTAAGTCCAGAAAACCTAACCGCACATGACGAATCTAACGAAGTGAAGTGAGGTACACTGATAAACTTGAGTTTTCTTTCTTCTTTTTTTTACCCCGTCCAACTATACATACATGATATGTTCACATTGTATTCCACAGCACCACGTTGTTAAGTTTCAAGTTTTCCGCACCATTTTTTCTATAGTGTGAAACAGGCAGTGGAGAGCAAGACCACTGGATCACTTGCTTCCGATGAAAAATTACGTTAGCACCCCTCTGACTCTTGACTTGTTGAGTCCGTGGTCTTGCTAGGCACCCAAGTCCAGGGTAGTCACTAGCCATGACGCACCTACGACTTTCTTTAGCAGCCACTCCACACGTACTCCACACACTCAAAAGTCCCCAACCCGTGCATGCGCGCGTGGACTCGATCGCTCGTTTTCCTCCGTCCCTCGCGTCACGAAAGCTGCAGCCCTGTCGTCCGTGATGACTGACTGATCGATCCATCTCAGAGATACGACGGCCGCTTGCCGCTTATGTACGCCTATATATCAATCTATCGAGGCCACAAATCGATCTCAAGCTATCCCATGCTGTCTCCCAGCTCTAACGATGACGGTTGACGGCGCCTCCGCTGCAGCCGCCGTCTGCTGCATGTGCGGCGACCAAGGGCTGCCGGGCGAGCTCTTCCAGTGCGCCCTCTGCCTCCAGCGGCTGCAGCACAGGTACGAACATGCATGATCCACAGATCGAGTACATACATGCCTTGCCTGCATATATGTACGTGTTACTGTAATTGCTTGATTGCTTCCGATTTGCCACTGACTGCATGTTTACGATCATGCAGATACTGCAGCGACCAGTACCCAAGGATGGCGGCGTACTCGATCTGCAACTGGTGCCTGAGAGACAAGGAAGTCAGGGAAGGTTCGCCGTCACCGCCGGCGGCTATGCCGCTAACGGCGAGGGCGGCAAAACAGAGGGCGTCGTCGTCAAGGTTGAACGGTTCTCGCGGCCATCATGACGACAAGGATCGGCCCTGTGTTGGTGGTTCATCTGGTAGTGGATGCTCGATGTCAACCTTCCCGGCGGAGCACCAGAAGCCAGTCAAGAAGCCAAAGAAGAGCCACGAGAGGGCGGCAGAACGGCGGCCGGCGGCAGCAGCGAAGGGGAGGGAGGTGCAGACCAGCGGCGCTAGGACGAAGCTGCCGGTCAGGGCGAAGGCGCGAGTGCCGCGGTATAAGCTCCTCACAGAGGTCATCAGATGCAAATAAATAAGGCGGATAAAACATCGTCAATGAATATCGCTTGCAAGCCAGCATGCTTGTAACTTAGGATGCAAACGGACCGAGTACGGATGTTAGCATATATCATGGGGCTTGATCCATATAATATTTAATAAATTAAATAAAATTCTATGGTCTGTAACATTAAGCGTGGTATAGTTTAATACTGTATAGGATTTTGACTCAGCATATTTGGTTGAAAATTATCCATCTTAATTGAGAAGCTAAAAAAAGACACAGGAGTGCCACACGCACGCGCGCCGCTGCCGCAGAACAGGTCGTGTCGGGCGGGCGTGGCTAGGTTTTGCCACTTAATCCACATAATTACGGGAGTTTCTCTCCTTTATGGTGGAGGCGGTCGTCTGCGAACCTTGCATGGGGTGTGCGGCGATTAGGTTTTTGGGGAGCGATTTCGCGACTGCTCGTCCGATGTCTTCTTCTTGGTGATTGCTCGTGGAACAGCAATGTGTCTTCTTTCTAGTGACCGTTCGTGGGACTGCACTAAGAACACCTTCCTACATCGACTGTGGTCCACGACTTCGAGCAACGCACTATGTCTAGTGCGAATGGAGCCTCCGATGCCCTCGGCATGGGACCCTCCGTTGGGTACACTCTGAACTCTGTGATTACCGTACTTTGCGTACTTACTATATCGATCAGTATGTCATACTTACATGTTGTAGCGTTTGTTAGTGATATACACATGCACATATATGTCGTTACGAACCTGCTGATGTTTTATTTTTAGATTAAATTGATCATAAAAATGCATAATTATCTAACAATCCAAAAACCTAATGTTAGGCAATTTTCTGTCAGTGGTTTTGCTACTGCTTTGAAGCCGAATAATTTTGATGACAAGAATTTCATGATATGGCGTGCCAAGATGGTGTTATGGTTGACTGCTATGAATTGCTATCACGCCGCACAGGGAAAGCCTGAACAATTTACTCCTGAAGAGAAGCAAAAGTTCTTGGCTAATGATAACCTGTTTTGAGATGCCGTGATTAGTGCACTTCATAGTAAGTATGAGAAAAACTACATATCTTGCATATCAGGTAAAGAATTATAGGATGCTCTTGAGACAAAGTTTGGAGTTTCTGATGCTGTTAGTGAGTTGTACCTTATGGAGCAGTTGTATGACTACAAATGGTTGAAAACCGTTTTGTAGTGGAACAGGCTCATGAGATACAGGCGCTAGCAAAGGAACTAGAATATTTTCCATGTTTGTTGCCCAACAAGCTCGTGGCCGACGGTATAATCGCTAAGCTGCCATCTTCTTATAGGAATTTTGCTACTTCTCTAAAATACAAGAGATAAGAGTTTAGCGTGGTTGAACTTATTGGATCTCTTGATGTTGAGGAGAGAGCGAGAGCAAAAGACAACCGTGGAAAATGAGTTGAGTCTTCCGCTGCTAATATGGTGCAGAAGAAAAATTCATTTGCATCTCGTAATAAAAAGAAAAAGAACATGCAAGAGAACAACAATACAAAGCCTAAGCAAATTGCTCAGTTTAAGAAAAAAACAACAAGAAATGTGAAGGTTGCTTTGTTTTGCGGGAGTGATGAGCATTGGGTAAGTGCGTGCCCAGACCATAAATATAAGCAAGAAAAAAAATCAGCAAACGTGGTGATTAGCGATACTGGAGGAGGAACATCTGGGTATGGTAATTCTTTACCTTTTGTTCTTTCAGTTTGTCTTTCACCTGAGTGGTGGATGGATAGCGGTGCTAATATTCATGTGTGTACTGATGTTTCTTTGTTTACTTCCTATCAGGTCGGCAGGACTGGAGCCTTACTGATGGAAAACGGTTCACATGCGCGTGTTCTTGGTGTTGGTACGGTCATTCTGAAGTTTACTACAGGAAAGACGGTGCTATTAAAGAACGTGCAGCATGTCCTCTCCATCAAGAAGAATCTTGTTAGCGGTTCTCAAATGTGTCACGATGGCTTTAAGATTGTGCTTGAGTCCAATAAGTGTGTTGTGTCGAGACATGAAACATTTGTTGAAAAATGTTATGATTGCGGATGCTTGTTCCGCTTATCTTTGCTTGATGATGTGCGTAATAAAGTAGTGAACAATGTTAATGTTTCAGATGAGTCAAATATATGGCATTCACGACTTTATCATATTAATTTTGGCTGTCTTAAGCTGCTTGCAAATCTGAATTTAATCCCGAAATTTAACTTAGTCAAAGATTCTAAGTGCCAGGTGTGTGTGCAATCGAAGCAACCGTACAAGCCTCACAAGGCTGCTGAGGCAAGGAACTTGGCACCATTAGAACCCATTCATTCTGATTTATGCGAGATGAATGGCGAATTAACAAAAGGCGGTAAATAATACTTCATGATATTTATAGATGATTGTACTAGATTTTGCTACGTGTATTTATTGAAAATTAAAGATAAAGCGTTGTATTATTTTAAAGTCTATAAAGCTGAGGTAGAAAATCAACTTGAGAAAAAAAATCAAGCGCTTGCGGTCCGATCGCGGGGGAGAATATTTCTCAAATGAATTTTCTGAGTTTTGCGTTGTGCATGGAATTATTCATGAGAGGACGCTACCATACTCACCACAGTCTAATGGAATTGCAGAGAGAAAGAACCGCACTCTAACTGATTTGATTAATGCCATGTTAGAGACTGCGGGACTATCTAAGGAATAGTGGGGTGAGACTATATTAACAGCGTGTCATGTCCTGAATAGGGTGCCCACAAAGAACTAAGAAATTACACCATTCAAGGAATGGGAGAAGAAGATATTAAATCTCTTACCTGCGAACTTGGGGTTGTTTGGCAAAGGTGAATGTGACAATAAACAAAAAGCAAAAGCTTAGACCAAAGACTGTTGATTGTGTTTTTCTTGGTTATGCTATTCACAGCGTGGGTTATAGATTTTTAATTATAAATTCTAGTGTTCCTGAGATAGTTGTTGATACAATTATGAAATCTAGAGACGCTACATTTTTTAGAATGATTTTTTCATGAAAAATGCATCTAGCATGGCTGGTCATGAATTTATAATTCCCATGAGCATAAAAATTTTACTTTGATAGAACAAATGAAGGAACCCTATATGCAAAATTCTGAGTAGGATGACGCTATAGTCACTAGAAAAAGTAAAAGACAGAGGACTGCAAAGTCTTTTGGTGATGACTATATTGTGTACCTTATGGATAACACACCAACGACCATTGAAGATACATATTCCTCTCCTGATGCTGACTTATGGAATGAAGCAGTACGGAGTGAGAAGAATTCTATTATGTCTAATGGAACTTGAGAAATACTTGATCGTCCTTATAGGTGCAAGCCTATACAGTGCAAATGGGTGTTCAAAAAAAAACTTAGGCCCGATGGTACTATCGAGAGGTACAAGACAAGACTTGTGGTCAAGGGTTACACTCAAAAGAAAGGTGAGGATTTCTTTGATACTTATTCACTGGTTGTTCGGTTGACTATAATTCGAGTTTTGCTTTCCCTGACAGCCTCTTATGGTTTTATCATTCATCAAATGAACGTAAAGACAACTTTCCTAAACGGAGAGTTAGAGGAGATCTATATGGATCAGCCGGATAGGTTTATAGCAAATGGTCAAGAAGGCAAGGTGTGTAAATTATTAAAGTCATTATATGACCTAAAACAAGCTTCTAAGCAGTGGCATGAGAAGTTCGATAGAACTCTAACATTTACTGGTTTTGTTGTGAATGAAGCTGACAAATGTGTGTACTATCGGTATGGTGGAGGTGAAGAAGTTATTTTGTGCTTATATGTTGATGACATACTGATCTTTGGATCTAGCCTCAAAGTGATTGAGAAGGGGAAGGAATTTTTATCTAATAATTTTGAAATGAAATATTTGGGAGAGGCTAATGTTATTCTTAACATCAAGCTTCTAAGAGAAGATGATGGTGGGGTAACTCTATTACAATCCCACTATATGGAAAAGGTGCTAAGTCACTTTGGGTTTAGTGACTATGAACTTGCTCCTACACCTTATGATCCTAGCGTGCTATTGAGAAAAAATCGGAGAATAGCAAGCGATCAATTGAGATATTTCTAGATCATTGGTTTGCTCATGTATCTTGTTAGTGAAACAAGGCCTGACATCTCATTTGCTGTGTGCAAGCTGAGCCGGTTTATGTCAAACCTGAGAGATGATCACTGGCGTGCTCTTAAGAGGGTGATGCGCTATCTAAAAGACACTATGAGCTATGGTTTTCGTTATACCGGACATCCTAAGGTGCTGGAAGGCTATTGTGATGCCAACTACATCTCTGATGCTGATGAGCTTTATGCCACAAGTGGATATGTATTTTCGCTTGGAGGTGGTGTTGTTTCCTAGAAGTCTTGCAAGTAGACTATCTTAACGAAGTCTACAATAGAAGCAGAACTCACAGCATTAGACACCGCTAGCTCTGAGGCCGAGTGGCTTCGTAATCTCGTTATGGATTTATCGGTTGTTGAAAAATTCATACCGGCTATTTCTATAAACTGCGATAATCAGACTGTGATTATGAAGGTTAATAGTTCTAAGGATAACATGAAGTCCACAAAGCATGTTAAGAGATGACTAAAATCTGTCAGAAAATTAAGAAACTCTAGAGTAATAGCGTTGGACTATGTTCACACGTCTAACAATCTGACAGATCAATTCACTAAAGGTCTATCACGCAATGTGATAGAAAATGCATCGAGAGAGATGGGTTTGAGACCCACATGAAATTTACTATAGTGGTAACATATTCTATGTGATCGGAGATCCCATGAAGTAGGATGGTGAAACAAGCTAGTAGTAAATTGTGAGAAAAGATCCCTAGTAAGACTCATTTCTGATGCATATCTTTTCTTTCTGTAAGGCAGGTTGGTTTTTACCTTAATGTGTTCCAAGTAGTTTGCTAAAGCAAATATGTCCTACCGAACATCTTTTGAGGAACACATCTATATGAGTCAGACTGCTGGTCATAGCCTATGAGATTTGGGTGATGTCTAAATACTCATGAAAGGCGCTGGAGTATGACTTATATGCTTCAAATAGAAGGGATGCATTTCGTAGCCTAGTATCAGCTAAGGACTTTAGTGACATTCACCTCATACAAAACTGTCAATTTAAGGCTTAGTCTATTGTTCAGTTATGACTGAGTGAAACTATTGCTCTAGATAGATGTTCAACTTAACAATCTCTATCGAAACACTGGTAGATAAAATAAATGTGGTTCTGAAACTACTTTATTACAAACCCTATAGTTTGGTGGAGATTGTTGGATATATTATGGGCTTAGCCCATATAATATTTAATAAATCAAATAAAACTCTATGGTCAATAACATTAATCGTTGTATGGTTTAATACCGTACGAGATTTTGACTGAACGTTGACTCAGCTTATTTGGTTGGAAATTATCCATCTTAATTGAGAAGCTTAGAAAAGGACACAGGAGTGCCATACGCGCGCGCCGCCGCCGATCGGGCCGGGCCGGGCCGTGGCCGTGGGCGTGGCAGGCAGGCGACGAGCGAGCGAACGGGCGAGCGTGGCCAGGTTTTGCCACTTTATCCACATAATTACGAGAGTTTCTCTCCTTTATGGTCATGAGTTCCTCCGCTGGCTTTCTTCCTCCACGCCACTGGGCATAGAAGTAGAAGTCCTCCGTCAGCCCAATCTCTCCTTCGCTTCCGAGAGACCACATCTCAGCCGCCCTTTGGCTTTCCCCTTCCCGTACCTCTGCGCGCACGGAGCAGCGGGAGAGCAGGTGCCTCCGGAACCCTCGTTCGTCTGCGAACCTTGCACCGGGTGTACGGCCATTAGGATTTTGGGGAGCGATTTCGCGACTGCTCGTCCGGCGTCTTTTTCGTGGTGATCGCTCGTGGAACCCGTCTTCCTCCTGGTGATCGCTCGTGGAATAGTAAGGTGTCTTCTTTCTGGTGACCGTTCATGGGACTGCACTGCGAACACCTTTCTGCATCGACTGTGGTCTATGACTTCAAGCACCGCCCTATGTCTGGTGCGAATAGAGCCTCCGATACCCTCGGCATAGGATCCTCTGCTGGGTACACTCTGAACTCTGTGATTACCGTACTTTGCGTACTTACTGTATCGATCAGTATGTCATACTTGCATGCTGTAGCGTTTGTTAGTGATATACATATGCACATATATGTCGTCACGAACCTGCTGATGTTTTATTTCTGGATTAAATTAACCATGAAAATGCCTAATTATCTAACAGATATTACATTTATTTTCGTATTTCTACTCGGATTCGAATACAGACAATATTAGCTATGTTAGATACGATATGATTGGATATCGACATCATAAATATACGATTTGAATATTGGGATATGGATATGGTGTAGGATGTTGAATGTCTGAAGTCGGATACGAACAGATCTAAACTCGTCTAAATAGATTTGATCTCGAATACGGTCGCAATATCCTCACCGTTTGCATTCCTACTTACTAGTAGTATTAGCTTGTGTACAAGAGACACGCCTAGTGTTGACAGATCGATTACTGTCACGCTACTGCCGCTCGATTTACCGAGTAGTTCAAGAGGAATAACAAATTGGTGAAATAATAAAAATCAAAGCCACCCAAAACTCTCTTGACACTCGAAATAGCCTTGGACAGAAGTTTTTAGGTCACTGCATAATCCAGTGATCGCCGGAGCATCTGGTGGATTGAAGATAAAAAGAGTACAAGGAAAACTGAGCTCTATAGAACAACGGTCGGATCGGAATGTCCGATGCTAAGAGGAACAAGGGGATATACGAATGGATTCCACATTGATCCGGCCAAGAGCACCCGGTAGTTAATGGATTATTGGGTACTTGAAGTTGACGTCAGTGAAGAGTTGAATTTAGAGAGGGTTTTTTTTTTTTGGACTAAAGTTCGATGGCATAACAGGCACATTCGATGCGCATAAATTCTCGGTGACACAAAAATGGAAGTTGCTATATTTCAGCAATAATATTACACAATCAACCAGTACAATAATTAGAAGGATGACTCATAAAAAATAAGTCATAATTTTTTTCTATAGCTAAACAGTGACAAAATTACATTTTACCTGAACAATAACAAAAAATCGAACACCCAAGATATAGGAGAAGTGCACCAAAATACTACCTCCGTCTAGAAAAGAATTTAATTCTAGATATATTTTTAGTTAAGTGTCTAAAGTTTTACTAAATATATAGATAAAAATATTAATATTTATGACACTAAATAAGTATGTTATGAAAATATATCTCATAAGAAATATAAATTTAATAATACTTATTTGATATCATAAATATTGTTCTTTTCATATATAGTAACTCCTTACTATAATACTCCTTACTACAAATATTGTTCTTTTCATAAATTATGTAGCCATTTTGAGTTACGATAATTACTATGTTAATTTACGAGATTATAATAACTCCTTGCTAAGTGGTTTACTATAACGTTATGATAAATATCGCCATGTGTTATAGTAACCCAACTGTCGTAAATATGTATTGACGTTATCGTAAATTAGTATATAAAATTATCGTAAATGGAGGTGGCTACAGAATAACTTATTTTATAGCTGTTCTGTAGCCATCTCTATTTACGATAATTTTATATACTAATTTACGATAACGTCAATACATATTTACGACAGTTGGGTTACTATAACACATAGCGATATTTACCATAACGTTATAGTAAACCACCTAGTAAGGAGTTACTATAATCTCGTAAATTAACATAATAATTATCATAACTCAAAGTGGCTACAGAATAAGTTATTCTGTAGCCAGCTACAGGATAGTAGTTCTATATATATATATAAATAACTGCTACCATGTAGGCTACAAAATAACTTATTCTGTAGCCACTTTGAGTTACGATAATTACTATGTTAATTTACGAGATTATAGTAACTCCTTACTAAGTGGTTTAATATAACGTTATGGTAAATATCCCCATGTGTTATAGTAACCCAACTATCGTAAATATGTATTGACATTATAGTAACCCAACTATCGTAAATATATATATATAGGGAGAGGTTATTCAGTAGCCGGCTACAAAATAAGTTATTCTGTAGCCATTTCCATTTACTATAATTTTATATACTAATTTACTATAATGTCAATACATATTTACGATAGTTGGGTTACTATAACACATAAGAATATTTACCATAACGTTATAGTAAACCACTTAATAAGGAGTTACTGTAAATTAACATAGTAATTATCGTAACTCAAAGTGGCTACAGAATAAGTTATTCTATGGCCAGCTACAGAATAGTAGTTCTATATATATATATATATATATATATATATATATATATATATATATTCAAGCTTAGGATACTCTTGTTGCTACGGTGGAAAGGAAGCGTGTGGTAAATGCAAGTTGATTTAGTGTTTCGACGTAAACACCTAACACGCCATATAGTCCGTGCATAGTTATTTTAATGAACCTATATTAGCGACCGTTCTTACAAATTGTAAGAACAACATCAACAATAACTAAAATAATAAGTCCTAAATTTTTGTTTTGTAAGCTTGTTAAAAAAGTATTGAAAAAAAGAGTTAAATGCATAGAAGGTCCTTGAACTTGTCGTGGGGTGTCATTTAAGTCCTTGAACTTTGAAAATGTATTTCTAGGTATATAAACTTGTTGAATGATACACCGTAGGTCCATAATTGTCTCGTGGTAGAAAATTATGCACTGAAACCCCTAAAAATATGCCCACTAAACAGATCAGTCCCGACGGAGCGCTACTGTTCATGGCGATGCTGGCGTCGCGGCTGGTCGTGTCGATGCTGGCGCCACTCCGACGTGGTGCGCTGCCTAGCGTGCTCCTCGTACCTGAAGTCCCCGCGGTAGGGCCTCTGCGACGCCTATGCCTGCGGCTACGGCAGGGCCCTACACCACCACACTCCTCCATGCTCCTAACAAATTCAAGGATGCCTTCTCCGTGGAGCTCTAGGCGATCCGCCGCGGCGACCTCATCTTCCTGCCCAGGGAGGTTTCCGCGCCCTCGGTGGTCTGGGGCCGCTCGTCCTCTGCATCATCGTCGGCAGGTCGATCGCGCTGCTCGACACCAACACCATGTGCCTCACCGTGCTAGGCGTCGGGCGCCGGCCAACATGCGAGCCAGGCGAACCTATCGTCACCGTGGGACTACGACGGGCACGGCACGCACGTGCCGTCCACCGTGGGCAACACCATCGCTGAAGCGTGCCGAGGTGAGGGGCAAGTTCGTCGTCTGCGACGTGGTAGAACGGAACGACGACGTACCGGCCAAGGGGCTTGTGGTGAAGCATGCTCAAGGGCAGGCCGCCGGCCTCCGCGTACTAGCGTTCATTTCATTCAGCTTCGACCGATATATAAGTTCGAGCCCCTGCACAGCAGCCGCCAGCTCATGGAGCATCTCGGACACCGACAGCACCCTAAGGACCCAGCGTGGTGATGTGCCTCTCGAGCGCCGTGCCGGCGACGCGGACCAGGTCTTTGGTGAGCGCCACGCCCAGGTTGCCCTCCTCGTCCTCCATCTGCAGCACTGCGTTGAAGGCCGCGTCGTCCACACCGTGGTGCGCACCAGCTCGTACTTGCGTCCACGCAGGACGTCCATCACCAGCGCCGTTGCGCTGCCCACGCGGAAGATGCAGTTTGTCACCGACATGTGCTTGTTCTTGGCGAAGTACCAGTTCAGGCTCGTGTTCTTGCAGGGGCACAGCGCGCCTGAGTAGGGAGGAAGTTGGAGAGCAGCGCGGATGGGCGGAGGTTCGGTTCAGGGCCTGATCTGTTCAGGGGGCATATTTTTTAGGGGGTCAGTGCATAATTTTCTGCTACATGGCAACTATAGATCTGCCGTGTATCATTCAACAAGTTTATGTAACCAGAAATGCATTTTCAAAGTTCAGGGACCTAAATGGCACCCCACTATAAGTTTATGGACCTCTCGTGCATTTAACTAAAAAACACTCTGACAATTACCAGGTTTTACTTCTAAGAAACACCAAATTTTGTCCATGCCATCTTAATGGGCCCAATCTGTTGCTGGGCCGGTTTGAGTTTTGGTTAAAACATAAGAGACGCCGACAAGCTTTATACAAAAAAACAAGAAAATTGTGCCGGGACGGCTCATTACGGACAACATCATTACGGCATATATGAGTGTTTGCACTTCATGAAGAAAAAAAAGGGCACGGGATAGTAGATGTTGAGCGGTGAAACTTGACATATGAAGAAAGTGTATGATCGTGTGGAGTGGAACTACTTACACAGGATTATGGTCAAGATGGGGTTTAGCCGAGGCTGGGTGGGTATGATCACGAGGCTGGTAACCTTAGTTTCATTCTCCGTGCTTTTTAATGGTGACATGTTGGAAAGCTTATCTTTTCTTGCTGGCAGCAGAGGGCCTTTTGTGCCTCTTAGAATCCAGAGTTCAGTCATTGAGCTTAAGAATGGTGGCTCCATCGGCGCCGATGGTGAGTCACCTTCTCTTTGCGGATGGCATCCTGTTGTTTTCAGGGCGACTTTGGAGAGTGTGGAGGAGGTGAGGGACGCCCTTTCTCCTATATTGTCATGCTTCGGGCCAACAGATTAATATGGAGAAGTCATCCATCCATTTTGCTAAGGGTTGCAGTAACCAAATTCGTGAGGAGATTAAGGAGATGTTGAATATCCATACCGAGGCGTTGAATGGGAAATACCTAGGCAATGGGAGGGTGGGTGAGGTCCATCCGACTGTTTGGCTAGAAGAGGGGGGAGAAGGGCTAGAGTGGAGTGGACCAGGAAGAGCTGAGTATGTTTAGTCTACAATAGCAGGCTGTAAGCTGGTTAAATACTTAGGTGAAGGAGAAATAAGAGGAGAGAGAGAAGGAGCGGACTATAAGCTTACAGCCGACTTAGGCACAAGAACCAAGAAACTTCATGAGAAAGAAAAGTGGGTCATATATTAATGTGAAGAACTTACTACTATATGGGGGCTAAGAAAATGCTGCAAAGAATCTTACAGAGCAGCCAGTTGTTATTATTACACTACTACAGAATCGATTTTTAGGGGCGGCTCATAACCATTTGTAGGGGCGGTTTGGCCAGCCGCCCCTACCGAACCGTCTCTACAAATCATGCATTTGTAGGGGCGGTTCCCAGGCCGCCCCTACAAATCGATTTGTAG
This sequence comes from Miscanthus floridulus, assembly GCF_019320115.1. NCBI lineage: Eukaryota > Viridiplantae > Streptophyta > Magnoliopsida > Poales > Poaceae > Miscanthus > Miscanthus floridulus. Next base: position 83,739,105 of record NC_089586.1, read on the forward strand.
GGGCGGCTCGTATTACCAGCCGCCCTTACAAATCGATTTATAGACAGGTATTTGTAGGGGCGGTTCAATCTAGAACCGCCCTACAGTACGTTTTCCTGCAAAAAAAATCAAATTTACAATTCAAAATCATGTTGCCGAACGCCCCGCGACCAACGTTCCGAACCATGTTCGCGTTGCCGAACGCCCCGCGACCAATGTTCCGAACCGCATTCGCGTTGCCGAACGCCCCGCGACCGAGACTACAAGCACAAGAGTATTATATAAACTACAATTACAAGTCCAATTCATAAGAATATATACAACCCATCGTTAAATATATAAATTCCATACACATTCTTATCAACATCCTAGAGCTAGCCTTTCAGTCTCACAAAGGTGTTGGTACTGAGGATTTGTACCTAACTCAGACTCTCGGTCATGGTAGGCGCCTCTAACGTGTACAATTTGGTCCAATATGAAGTTGCAAAGGTCGCCGACGAGCTCTAAGAGTTGGTCGTCCTTGTATGGGTCTCTTTTTATTCCTTTCTCTTCTCTCCACTACAAGAGAATAAGTTTCGGTTTAGTATTTGATACCATGTACGAAGTTTTTATACTATGGGTGAAGAGGTTCAAACTTACCCTTAAGGGGTGTCTCCTGTAGGCACCGGTGTTACTCATCATAGAACATATATAGTATCCACAATGTACACTCCTAGGCCTCTGCTTGGGGCACTGTGTGTTTTGCATATGAAAATGTTATGTAATGCTTTTGACAGCCATGTAACGGAGTACTGAAGAAGTAAGTTACACTTACCGCACATAGTGTTTTTATAGCCAGCTTTTCCTTCTTTGCTAGATCATGCCTTCCATGATGATTAGTGACATAGAACCTAAATGCTCTGTTCGAATTATTTTAGCAAATACAACTTGTTAGTATCCAAAAGTGAACGTTACAAGTATGTATACAAACATATAAGCTAATGAGGATTGTCGATATGTATACGTCTTGAGAATCAATATGAAGTCTTTGTATGTTACCGTGTCCCTATCTAATGAATCAAACACCCATGCCATGCTCCTCCCGACATCGACGGCTATACAAATCCAGTGGTTGCTGCATGGATTTAATCATAGAACTAGATAAACTCTTTTGCATTGAATAAAATATATCGAACAAAGCTTTAAGTATAGAGTTGAACTTACTCGAAGTTGTATGGTAGCCATATAGTAGAGTGTTGTTGGAGATTTTTGAAAGCCATGGCAATGTATGCCGCAACCTTAAGGGACTCTTCCCTTAGTTTCGCCGTACGGATGCGCTCTTTCTCCCGAAGAGTCTTTGCAGCAGCTAGCTCTTTGGCATCCAGTGTCCACCGTTTAGGGTAATTAAAATTTGTTTGGGCTATAGCTTGAGGGTCTACATATCCGGCTTTCACACTTGGCATTTGTTTGATAATGTGCACTTGCATTCTACAAATCACGGCGTGGGTTAGTTACAACAAAATTCAAAGATTACATTCATATCATATCGGGAGGACAAGGACTTACAGGCACCACGTGCGAATTAGATTCATCTCCATTTCTTCCAAGTGAAAGCATGTGTGCATGTCATTGAAGTCAAAGACAATTTTCCCGGCTGGGCTTCCAAATGTGCCGGTGGGGAAGCATGCTTGTATGATATCTATGCTCGTTGGGAGAACACACAAGTACCAATCATGGAACCTTCTCATTCCAAGTGGTAGGCGCTGGATGTCCCAGTTTGGTAGGAAGGGTTTGCCTCTTTCATATGTTTTCGGGCAATCCTTTGACCATTCGATGGCATCAACATTTGGATATTGCTTTGCAATTTGGTGGAGTTTGCTAGTGATGGCCTCCTCAGAACCCCGTGATGGGACTTTTTTTAACTTGGTTCTCAGGCTTGAACTGGTCATAGGAATACCACTTGGACACCGATGAGACGTCTTTGATTAGAACATAAACTAGCCTTATGTTGATTGGAATCTTCTTTCGGAGTTCCCATTCAGGCACGTCCTCATCTTCTTATGCATCACCTTCTTCAGGAGGCACTCATTGTTCATGTATCGGTTGTGCTTGTTGAGAAGACTGTGGCATCTCATCATGCACTTGCTCGATACGAGCTAGAGAAGGTTGTGGCATCTCATCAGGCACATGCTTGCTAGGAGGCGGGGAAGAATGTGGCATCTCAAGAATGTGGGGGTCACGAGACGGTGAAAATATCTCTCCAACCTCAACAACTCGCTCCAAATTTGAGAGAGGGGGAGGCGGCGAAGAAGCAGTCAATATAATGTCCCATTTGTGCCAGAGGATGAACTGCCCCATAACGTCTCCGAGTAACACCAGCCCCTCGGGAGTTGCGTAGTCTATCCTCCACTGCATGAACTCAGGCTTCACTGTATGCACCTCGACCCTAGTGTAGTCCGGTGGTATCTTATTATTGTGGTGTAAGCCACCGGGAGGATGTGCCACACCCGTTGCCACCTCCATCACAGTGTTCTATCGGCCACTGAGAAACACCAAGGTGCAACTAGTTGGTTCCCATATACGATCGACTGGGGTTGTGGCTGTAGTGGAACCTTGGCTGCTAGGAACTTTTAGAGGGCTACCAACTAATGCCAGTTCTCCCAGCGGCGTCACTAATATCTGTGGCTCCATAGACAGTCATTGCTCCTCTAGCGCCTTCGCAACTAGAGCCTTCACTTGGAGCTCAAGACTAGTCTCCCGGTCTCGGCCATGTTTCTTGTACATGTGCCTATCCTCTTCGAATCCTTGCTTCTAGGTCATCCTTTTCCCTAGCCCCCTAGTGCAGCCTGTGTGCTCCTTGTTTCCCAAGACAAGGCTAAGCTCGTCCCTCTCTCTAGAAGGATTGAATGAGACCTTCTCCTTGTCTTCAGCATATTTTAGTATCCTTGATACCGCTCTTGGGTCTTTGGCTTATCAAACTTAAGATTACTGGTGAATGATTCTGTACTCCTCACATATATCTAGTTCTTTGAGCGTACCTTCAAATTCGTCACATCGATATTCCCAGCAGCTGCGGACTCTTCGTCTATCTTCCTAAACTATTCTTCCTTGGCATAGTAGCCATCAGGGCCTAGATGATGGTGGTGTTTGTTCCTCTTTGCCAACTCGGTGTTACGAGCACTGAGCTCCAATGTCTCAGGTGAAGTCTTCTAAGCCACGAGCTCCTCCCATTGACTAGGAGTTATTTTGCCAAACTCATTGAAGGGAGTTAACCCCTTTTGGATATACTTCGTGTTGAGCTCCGACCTCCAACGTCGGAATGACTCTCCCATTATCCTGGTAGCATTTTTTTGCCAATTCGTGCTTACCCTTCGAAAATCTAAAATTGAGCTTCAGCTGCCTATCCTATAGTGCATTCTTTGTGTTCTCTGGTACCTCTTTCTAGTTAGGGATTGCTGGGTTCAATTCATCTCTTACTAGGGCCCCGATCGTATTACGGAATCGTCCTCTTAATTCCTTTGGCTCAAGGATCTCCCCTGCTGGCCCGACCTCCATTATCACATAGCATGCCTTATCTGGATATAGATTTCCTTTTCTATCCCCTCGTTCCCTCTTAGGCTTGGTAGTTGTGGTTGTGTCTTAAGGTTGTGGAGCAAAGGCATTATGATCCATCTCTATGGTTGTTGCCTCTGCTCTCCTTTCCTCTACTCTATCTTGTCCAGCGAGATGTCATGGACGTCGACATCGTCTTTTCTGAGTTTTAGGAGGGACCTATATATACAACATGTCAAAGTGTTAGCAGAGGTAACACAGCCAAAGCTTTAGCAAAATTTACAAGCTAAGGCTTTTTCTCTACCTCCTCGTTCAGGTCAAAATCTTTGTCTAAATCTTCCTCCATTGGCCTCCTTCTGGCTTCATGTGGGAAAGGATCCTCGGAACTTTCATATCCCTCTTCTGAGTCATCATCATCATCATCCTCTTCTTCTTCGCCTTCAGCAGCCTCTCCTGCTCTTCCTTCTGCTCCCCCTTCCTCCTCGTCACACTGCTCCTAAGTAAGCATCACTTCTAGATCATTTTCTAACTTGTTATCGAACTGCTCCTGAGTTAGCTAGTCCTCTAGTGCTTGCTCCTCATTGGTTGGGTGCTCATCATGCTCGGGGCATCGGGCTGCACTGTCTGGTGTCCATGACATTATTTCATGCTTTGTTCTAATAGATGCAAGAAAGTATGTTTTAGGTACGTGAGCAGGTATAAGAAATAAAAAAGGGCTATAAACCAAAGTAGTCCTATAAAACAACAATATATCAAAAAAAGAGTAGTAGCAGTGGTAGAGGCCTCAGAAACATGTCAATCATCATCTGATCTTGAACTTGGAGCATCAAGGCATCATAACAGAGAAGAGAGGAGAAGGTAATGTAGGGGCGACTGCTAATGATGCCAAGTTCCTCACAAGTTCTTGATCATCAGCTCATATTCCATATAATGTATGGACTTGGACAATTTCATCATCAATAAAACAAAGGAGAGGAGAAGAGAGGGGAGATTTGGCAAAAAAACCAACAATTGCTTAGCAAACATAGTGCAGCAGCTGATGGCAAAAGTTAGGACAATAAGTCTTGGGCGAGTCCTAGGAGATTTGGCAAAAAAGCAACAGCAGCCAATAGTTAGTAGCTAGAAGTAGTAGAGTAAGTGTAGCAGTAGAGTGGTAGTAGTAGAGTAAGAGCAGCAGACACTTAGGAGTAGTAGTAGGAGCATCACTGAAAGAAGAGCAGTAGTAGGAGTAGCAAGTACAGGGAGGAGGAGTAATAGGAGTAGTAAGAGGAGTAGTAGGAGTAGTAAGAGGAGGAGTAGGGGGAGGAGGAGTAGTAGGAGTAGTGGTAGGAGGAGGAGGAGTAGTAGTAGCAGCAGCCACTACACACCAGCAGTATATAAGAAAAAAAACAGAGAAGGAGTAGTAGTAGGAGCAGGAGGAGTACTAGTAGGAGTAGTGGTAGGAGTAGTAGTAGTAGTTAAGTAGTAGTAGTAGTAGTAGTAGTAGCAACAGCCACTACACACCAGCAGTATATAAGCAAAAAAAACAAAGGAGTGGTAGTAGTAGAGTAAGAGCAGTAGCCACTTAGGAGTAGCAAGTAGTAGTAGTAAGTAGAAAGTAGTAGAGTGGAGTAAGTGTAGCAGTAGAGTGGTAGTAGTAGAGTAAGAGCAACAGCCACTTAGGAGTAGTAGTAGGAGCATCACTAAAAGAAGAGCAGCAGTAGGAGTAGCAAGTACAGGGAGGATGAGTAATAGGAGTAGTAAGAGGAGGACTAGTAGGAGGAGGAGGAGTAGTAGTAGTAGCAGCAGCAGCCACTACACACTAGTGGTATATAAGCAAAAAAAACAGAGGAGTAGTAGTAGGAGCAGGAGGAGTACTAGTAGGAGTAGTGGTAGGATGTAACACCTCGGGTGTTTAAATACTAAAATATGCCATGTCATCATATGCATAGCACATCATTTATGTGTTAGTAAAAATTTTGATATGCATACACTAAAACAAGCTTACCTTTATGTTGTATGTGTTGAATTGTATTGTTTGAATCAAGTTCAAAGTTTTGTTTGGATTTGAATTTTCAAGAAAACCCTGATTTTCAGTATTTAAATCCTACCCTAAAAACACATTTCAAAATCTAAGCATATTTTGGGGTTGAGTCTAAAAGCAAAAGTGTAGAGCTTGTCAGGTTATACAAAGTTTGTTTTTGGAGTTTTTAAAGTTGTTATGAAAAATTTGGAGTAATTTGAAAAGGCAAAATTCTTTAAATGTCCCCTATTTGAATTTAAAATTTCATTTCGAAATGTAGACCGAATTAGGGGGTGTTATAAAAGCAAAGTTGTAGAAATTTGAATTTTGAGCAACTTTTGCTTTTGGAGATTTTTGAGTTGTTACTTAAAATTGGGAGTAATTTGAAGATTTTGGCGAATGGCAATTCTGTAAATATGGGGAGCAGTAGCCACCGAAGCCATCTCATCGTCGGTGACCTTCTTCTCGGTTCCAGGCATGCGCGTGGCCGTCTTTGGCGTCGCGCTGGTGTGGAGAAGGCTCCTATGTGGCTTCCTTGTTCTTCTAAGCTGCGCTATAAGGCCTTTGCTGTCGTCGTTCTTCGCCGTTTTCTTTCCTCTGTTTTCCCGATGCCACCGCTGCTGCTCCATCGTGCGTTTGCCATCGCTGTAGTGCCTCCACCATCATAACCAAGCCTCTCCCAACTCTGTCTCCTCCTTATGAACCCAGCCAACCAACCTTGGTCGCTTGAATTCACCGGGAACCTGCTGTGCACGCCTTTCTTCCCCACGACCGGCAACCTCACCATCGTGCTTGCGCCATCGTGGCCAGCGCTCCACGGTGCGCCTCTTTCCTTGATCATGGTAGCTCTAGCTTCGCCTTGATCCTGTGATGCTCTATGACCAGTTGTTTGATCGTTTTGTCCACCACAGCCACTGGAACACCGCCGTCGCCATTGCTCGCACCGCCGTGACCGCTGTGTATGCCGCCCCGCTTCACCGTTGCTTCTCTAGCCTTAATTCCTGCTTGAGCGTGTTCGTGGTGAGATGCTGAACCTTCCTGTGCCATTTGTTTAACCGCTACCAGTCTCTTGTCGCTAGTGTAGCGCTGCCGTGCAGTCGTGGCCACCATGGCCGATGCCGTGCTCATTTTGTGCAGCGATCGATGCAATTAGTGACATCAATAGGTGCACATGGTAGTGGGGAGCATGTTGGTGTCTTTGCTGTCGCCGATGATCTCGTCGTCGGCAAGATTTCGTCGGTCAGAGCCGTTGCCGCCACGGTCAACGCGGGAGGTAGAAGATGACATGTGGGGTCGGATTGTCAGTGACTCAGTGTTTCAAAATGGAATTTTTCTTTTTTCAGATTTGAATGAATAGTGATATGATTTGTTATTTTTGTGTAGATTTATTTAGAGCTCCAAAAATTATGAAATTTTTGTGTGACCTCTCTGTGATGTTTATTATTTAAGAAAAATATGAAATGTTGTTTTTCAGAAATTTTTGAATGTGATAAAAATTGCTCAATTAATTAATAAATGGGTTTCCATGATTTTTCTAGGCTTAATTAATTATCCAAAAATTATAAAAATTGTTTTTCCACTTAGTTATCATGTGATGAACATTTACAAAAATTGTGAGCTCAATTGGAATAAGTTGATTTATTTCATAATTTTGAATTAAATAATTAATTCACAAAAGCAAATAGTAACCTTTAATGATTTAGGTTTTGTTTGAAATTTTGGATTGAGTGATGACCTTGGGTCATTAGTTGGTAATGATCCTTGGCAATGGAAGTAAGTGTTGCGAAAAAGGTTTAGTTAGTTTGACTTGTAACTGTACCGTGAAGGAAAGTTGTATTCAAGTTGTTAATTTTGCATCCATCATCAAGCATCATGTTTTATATCACGCATCATGTTAAACATGGCATTGTTACTACGTGTCGTGAACGAAGGTGAACACGTGGTAGTTAATCAAGTTGCGGAGGAAGTTAATCCGTCTGTTGAGGTCGGATCTGATAATTATGGAACATCGCAGGAACCTGATTTTTCCGTGAATCAAGGCAAGCCCCGGATGCATTTAAACCTACCTTGTGTTTTACAAGTTTTTACCGCTTTTGCTTTTATATACTGCATTAAGTGATTAGGAGTCAGGAGGAAACCTAATTGGTGCATTACCAACCTTGTTTTTCCATATCTACCTTGTTACCAGTTTTACTTCGTAAATGCCTAGTTATGCTTAGCCATGCTTAGACAGATAAAAGTTGGGTGATTGCCTGTCACCTGTGAGTTTTAAATGAGTCTTTGGTTACGTTTGGTTACTTATGTCATCATGTGATATGAGCTTGTGGAATAATAAATCTAGACCGGGTGGACTCGGTGTGTGAGAGCCACAAGACATGGAGGTCTTGTGAGCGGGTTCCTTCCGCCTGTGTCCATTAAGAACCGTCCGTTGTTGAACTGTGTGAGGTGAGACTTTGTAGTACTAACCACATACTCCGGTAAGCCTTAACTTGGCTATTCTTTTGCGAGAATAGCTACTCACGCACTAGGAGTGGAGAGATAGCGGGAATAGCATGTACCCACATGGCAATGGGCTGGATTGGTGGAGTACTGTATTCTCGGGTGGCGCAGACCCATTCTTGTTTTAGAGGATCTAAGGGTAGATTGGTATATGTAGGTCGGGGACCTGCATATGTCGTGTGGTCTAGAATCCCCAGCTAGGTTTTAATCGGTTCGAATCATCGTTGCTCCTCGGTTATGGAGACTCAACTCTGTTCATCATCGTAGTTAATAACTAGAACTTGAGTAAGGTTTGAGAAAGAGTTTGATATGAAGTTCATGATCTCATTATGGATCATGGCAGATTCATATGTGTTTCTTATAAAGTTTTATATGTTGAAGTAAAGAATTTTGTTAAAGAACTTTTATGCAAAAGAACTTTGATTATTGCTAAAGCCATACCTTGAATCCCTAAGCCTGCATTCCTGAGTCTTCTCAGTTTTATTTCGGTTAAGTCTTGTTGAGTACTTTTGTACTCATGGTTCGTTGACCCTTGTTGCAGGTGAGCCTCATGAGTAGGTCTGTTGTGGACCGTGCTGCATGACTGTTGTTTAGGTCGATGACGATAAGTGAATGTGTGATCCTTGGTCAGGATACTTATATTGTGTGTTTGTATTATGTTATAATGCCACTCCACTACTATTATGGTTTATATTAATTATCGAACTTAGTTTGTAAGGTTTGAAACAACTAGTTTGTAAACTAAGTTATCGTAAGACTTCCGCTAATTTACTCTGATGTAGATATTTGAATAAATGTTGTAATACGGCAATGACTCTGTAATGGGATCCTACTCGGAAATTGTGGATGATTCAGGGTTCCCCGAGGACACCCGACAGTCTTCTTAAGTTACCAGGAACATATGCATAGTCGTCAGAGGTCGTTGGACAGTGACAGGTACATGTGGGTCCTAAAATTTAGGAGGTTCTGCCACAGAATGGTATCAGAGTGCTTTCGTTACAAAGTCTTTGTTGTATTGTTTTACAAAATTTTCAAAATGATTTGGGACAAATCTATTTAACTTGTTAATTTGGTCCAAATTGCTTCCGACTTATCTTATTTCATTCTCACCATTCCTTATTTTATTAAAAAGGCTTTGTGTGGTGGAGTAGTAATCTTATTATGCCCTAAGTAATAACAACTATTATTTATGTACCTTATAAGCTTTGATGTTTTGTTTGTAAGAACGATTCATGCATCATGATTAATTCACTTGTTACTTCCTTCACCTCTGAGTCTGGGTTGGGTAGTGAGTCTGGGTTGAGTTGTGTAATCCATACTGGCTGTTCTTTAGATTTGGATTAGATTGTCTTACTTGGATTAATATTGCTTCCTACAGTATGGCTCATACCAAGATAACACCCCGTATGTCCATTGGACCCAAAGGAGTTCCTCGTCACCAGCTTGCTCCTAGGAATGATGGTGCTAGCAGTAGTAGCTCTAGGCCTGATCCCCAGGCAGAGATATAGAGGCTTATAGCAGAGTTTGCTTAGGCTACTAGAGATAGGGCTGTGGATGTCATCCATGTGGATGAGTTACGGGATAAATTGGGGTGTCTTACCACCGCTCATAGGAACTGCGAATGTATGTTAGTTCGTATGGTGGAGGGAAGGAATGAAGCTTGGCATAGAGAAGATGTAGCTAGAGCTTGAACTCAGGAGCTAGAATTCTATGTAGAAGATTTAGAAGAACATAATACTACTTTGCATGAAGAAGTCCATAGGCTGAGCAACCTCCTGGATCAAAATCATGAACCTCAAGCTGATGAAATGGACCCTGGTGTCATCATTGCTGATAATGATGAACTTGAAGAGGAAGAAGAAGAAGATCCAGAAGAATTAGTGATGGTAGATGAAAGTGATAATGAAGGTGGAAATGTTTCTGGAATGGATACCAATCACGAAGTTTGATGTGGTCGAGGAGAAGAGTAGAATTGTAAATACTGAGATCTAGTTAAGTTTAGTAGTCTTGTGTAGGTGTGGACTTGTGTTTAAATAAGTGAAACTAGTGTAATGCGTCGTAGTAAGCTCTTTTATCTTTTAATAAAGGTTTGTGAGTTAAGTTTGGTTTGTTATGAACAGATGCGTCGTATGCAGGGTTCGCATATTCCTGGTACTTCACAAGATGAAGACGGTATTCCTGATCCGCCACCAGTTCCTCCAAATCTGGCAGATGCTATCGCCGCCCTTGTCAATGTGAATATTGAAAATGCTTGATTGCTTCGAGAGATAGCTTAGAGTAATCAGAATATGGTGCAGGGATGTAACACCCTAGGTGTTTGGCTTCCACTAATTGCATTTCATTTCATAAGCATGTGTATCATCTATGTCATCATTTCCATTGTCACTAAAACATACATATGCAACATTAGCACATTCTGTTTGTTTCGTATCTGAGTGCTTATGAATGATAGTATTGCAACATATGAATGCAGCATAAATTTCTCATACCTTGCAACATGGCAACATGGTAGAAATATGACAAGTGTAGAAGAACAACCAAGCCATGAAACATATGAAACATTTCATTGCAACATATGATTGAATTGTTTGTTTTAGTTGTTTTATTCCATGTGATCATTAGAAGTGGTATAACAAGTTTGTAAAGTGGTTGATTATGGTCTAATATACCTTAACTACACTTAGGTTACTTGTTGGAACATTGTTCATGTAGATCAAAATGACCAAAATGCCCTCAAGTGCAAGTTTGACTAGAATTGACCATAGGAGTCTCATTGTTTGACTGTTTAAAAAGTGCAACTTAGAGACTTTGCATGGCTGTGCACTCTTTACAAAAGTTGTAGCAAATTTATCAAGGAACAAAAGTTGTTTTATAGCCAAGTCATGAAAATGTGTGGAACATGGTCAAACATGGCCCACAAGTCAGAGATACATGCTGTTTTCAACACTTAGAAAAATATTCTAAGTCATAGTGTTTTCCAGTTGCATCAAGCCAACTTTAGCTTCATGTAACTTCGGATCCATGACGTTTTAGGTGTTTATCATTGAAAAGAAATTGTAGAGGGAAGATAGGTCTACAGCTTTGATGTTCATGTCTTCCACTAACTCGTCGCGGATTAGGAGATAATTATCGTCGAACATGCTCTGTCAGTCGGGACAATGGAGGACTGAATCGCGGTTTTCAGAAAAACTTCAGTAACGTTGTGGCCGACCGACGCAGAGGCTTGACGCCGCGTGTCCGCCACTCGTCGCCGGCTTGCTGTCGCGCTAGCCACGCGCCGTGCGCCTCCTGGCGTCGCAGCCGTGCCTTGAAGCCACTCGCGCCTGCCCGGACGCACTCGCCTCCCCATTTCGCTTTTCCTCTCCTCCCACAGCACGCAGCGACGCGCGAGCTTGGCCGTCCGCCATTGCCGACCAAGCATCGCCGCTGCCGTACGAGCAAACCACCGCGAAAACGCGTTGCCCCGTCCGCCTGCAGCCTCGACGTGACCTCCTCCACCCCCTCCACCTTTCAGCCAGGTCGATTGAGCCTCGGTAAGAGCGCATTGCCGTTTTCCCCCACCACAGCCATGGCGGGAGCTCGCCGGAGTTGGCACTCCACGCGGCCAGCTACCCTCGCGCCGCTCCCATTCCTTCCTCGGCCACGCGCTAGGTCATAGGAACACCATTGAAGCTTGTAGGGTCACCGTTAGGGGCTGTGTCGTCGTCGGTTCACCGGAGCCGGCCGTGCCGTGACCATGCGCCGCCGCGCTCGTCGCTAACCCCAGTAGCCACGACGATAGCTTCGATTGAGGGTTCCACTAGGTGCGCGCGTGTGTGACGAACACGGTAGGGCCGATGGTCTCGCCGGAGGAACCACCGGCGGCGAGCTACGCCACCGACCGTCGCGCCTCCCCTGTTTCTCTCGCTGTCATGCGGGCCTCCCTTGTCAGTCGCTGACGCGCGCCGCGGGAGTCCAGCTTGGGCCGCGCTGAGTCTTGGGCCGCGACTGTGTATTCGCGGGCCGCCGGTTCTTGGGCTGGCCCGTGTAGGGCTGAGTGTTGTTTCCTATTTTATTTCGTTTATTTATTTCACAGATTTATGTACATCTTGAAAAATATGTAGCTCATAGTATATAGATCCAAATGCTATGGTTCTAATTTTGTTAAGTTTCTGGTCATGTCTAGTATTTAATAAAAATATAATAGGAGCACATGTTTTAGAAAACTTGGATGAATTAAATAGGAGTTTGAAATGTGTTTTTAGAAGCATGCAAACTTGTTTGAATTTTATCTTGAGTTTCTGTGGTCCAAAAATTATGAAATTTTGTGGGTCCTCTATTTTGGTTTATTAGAAGCTCTGGTAAAAATTTCAGAGCTAGTGCATGTGTAGTTTTTAAGTTATAGAATTTCCTTTTATTAATAGGTGGATCTTGTGTGAATTTTCATAATTTTTTCTATAGATCCAGTGAAGGAGAAATTTTATGGATACTATTATTATGCTATAATGATGCTAGGAAAAATGTGAAATCTGTTGCTTGACACTTTTCATTAGGATTTCTTAATTATGCCATTTTAAGCTAGTATGCCTTATCATTTTTGTGTAGACTGTTATACTTACTCAATGGCTTTGAAATTTTTATGGTAGTCTATGTGAAGCATGAGATAGCTACTGTAATTTTTGTAGATTTTTATGAATAGTTTTACTATGTATTGCTTAAATCACCTAATTAACTAAATAAATTAGAAAAGGATATTAAATAATTTATTTAGAAGTTAGCACTATACTTTCTGATGTTTCTTAGGTATGAAAAACAAGTGGGTAAACTTTGTTTGGTCAAATTTGGCTTTTGCATCATCATTAAATAATTAAGTTAGTAACCCTGTCAATTCTGGATAGATTCTAGATTTTCTGGAATTGGAGTTGGTCAACTTCAGAATCATGCTTTGATGTTTACAATTAAATTGTAGAGAATTTCATAAGCTTTCTAGAATGTCCTCTTGCAAGTCATTTGGAGTTATAGACCTCTGGTTGTGATAGAATTAAGTTACTACTTGTTGCATATGAAGCTTTAACTGTTATTTTAGGTATGTCTTTACTATTCTAAGTTCATGGTACTGTTCCTAGGTGTTAGGCCTTTAACTGAAGATGAGCATCTTTATCTTAGGTTATGCAAGTTAGGTAAGTTGCTCTTGTTATTTAAGTTAAGTTGAGTACATGCTTAAAGTGATTTGAATAGAGCTAATTACTCGGTAAACGAGTGTCCAGTGATGTTTTCATAAACACCCATTGTGATTCATTCATCATGAGCATCATGTCATTCCTTATGCATCCATGATATTTATCTTGTGCATCGGCATGCAATAGGTGTACCGGAAGGAGTGACCCTGCTGGAATTCGAGGAACTGAACGAGCAGCAGTAGCCGACACCGGAAGTTCAGGAGGAGCAGCCTTCAGGAGAAGTGCCAGACGAGGTCGCCGTTGAGTGCCCTGACCACCGTCCTTGCAACTTTGTGAAAGGCAAGCCCCGGAGCATATTAAGCCTCCTATTTTCCGAACTGCAGTTACAGTATTATTATTACATATATTGTTGCATTAAGTTTAGGTGTTGGATGCAAACATTTGCTGCATTGGTTACCCATTCCTTGTCCAGATATTGTTACCCTGAATCCTATGTAGCTCAGGCTCGAGTAGTGCTTAGCCCTGCTACAACACGGTAGAAGTCGGGTGATTTCCTGTCACCTGCGAGATATAGGAAGATACATGTGGCACGGTTGGCTATATTTGCTATCGTGGAAAAGAACCAGTCTTAATTTGAAATGAAGACCGGACGGAGGCTTGCCGGTTTGCAGTGACTCCGTCTGTGTCGATTAAGGACTGGATCTTGGAGCCTTTCCTGTTCATGTTGAACGCATGCCTCTCTCTTAGTTGGCCGGCCCGATGACCGACCGCAAAGCCGAGTAGCTCACCTCAGGCCGGGAGTCGATAAGTATAAAGTGCGCCTCAGAAGGGAGCCGTAGGCGTGAGTCCAAGGGCAGGTGATTTAAAAGTCCTGATCGTCCTGGCAGAAGGGTAATCCCTGAGAGTGCTGGCGCTGATCGAACCCGCGAATTTGGTTCCTGAGATGTTCCAAAGGTGACCCACGGCTACCCTTGCAAAGTATGCCAGGGTGAGAGTTAGGAATACCCCCTCAGCTGAGTTGTAATTCGATTCGAGTCGCCGTCTCTCCCGGTTAGTGAGAACTTGACGGGCTTATCTCCAATGTAGATACACTTAATACTTAATGGTTCGGAAATGATGATATGATGATGACAACCTTATTATACCTGCTATGGTTAATATTGTTTGCTCCTAATAAGTGAGTGCTCTAGTACAGGTGCTAATCTAGCGGACAGGTAAATAATGATAAGCTTGATGCTAAGTTTAAATTGGTTACTATAATCATAAGCTCTTTTATGCAACTGTGTCAAGCTAGCCCACCTGAAAAGCCTTGCATGATCCTTGGTGTCCTTTATTTCTGATTTTCGTCGGGTAAGTCTAGCTGAGTACCTTCTCGTACTCAGGGTTTATTTCCCACCAATTGCAGATGACCAGTTCTACTTTGGTTGCTGCAAGTACTGCCTTCTCCCTGCTGGGGATGAAGACTAGACCGTTGGGCACGGTCTCTACTAGTTCTCGTACCTGATAATGCTTTTGTGGGACATGACTCTAATCTTGGCAATGTAATTGAAAACTATGATGTTTTGTACCAAACTATGTTGCTTTCGCATACTCAAACCTAGTTTGTAATATTCTATTTCAACTCTGATGGATGTAATTCGAAGGCTATTGTGAAATGTTGTAACAGATGATGTGTTATGTCGAATCATTATGATCTTGGTTTGTATGTCGAGAGTTGGTTGAAATCCTTCGCGATTTCTGGACTACCGGGATTATGGGAGCTTAAGTATAGGAATTTGATCGCTTCGGTGATTGTTTTTGTACTTACGTTCTTATGATTTGGTCGGTTCTGTTACAGCTGGCATCAGAGCAAGATTTGACACTAAACACGTCATTTGTGTATTTAAAACAAAAGTATTTGTAAAAATCCTAAATTAAATACTAAGTATTGCCAGTGGTCATATCCCTTATGCCCGAATAAGGACTCTTAGGTGGCTTATTAAAGTACTAACTTGGGGGTTCCTGCTTGTTTCTGTTTCGTCGTCCATATGGCGTGCTATTGTATGGATGCCATCCGCTTGGGTGGTAATGTATGGATCAAAATACCTCTACGCTCTGGTAAGTGTGAGTTGTGAGGGCATGACCGTCCAACCGTCGGTCTAGGGGAGAGTAGTTGTGGTTGCTCGCATATTTACATGTTCAATCATGTATCTATGAGAGTACTTAATTGTGGGTATCTCTGTCTGGTAGCTGTGATACTAGAATATATGCATCAGAGGATGTATGTATGAAAGTATTTAGTTATTGCCTGCTTTTATGCATTTTGGGAAATTATTGGGCTAAAATGAAATTTTCTGCAGGTACACTAACAACGTATCATTGTAGATCGACTAGCTACCGTATACGAGAGAACGTATGTATGCCACCGTATATTTCGCTAGCCTTTAAATTTTTCTAGGTTTGTGAGGACGTACGGATCGTGCATGCATCATGTTCAAGCATACATGGCATTTCTTGCATTACTCCCTCCTTTAAAATATGATTGTTCCGGCTAATTAAACTTTCGTATCCCATAAATGATTCTTCCCTTATGTTGTAACTTTTTGCTACAGATGGTGCGCACGAAACGCACTGCTCGCAAGTCCGCTGGAGGTAGGGCGCCTCATCATCGTTTAGCTCCTCGTGAGCCCCGTCCTGAGCCTACTGAGGCGGAAAGGCTAAGGGCAGAGCTGGCTCAGGTGACTGCTGAAAGGACTGCAGTTCAGCGGCGTTTGGAGCAAGTCACGCAAGAAAGGGACCAAGAGACCCTTGAGGTTCAGAGGTTGACAGTTGCTCACCGCAACTGTGAGCGTATGTTGGTTCACATGCTAAACCAACGGAATGAAGCCTGGCACGAGGAGAATATGTTGAGAGCGAGGCAGGTTGAGCTAGAGCAGCAGTTGGCGGCTGCAGAAGAGTACAATGACAATCTCCATGAGGAGGTTCACCTACTGCACAATCAACTTCACCCTATCCTGCCACCTGATGATGAGAATGAGATGGGTTCTGGTGTCATCATGGCTGAAGGTGATGATGACATGGAAGTCAATGGACCTGAGGACGCTCCACCTGATGAGGAGGAAGATGAGGAGTTAGAGCCTCCTAGTGATGAAGATGGAGGAGAAATCTTCGACACCGACTCCGAGGACGATGCGTAGTTCAGCTTACTACTTAGCTAATGCGCTAGATCTAGTCTTTTGTTGATCCTCATGCATGAACGAGTAGCAAGTTAATCGTTGGGATGTAATATCGAACCCTATATTACCCTTGATGTAAGTTGGAACCACTATGGCTTGGATGTAACCTATCAAACGTATTATGCTCCACGTATGTGAGCCTTTGGCAATTTCCGTCTGTGCGGTTTATCGATCTCGTTGTTGGTTAAGTTCATCGCATTAATGTGTCAATTGATGCACTTGATGAGTTGTGTGATTGTGATGGATGATTGTGCCTCTGTTGATAGTACGAATTCATTTTCTCCATTGGAGTCAGTTTGGCATAATTATACATTTCATCGACAAAATTTCCACATCGTCAGTGCTCATTGGCTATACATTTTGCAGATGGCTTACAATCTTCGTCGCGGTCGTAACCTTGGAGATGAGGAGCAAACACCTCCTCCACCACCGCCTACACCAGCTGAGCTAATGCAGACTGTTGTGGAAAGTCAGCGCATGCTAGCTGAGGCTATGCGCCAGATGGCTAACCGTGAGGATCGGCATGTCCGCTAGGGACCCGAGCCAAACCAGTATAGCAGTTTTAAGGATTTCATGGACACAAAACCTCCTATCTTTCGTGAGGCAGAAGAACCCTTACAAGCGGATGAATGGTTGAGCACGATAGAGCTAAGATTTGGATTGCTCCATTTGACTGAAGGCATGAAGGCTACATATGCAGGACACCAGCTCCAAGGCCCTGTAGGTATTTGGTGGACCCATCACAGGACCACCTTCCCTGCTAACGTTGAGATCGTCTGGAACTAGTTCTAGGCAGCCTTTAGAGGACACTTTATCCCTCCTGGTCTCATGGCCATCAAGCATACTGAGTTTATGAAGCTCACCCAAGGCAACAAGAGTCTCAATGAGTACCTCCAGGCATTCAACAACCTGGCAAGGTATGCTCCTGAGTTCGTCGATACTGACGCCAAGAGAATAGCTAGTTTCAAGAGGGGACTTTCCCCAAAACTGATGAAGTCAATGGGCAACTGCAAGTGTGTCACCTTCAATGAATTTATCAGTGACACTCTGACCCAGGAGAACAATGACAAGATTTATGCTGCTTCCAAGAATCGAAAAAGAAACTTTGAGGCTGGTGCTTCCCAGTCCAAGGCTCCAATGGTATCTAAGGCCCCGTACCGTCCATCCAATGCTAATGTCCGGTACCGCCCACCGCAGAAGAAGAACCAAGCTAAAACCAGTTTCCGCAAGGGGTATACCATTTCCTTGCCGAAGAATACATCTGGGCAGAGTAGCTCCAATGTTCCACCATCAAACAGGCCGTGCTGGAACTGTAACCAACCTGGTCATTGGGCAAACAGATGTCCCCATCCTCCCAAGAATGCTCAAGGAAACATCCGTCAGGGGTGTGTTCACTATACTACAGTGGAGGAAATTCCTGCTGGTGAAGTGGTCATCGCTGGTAAGTTTCTTGTTAATGATCACCCTGCAGTTGTGCTTTTTGATTCGGGTGCTTCACACTCCTTTGTGAGTTCTACTTTTGCATCTGAGCATAATATGAATGTGATTACAATGGTCAAGGGTGGGTATTGTATTAGTGCTGCTGGAAATAATATCCTGACTAACCAAGTAGTTAAAGATGTAAAGCTTGAGATTGGGGATCGAGAGTTCCGTACGGATCTTGTGGTTCTACCAGGGGTAGGAATTGATATAATCCTAGGAATGAAGTGGATGAGCGGGAATGGAGTGTTGATCGACACGTCAACCCGTGTAGTAATGTTGAGGGATCCTGTGGATAAGAAGGGTTTTCTCGTGCAGTTACCTCGTGATATCTCTATTCACAATACAGCCAATGCTACTCTAGCCAATGCCATTAAGGATCTACCGGTTGTCTGTGAGTTTCCAGATGTCTTTCCTGATGACTTGCCTGGATTACCTCCGGACCGTGATGTAGAATTCAAGATAGAACTCATTCCGGGTATGGCTCCCATTTCTCGAAGGCCCTATCGAATGCCGCCCAATGAGTTGGCTGAGCTGAAGAGTCAGTTGAATGAGCTATTGAAGAAAGGATTGATTCGGCCTAGTTCTTCTCCTTGGGGTTGTCCAGCTATATTTGTGAAGAAGAAGGACGAGTCTCTACGCATGTGCGTGGATTATCGCCCCCTTAATGCTGTGACTATCAAGAACAAATATCCTCTTCCCCGCATCGATATTTTGTTTGATCAGCTCTCTAAAGCTAAGGTATTCTCCAAGATCGATTTGAGGTCTGGCTACCATCAGATCAAAATTCGTCCTGAAGATATACCAAAGACAGCTTTCTCTACTCGTTATGGCTTGTTCGAATACCTCATCATGTCATTTGGGTTGACAAATGCTCCGGCACACTTTATGTACCTGATGAATTCGGTATTCATGCCGGAATTGGACAAATTTGTCGTCGTGTTCATTGATGATATCCTGGTATATTCTCAGAATGAAGAAGAGCATGCGGAACATCTGAGAATTGTTTTAACTCGGTTACGTGACAACCAGCTTTATGCTAAGTTCAGCAAGTGTGAATTCTGGTTGAACAAGATACCTTTTCTAGGTCATGTGTTAT
Organism: Miscanthus floridulus; assembly: GCF_019320115.1. Taxonomy (NCBI): domain Eukaryota; kingdom Viridiplantae; phylum Streptophyta; class Magnoliopsida; order Poales; family Poaceae; genus Miscanthus; species Miscanthus floridulus. The sequence continues at coordinate 83,758,068 of NC_089586.1, forward strand.
CTGGTGATGGAATTTCGGTTGACCCTACGAAGGTGCAAGAAGTCCTTGAGTGGAAGGCACCTACTACGGTCACAGAAGTTCGAAGTTTCTTGGGATTGGCTGGCTATTATCGTCGCTTTATCCCGGATTTCTCAAAAATCGCCAAGCCCATGACTCGACTACTGCAAAAAGATGAGAAGTTTGTGTGGACTCCGAAGTGTGAAGAGGCTTTCCACACTTTGCGGACCTTACTAACCTCTGCTCCTGTATTGGCACAACCTGACATCGAGAAGCCTTTTGATGTCTACTGTGACGCATGTGGCACCGGTCTGGGGTGTGTTCTTATGCAGGAAGGCCGAGTAATTGCTTATGCTTCGCGCCAGCTTCGAAAGCATGAAGTCAACTATCCTACCCATGACTTAGAACTAGCCGCAGTTGTTCATGCCCTGAAGATCTGGAGACATTACCTGCTTGGTAATGTGTGCAACATCTATACTGACCATAAAAGCCTCAAGTACATTTTTACTCAACCCGAGCTGAATATGCGTCAACGACGATGGTTAGAATTGATCAAGGACTACAACCTTCAAGTGCACTACCATCCTGGTAAGGCAAACGTGGTTGCTAATGCCTTAAGCAGAAAGGCCCATTACAATTCCTTAGTTAGTGAAGACTTTCATCTGTCACACCTCCTTCATCCTGTAGTACTCCACAATATCACTGTGGATTGCTCTCTTAGAAGTCGAATTATTGAACTTCAGAAGACGGATGTGGGTGTGTTTCACATCAAGCGGAAAATGAAAGAGAAAGAGACCAAGCACTTTAGAGTCGATGACAAGGGAATTCTCTGGTTTAATGATAGACTGGTGGTACCCAAAGATAAAGAACTTAGAAATCAAATTATGGAGGAAGCCCATTCTTCAAAATTGTCCATCCATCCTGGTAGCAGTAAAATGTATCAAGATCTCAAGCTGTATTATTGGTGGACCAAGATGAAGAAAGAAATCGCAGCTTACGTGGCAAGGTGTGATAACTGTTGCAGAGTCAAGGCTATTCACATAAGGCCCGGACTATTGCAGCCACTCTCTATTCCTGGCTGGAAGTGGGAAGAAATTAGTATGGATTTTATTGTTGGACTACCCACTACCAAAAAGGGTTGTGATTCCATCTGGGTTATCGTAGATCGTCTAACTAAATCTGCTCACTTTATTCCGGTCAAGTCTACCTATCATCCTCACAATTATGCTGAGATTTATTTTCAACAAGTGGTACATCTCCATGGTGTACCCAAATCCATTGTTTCTGATAGAGGCCCTCAGTTCACGGCTCGCTTTTGGGAGTGCTTACATCAGAATCTTGGCACTCATCTAATCCGCAGTTCTGCCTATCATCCGCAAACATCAGGACAGACTGAGCGTGTTAATCAAATTCTTGAAGACATGCTTAGAGCTTGTCTTATCTCTTGCAAAGGCTCTTGGGAAGACTGGTTACCTCTCGCTGAATTCTCTTATAACAATAGTTATCAAGAGAGTATCAAAATGGCTCCTTTTGAAGCTCTCTATGGCCGCAAGTGTAGAACTCCTTTGAACTGGGTGGAGCCCGGGGAAAGAAGATTCTATGGTATTGACTTTGTAAAAGAAGCCGAAGAGCAAGTCCGGACTATACAAAAGAATATGACTGCCGCTCAGGCTAGACAAAAGAGCTACGCTGATAAGAGAAGGAAACCTATTGAGTTTGAAGTAGGTGATCATGTTTATTTGAAGGTATCCCCTATGAAAGGAGTCAAGCGTTTTGGAATTAAAAGGAAGCTTGAGCCTCGATATGTTGGACCCTACCGTATTATCGAGAAAAGTGGAAGAATAGCATATAAGCTCGATCTACCACGTGAGATGGGAGCTATATTTCCGGTATTCCATGTGTCCCAGCTGAAGAAGTGTCTTCGTATTCCCGAGGAAAGAATAGCAACAAGGAAAGTCAACTTGAAATCTGATCTTTCTTATGAGGAAAAGCCCGTGCAAGTTCTAGATACTCAAGAAAGAGTGACTCGTACATGAGTGGTTAAATTATACAAGGTAGTTTGGAGTAATCATAGTGAACGGGATGCAACGTGGGAGCGGGAAGATTATTTAAAGGAAAACTATCCAGCTTTCTATACTGATTGGTACGCTTTCCAAATCTCGGGACGAGATTTTTCTAAGGGGGGAGGGCTGTAACACCCTAGGTGTTTGGCTTCCACTAATTGCATTTCATTTCATAAGCATGTGTATCATCTATGTCATCATTTCCATTGTCACTAAAACATACATATGCAACATTAGCACATTCTGTTTGTTTCGTATTTGAGTGCTTATGAATGATAGTATTGCAACATATGAATGCAGCATAAATTTCTCATACCTTGCAACATGGCAACATGGTAGAAATATGACAAGTGTAGAATAACAACCAAGCCATGAAACATATGAAACATTTCATTGCAACATATGATTGAATTGTTTGTTTTAGTTGTTTTATTCCATGTGATCATTAGAAGTGGTATAACAAGTTTGTAAAGTGGTTGATTATGGTCTAATATACCTTAACTACACTTAGGTTACTTGTTGGAACATTGTTCATGTAGATCAAAATGACCAAAATGCCCTCAAGTGCAAGTTTGACTAGAATTGACCATAGGAGTCTCATTGTTTGACTGTTTAAAAAGTGCAACTTAGAGACTTTGCATGGCTATGCACTCTTTACAAAAGTTGTAGCAAATTTATCAAGGAACAAAAGTTGTTTTATATCCAAGTCATGAAAATGTGTGGAACATGGTCAAACATGGCCCACAAGTCAGAGATACATGCTGTTTTCAACACTTAGAAAAATATTCTAAGTCATAGTGTTTTCCAGTTGCATCAAGCCAACTTTAGCTTCATGTAACTTCGGATCCATGACGTTTTAGGTGTTTATCATTGAAAAGAAATTGTAGAGGGAAGATAGGTCTACAGCTTTGATGTTCATGTCTTCCACTAACTCATCGCGGATTAGGAGATAATTATCGTCGAACATGCTCTGTCAGTCGGGACAATGGAGGACTGAATTGCGGTTTTCAAAAAAACTTCAGTAACGTTGTGGCCGACCGACGCAGAGGCTTGACGCCGCGTGTCCGCCACTCGTCGCCGGCTTGCTGTCGTGCTAGCCACGTGCCGTGCGCCTCCTGGCGTCGCAGCCGTGCCTTGAAGCCACTCGCGCCTGCCCGGACGCACTCGCCTCCCCATTTCGCTTTTCCTCTCCTCCCACAGCACGCAGCGACGCGCGAGCTTGGCCGTCCGCCATTGCCGACCAAGCATCGCCACTGCCGTACGAGCAAACCACCGTGAAAACGCATTGCCCCGTCCGCCTGCAGCCTCGACGTGACCTCCTCCACCCCCTCCACCTTTCAGCCGGGTCGATTGAGCCTCGGTAAGAGCGCATTGCCGTTTTCCCCCACCACAGCCATGGCGGGAGCTCGCCGGAGTTGGCGCTCCACGTGGCCAGCTACCCTCGCGCCGCTCCCATTCCTTCCTCGGCCACGCGCTAGGTCATAGGAACACCACTGAAGCTTGTAGGGTCACCGTTAGGGGCTGTGTCGTCGTCGGTTCACCGGAGCCGGCCGTGCCGTGACCGTGCGCCGCCGCACTCGTCGCTAACCCCAGTAGCCGCGACGATAGCTTCGATTGAGGGTTCCACTAGGTGCGCGCGTGTGTGACGAACACGGTAGGGCCGATGGTCTCACCGGAGGAACCACCGGCGGCGAGCTACGCTACCGACCGTCGCGCCTCCCCTGTTTCTCTCGCTGTCATGCGGGCCTCCCTTGTCAGTCGCTAACGCGCGCCGCGGGAGTCCAGCTTGGGCCGCGCCGAGTCTTGGGCCGCGACTGTGTATTCGCGGGCCGCCGGTTCTTGGGCTGGCCCGTGTAGGGCTGAGTGTTGTTTCCTATTTTATTTCGTTTATTTATTTCACAGATTTATGTACATCTTGAAAAATATGTAGCTCATAGTATATAGATCCAAATGCTATGGTTCTAATTTTGTTAAGTTCCTGGTCATGTCTAGTATTTAATAAAAATATAATAGGAGCACATGTTTTAGAAAACTTGGATGAATTAAATAGGAGTTTGAAATGTGTTTTTAGAAGCATGCAAACTTGTTTGAATTTTATCTTGAGTTTCTGTGGTCCAAAAATTATGAAATTTTGTGGGTCCTCTATTTTGGTTTATTAGAAGCTCTGGTAAAAATTTCAAAGCTAGTGCATGTGTAGTTTTTAAGTTATAGAATTTCCTTTTATTAATAGGTGGATCTTGTGTGAATTTTCATAATTTTTTCTATAGATCCAGTGAAGGAGAAATTTTATGGATACTATTATTATGCTATAATGATGCTAGGAAAAATGTGAAATCTGTTGCTTGACACTTTTCATTAGGATTTCTTAATTATGCCATTTTAAGCTAGTATGCCTTATCATTTTTGTGTAGACTGTTATACTTACTCAATGGCTTTGAAATTTTTATGGTAGTCTATGTGAAGCATGAGATAGCTACTGTAATTTTTGTAGATTTTTATGAATAGTTTTACTATGTATTGCTTAAATCACCTAATTAACTAAATAAATTGGAAAAGGATATTAAATAATTTATTTAGAAGTTAGCACTATACTTTTTGATGTTTCTTAGGTATGAAAAACAAGTGGGTAAACTTTGTTTGGTCAAATTTGGCTTTTACATCATCATTAAATAATTAAGTTAGTAACCCTGTCAATTCTGGACAGATTCTAGATTTTCTGGAATTGGAGTTGGTCAACTTCAGAATCATGCTTTGATGTTTACAATTAAATTGTAGAGAATTTCATAAGCTTTCCAGAATGTCCTCTTGCAAGTCATTTGGAGTTATAGACCTCTGGTTGTGATAGAATTAAGTTACTACTTGTTGCATATGAAGCTTTAACTGTTATTTTAGGTATGTCTTTACTATTCTAAGTTCATGGTACTGTTCCTAGGTGTTAGGCCTTTAACTGAAGATGAGCATCTTTATCTTAGGTTATGCAAGTTAGGTAAGTTGCTCTTGTTATTTAAGTTAAGTTGGGTACATGCTTAAAGTGATTTGAATAGAGCTAATTACTCGGTAAACGAGTGTCCAGTGATGTTTTCATAAACACCCATTGTGATTCATTCATCATGAGCATCATGTCATTCCTTATGCATCCATGATATTTATCTTGTGCATCGGCATGCAATAGGTGTACCGGAAGGAGTGACCCTGCTGGAATTCGAGGAACTGAACGAGCAGCAGCAGCCGACACCGGAAGTTCAGGAGGAGCAGCCTTCAGGAGAAGTGCTAGACGAGGTCGCCGTTGAGTGCCCTGACCACCGTCCTTGCAACTTTGTGAAAGGCAAGCCCCGGAGCATATTAAGCCTCCTATTTTCCGAACTGTAGTTACAGTATTATTATTACATATATTGTTGCATTAAGTTTAGGTGTTGGATGCAAACATTTGCTGCATTGGTTACCCATTCCTTGTCCAGATATTGTTACCCTGAATCCTATGTAGCTCAGGCTCGAGTAGTGCTTAGCCCTGCTTCAACGCGGTAGAAGTCGAGTGATTTCCTGTCACCTGCGAGATATAGGAAGATACATGTGGCACGGTTGGCTATATTTGCTATCGTGGAAAAGAACCAGTCTTAATTTGAAATGAAGACCGGACGGAGGCTTGCCGGTTTGCAGTGACTCCGTCTGTGTCGATTAAGGACTGGATCTTGGAGCCTTTCCTGTTCATGTTGAACGCATGCCTCTCTCTTAGTTGGCTGGCCCGATGACCGACCGCGAAGCCGAGTAGCTCACCTCAGGCCGGGAGTCGATAAGTATAAAGTGCGCCTCGGAAGGGAGCCATAGGCGTGAGTCCAAGGGTAGGTGATTTAAAAGTCCTAATCGTCCTGGCAGAAGGGTAATCCCTGAGAGTGCTGGCGCTGATCGAACCCGCGAATTTGGTTCCTGAGATGTTCCAAAGGTGACCCACGGCTACCCTTGCAAAGTATGCTAGGGTGAGAGTTAGGAATACCCCCTCAGCTGAGTTGTAATTCGATTCGAGTTACCGTCTCTCCCGGTTAGTGAGAACTTGACGGGCTTATCTCCAATGTAGATACACTTAATACTTAATGGTTCAGAAATGATGATATGATGATGACAACCTTATTATACCTGCTATGGTTAATATTGTTTGCTCCTAATAAGTGAGTGCTCTAGTACAGGTGCTAATCTAGCGGACAGGTAAATAATGATAAGCTTGATGCTAAGTTTAAATTGGTTACTATAATCATAAGCTCTTTTATGCAACTGTGTCAAGCTAGCCCACCTGAAAAGCCTTGCATGATCCTTGGTGTCCTTTATTTCTGATTTTCGTCGGGTAAGTCTAGCTGAGTACCTTCTCGTACTCAGGGTTTATTTCCCACCTGTTGCAGATGACCAGTTCTACTTTGGTTGCTGCAAGTACTGCCTTCTCCCTGCTGGGGATGAAGACTAGACCGTTGGGCACGGTCTCTACTAGTTCTCGTACCTGATAATGCTTTTGTGGGACATGACTCTGATCTTGGCAATGTAATTGAAAACTATGATGTTTTGTACCAAACTATGTTGCTTCCGCATACTCAAACCTGGTTTGTAATATTCTATTTCAACTCTGATGGATGTAATTCGAAGGCTATTGTGAAATGTTGTAACAGATGATGTGTTATGTCGAATCATTACGATCTTGGTTTGTATGTCGAGAGTTGGTTGAAATCCTTCGCGATTTCCGGACTACCGGGATTATGGGAGCTTAAGTACAGGAATTTGATCGCTTCGGTGATTGTTTTTGTACTTACGTTCTTATGATTTGGTCGGTTCTGTTACAAGGGAAACCGTGGCCGCAATCATAATAGGCATGAGGCTACATATGTTGATTTCACAGATACAAGACCACTAGTGTTCACCAAGGCCGATGAACCACTAGAGGCTTATGATTGGCTTCAGACTATGGAGCAGAAATTTGATCTTATTCCATGCACAGAGATGCAGAAACCTGTATTTGCCGCCCAGCAACTTAGGGGTGGAGCAGGTGCTTGGTGGGCAAATTTAGTGGCTATGCAACCAGCTGGCATTCCAATAACTTGGGCTGAGTTTTGTACTACCTTCAGAGCCCATTATATTCCAGAAGGAGTGATGGCCATGAAGTTGGATGAGTTCCTTGCTTTGAAGCAAGGGGACCAAACGGTTATGCAGTATGTGGGTAGATTCAATCTCCTATCACAGTATGCATCTAAACATGTCAACATAGATACTAAGAAAAAGAAATGGTTTATGCGAGGTCTGAATACCAAGCTATAAACAATGATGAATACATGTACAATGTTGCTTATCATGAGGTAGTAAATATTGCAATTGCTTCTGAGGAAAAGTATCGGCAACATAAGGAGATCAAGAAGAAAAAGAGTGGCAGTCTGGATCCTTTGGTGGAAATCAAAAGAAGCAAAAGATAATCTATCACCCAATCAACCATTATCGTCCTCCTTATCGTCCGCCACAGTTCCAAGCTGGGCAACAATCAAATGTTCGTCTTGCTACAACTTATTAGAATCCACAACAGACAAATGCTCCTGGTGTCAATGCTCCAATGTCTCAGGGTCACATTTATCCATGTTACAATTGTGGAAGGTCTGGTCATTTCTCTAAGGAATGTCCGTATCCCAAACAGTATAATTCCAATTCTCAAAAGGCTCCTGCCAATCAATAATAGGGTCAAGCACAGAACAAAAACAACAATCAAAATGCTCAGAAGGGCAAAGATGAAAGGAAGATAGGATGGGTGTTCTATATTCAAGCTAGAGAAATTCTGGAAGGAGAGCCAATGATGATGGGTATGTTTCCTGTCGCCAATCACCCTGCTATTATGCTTTTTGATTATGGTGCATCTCATTCATTCATCAATAGAACCTTTGTCGTAAAGCATGAAATTCCAATTGGGGAAACAAAGGAAAATTTCTTTATACAGTCGCCCAGGGGACGTCTGTGTACTAAAGAAATGGTATACCAGGTACCCATAAACTTGGGTGGGTATATTTTTCCCACTACCATGATTATTCTCAAGGATCAGGATATAGATGTGATCTTGGGAATGAATTAGATATATCAGCATAAGGCTATTATAGATGCTTTAAATAGAACAATAAGGGTGAGTTTGCCAGATAAGAATTCTCCACTTCTTATCCAACTTCCAACCTTAAGGAGATCAGTAGAAAGAGTTTGTGCAACTTTTGTCAAGGAGATTAGGGATATCCTGGTGGTTTGTGAATTCCCTGATGTTTTTCCTGAGGATTTACCCGGTTTACCACTAGATAGGGATGTTCAGTTTAACAGAGTTAAAACCTGGAACAGCTCCGATCTCTCGGAGAGCTTATAGGATGCCTCCCAAGGAATTAGCCGAGTTGAAGACTCAGTTGCAAGAGTTGGTTGATAAAGGGTTTATCCAACCTAGTTCATCACCTTGGGGATGTCCTACAATTTTTGTGAAAAAGAAAGATGGGACCCTGAGGTTATGTGTTGACTATCGTTCGTTGAATGAAGTGACCATTAAGAATAAGTATCCCTTACCTCGGATAGACTTGCTTTTTTATCAACTGGCCAGAGCCAAAGTTTTCTCCAAGATTGATTTGAGGTCAGGCTATCACCAAATCAAGATTAAGCCTAAAGATATTCCCAAAACGGCATTTACCACAAGATATGGATTATATGAATACTTTTTAATGTCTTTTGGTTTGACAAATGCTCTAGCTCATTTCATGTATCTGATGAATTTAGTATTCATGCCCGAGCTAGACAAGTTTGTAGTGGTGTTTATTGATGACATCCTAGTTTATTCCAAGAACAAGAAGGAACATGCGGAACATCTCAGAATTGTCCTGGCCCGTTTGAGAGAACATCAACTATATGCCAAGTTTAGTAAGTGTGACTTTTGGCTTAAGGAAGTACAGTTTCTTAGACATGTCTTGTTAGCTGAAGGAGTTACAGTGGATCCAAGCAAAGTTAAGGATGTGCTTGATTGGAAACCGCCAACCACTGTTCATCAAGTTCGGAGTTTTCTGGGACTGGTGGGGTATTACCGTCGTTTTATTCTAGATTTCTCTAGAGTATCCAAGTCCATCACTGAGTTGTTGAAGAACCAGGTCAAGTTTGTCTGGTCATCTGATTGTGAAGAGGCTTTCCAGACTTTGAAGAGACTGTTAACCACTGCACCAGTATTAGCCCAACCTGATATCGAGAAGTCATTTGACGTTTATTATGATGCTTCAGGTATTGGTATTGGATGTGTATTGATGCAAGAAGGCTGAGTCATTGCCTATGCTTCCAGACAACTTAAGCAACATGAAGAGCACTATCCCACTCATGATCTAGAGTTAGCAGCAGTTGTCCATGCTTTGAAGATTTGGCGGCATTACCTGCTTGGTAATACGTGCCATATTTATACAGACCATAAGAGTTTAAAGTATATCTTTACTCAATTGGATTTGCACATGCGATAAAGAAGATGGTTAGAACTGATTAAAGATTATGACTTGGAGGTACATTATCACCCTGGTAAAGCAAATGTGGTTGCAGGTGCCCTTAGTCAAAAAAGTCATTGCAATTGTCTAACAGTAAGAACAATGGGTTTGACTTTATGCCAAGAGATGGAAAAGTTGAGTATAGAGGTAATTCAACAAGGTAGTTTGACCAACATAATTGTCGAAGCCACTATTCGAGACCAGATTATTGCTGCTCAGAAAGAAAACAAGGGTATAGCCCATATCAAAGAAAGAATCAAGAATGGGAAAGTGGAATGCTTCAAAGTAGATGATGAAGGTGTGTTATGGTTCAAGAATCGCTTAGTGGTACCAAAGGTTCCGGAGTTGCGACAGTCAATTCTTGAAGAGGCACATGCTACTAGGTTATCTATTCATCTGGGAAGTAATAAGATGTACCATGACTTAAAACAAAGGTTTTGGTGCACCAAAATGAAGATAGAAATTGCCCGGTATATAGCAAAATGTGATACTTGTCAAAAGGTGAAAGCTATACATTTGAGGTCTACGGGAGAGTTACAGCCATTACCTATTCCAGCTTGGAAGTGAGAGGATATTAGTATGGACTTTATTGTTGGTCTACCCAAGACATCAAAGGGCTTTGACTCAGTATGGGTTATTGTAGATCGACTAACCAAGTCAGCACATTTTCTTCCGGTCCAGAGTACATATCCCACTATCTGATATGCCAAGATGTATCTAGATAGAATTGTGAGTTTACATGGGGTACCAAAGACCATAGTGTCATATCAGGGTACACAGTTTGTCTTCAGCTTTTGGAAACACTTGCATGCTTCGTTGGGTACCAAACTCCTATATAGTATAGCTTATCATCCCTAGACTGATGGTCAGACTGAAAGGGTCAATCAAGTACTTGAAGATATGTTAAGGTGTTGTGTCCTTAACTATTCCAAGAAGTGGGATGAATGTCTGCCTTTGGCTGAGTTCTCATACAACAATAGTTATCAAGAGAGCATTAGAATGGCTCCGTTTGAAGCACTTTATGGTCGTAGATGCAGAACATCACTGAGTTGGTCTAAACTTGGGGAAAGAAGATTCTTTGGAGTTGCCCTCGTGAAAGAAACAAAAGACAAGGTTAGGCAAATACAAAGTAATTTGAAGATAGCTCAGTCTCGACAAAAGAGTTATGTAGATAAACGACGTAGACCTTTGGTGTTTAACAAGGGAGATTTTGTATATCTGAAGGTATCACCAATGAAGGGAGTTACCCATTTTGGTGTTAAAGGCAAGTTGGCACCTCGTTATATTGGACCATTTCAAATTTTAGAGAGGTATGGAAAAGTGGCATATCGCTTGAAGTTACCAGAACATCTTTCAGCTGTGCATGATGTGTTCCATGTTTCTCAATTGAAGAAGTGTCTCTGAGTGCCTGAGCAGAATGTTGAGGTTGAAGGAGTGGAACTTGAACCTGATTTGACCTATTCTGAATATCCTATCCGAGTTCTGGATCAGAAAGACCGTGTTACTCGAAGAAGGACAATCAAGTTCTACAAGATACAATGGAATCAACATTCCGAAGAAGAAGCTACTTGGGAATCCGAAGATTACTTGCTAGAAAAGTTTTCGGAGTTTCTTGCGTCAATATAGAGTAATGTTAGTTGAGCTCCATCGTTACAAATTATGTTTTGTAAAGGGGCCCCAGCTGTTTTATTGACAAGTTTTGGATGTTGTAACACCCTAATTTTTGCATTTTCAAAAAAATAGTCAAATTGATTTATTTAAGCAATTTATGTGAGCATTCAAACATAGGAAAGTAATAATTTTTATAAAACTAAAATCAAATATAAGATTAGCTACAAGTGATGCATACATGCTGCTGCAATTATTTTGTGAATGTTTGGTATTGATTAAAGATTTCAAAGAGAATTGAAATTTGAATTTAAAAATGGATTTGGAAAATTGTTGGAAAAAGGAAAAGAATTATTTTTCCTCTCCCTCCCTTCTCTGTTTTCGGCCCGCAAGCCTTCTCTCCTCACCATGCCAGCCCAGCTCTGTGCCGGCCCACTGGCCCAGCCTCGTGCTCCGCAACGGCTGCGTGGCCCAGCACCTGTGCCGGCCTAGCACCGCTCTAGCCCAGCCTTCCGCGGGCAACCACTGCCGCGCCTCCCCATTCCGCTCTTTCCTCCGCACTGACAGGCCGGGCCCGCCTATCGGTGCCGTCCCCTTCCTCCCGCGCGACTCGGAAACCGCCCGCGCGTGCGCCTGGGCAACCGCCGCCCACGCCTCCGATCGTGGGAGCGCCTCCCCCCCCCGCGCCCGACCTCTTTTTAAGCGAAGCCGAGCCTCCCCCACGCGTCCCTCTGCTGTTCCCCGCTCCATTTTTACCTCGCCCTTGCCTCGGAAGCCCCAGCAACTGCTGCACAGAGGAGCTCCACCGACCGCCGTTCGCCATCCACGTCGGCCGTCTTCCCCGAGCCGACTCCGACAACGAGTTCCCCGCTGTGAGCCTCCCCTTGCTCTCCTCTTTCTCCCCGGCCTTTTTCTTTGGCGTTAGGCAGTTTCTAGCGCCGTTGCCGTGAGTGTCGTTGGCCCTTGGACGTCAGCCATGGCGACCGCCGCCTCGGCCTTCCCCTCCGGCCACTTCTCTGGCCTGGCCGAGACCCCCTACTTCCCCCGCTAACCCCGGTGCTCTCGGTTCTTCAATTGATGAACCCTAGCCCCCTAACCGAGCTCGCCGGTGAGCTCTCGCCGCCGTTCATGACTGAGCCACCGCGCTGCCACTGTTCCGGCCGGCCATCCTCCTTTTCTCTCCCCCGAATTCGTTTCTGGCCGTTCCTTTCTAATCCGACAGCTCTGATTGGCCGATACCTCTTCGGGGTCAATTTGCTAAAGCGACCCTATACTTTTCTAAGTCCTAACCCGCAGTCCAAAGCGTATTTCCCCGAATACGCATTCTCGTTTTGAAAGCGTAAAGTTCACTGCTTTAGTCTAAAATACGTTTTCAGTATTTACAGAAATGCCATTTGAACTGTTTTGCTTATAAAATTGTCGTTTTAGCTCCAAATTGATCCGTTCAAATCGCGTTAGCTTCGTAATTTCATAATATACATGTTAGAATCACTGTTAGTCAAGTTTGGAACTTTTTAATTTCATGGTTAGATTTAATTAAATATATTGCTATAGGAAATCCCGTTTAAATCATAACTTTCGCATCTTAGCTCCGTTTTTCGTGAACTTCGCATGGACGTGATCGTAACGAGGCGTAGATTATTTTCACAAACATTTTATCTTGTTTTCTATACTATTGGTGTACTATTCTAATGATAGGAATGTTTGCTTTGCATGAATGCTTTTGGAATGTTGTATGTTGCCGTGTTGGTCGCGTTCAGACGGTGAGGAGAACATTGGAGACCAAGAATTCTTCGATGACCAGCAGGACCAGCAAGAGTTTGTGAACCAAGGCAAGTATAGCATGGGCCTACCTTGATGTCCTATTTCACTTTAATCAATTACTCATTTGCATGTGTCTAATTTTGATACCCATAAGGACATCCTAGTGATTGATTATCCTGTTCCTTGTCTCCTATGGGTTATTTGCATATGGGTAGATTGCTAGTGCTCTAACTGAACTTGATCTACATGATGATGAATGATTCTATGGAACTAAGAGTTTAACATGATTTATAACAATTGTTCCATAGGGCGAAGGTGCAAATGACCTTTGATCATTTTGCTCCCGGCCCTCCATAAGGACTTATCTGTCGGCAAAAGCTGGGACTAACAGTGCAACCGGGAGAGTCATATGGCTCTGACTTTAGCTCAGTAATAGGACCTTTTCTAGCTAGTTAGAGGTTACCTTTTTGGCGCAAATGGGGCTTTCCACGTTGGGTATAGGGCTGCCTCTGGTCCTATGTGTATAGCCGCGATGGACATGTGCCATAGGAAAGGGGGTTCCTACATCTGCCTACCAAGGAAACCTAGCGGCCCTAACTTGTTAGAGAAACCTATGAAATGGCTTCATAGTGTACTATGCCCGCTCACCTTGGCAGTGACATGGGAGTAATTAACCCGGGCATATGGGAATCATGACTCACGGTGAATGTGCACCACCTCTGTAGAGGGTAACAAACTGTTATAACAGCCGTGCTCACGGTTACGAGCGGCCCGAAAAAACTCACAGAATAACTGGCTACTTGTTGATGATCATTTAAGATGTTCTATGATGTTTTATGATACACTTGACCCTGATATCTGTTCATATGGGATTAAATGGGAGCTTAAGCATAATTTGATAATATCTGATAATAAAAGCTTGTCGTACTAAAAAATGCTAACTACAGTGAACTAGTGTCAACCTTTTGAGCTTCATAACCCCATGTTAACTTGTTAAGTACGGGATGTACTTACACTTGTTTATTTTCTTTATTTGGATAAAAATCCCGGATGGGTAACAGATGACAATGGGTATGAGGATTTCCCTGAGGATTTTTAGGCTTGTGGTCAACCAGTTGACCTTCCCTGTGATGAAGCCCCACGAGAGAGTTACCTTTTATTTTCTGCTGTGATGTATAAGACTAAGTTATATTATGATTCTGATGTATGAGACACCGAGATGATACTTTATGGAATTTGTCAACTTGTGTGTGTGATTGATTCCTGGGCACACATGAGTTTTGCGCATTCAATTTTATCCTTAAAATTGGGTGTGACAAATTGGTATCAGAGCCGTGTTGACTGTAGGACGCAAGCCTAGTTAGAAAATGGTTGTTTTAGCATCCTTGCTCCTCTGGTTTCTTGCTTACTGTCTTATTCTTGTTATTTTATTAAAACAGTTATGCTTTTCATACCTTAATCTATTATATAAAATTGTTGATTCTAATTCTATCTTACTTTAAATCTATAGATATCTCATAACCCGAAGACTGCTCACCTTAGCACTACTGGCTATCGTGCCCTATTCACCCCACGTGCTCCACAGGTGGAGAAGGAGATTGTGATCATCTCCGATGACGAGGAGATGGCTACCCCAACGCCTACACCTGCTCCTACTCCAGTTGTCGCGCCGGTCTATCCTGTCATAGCTACACCTGAGGAGTCAACGGCTACTTCCCCTACACCTGCGCCCTCCCCAGCTGTCCCTATGGTGGATGAGGAGATTGGCTGGAAGTGCAAGTACTACTTCAAGCCAGCTCCAGAGACGCCCTACTACCACAACCTCCTCACTCACGTGCTGGACGACTCCTACCCCGACTTGCACGCCTCCATCAGCTACCACTGTGCCGAGTACCAGCATCCATTGGAGGCTACCTTCTGGAAAGTAGAGCTTGTGGTCACCGCCTGGAATGACATCAAGAATGGACATGAGGTGGAGACTGTCCACTGTGCCCCTGCCAGGAGAGCCCATGCCTTGGATGGCATGGAGGATGCAGCACAGAACGCCTACATACACTACCATGGTTGTCGCTTTGAGGCCATGAGGGAGGATCGCTTCAGGTTCCTTCCTCGCAATGATCATGAGGGTGTTTGGTAGGTTTTGGCTCCACTAGAGAGTGACCCAACTCTGGAAGCAACGGTGCAGCATGTCCACGCTATGCAGGGGGTGGATGAGGAAGTCAAAGGAGAACTGCGTGCATCTCAGAGGGCTTAGAGACGCCTCCAGAAGCAAGTGGATGAACTTCGAGCACAACTTGGGCAGCCTTCGATCTACAAGAAGAAGCGCCGGTCCTTCACCATGATTGACACCGCTCCATAGGTGTTAGGTGCCTTGATCTAGATTACCACGTCGTTAGTTCGTGTTTCATATTTAGTTTTGTTTGGTCTTGTGAACTTGGATGATTAGATGTTTAATTTGTGAACTTGGTTGATTTGGTATCTGTTTGATTGCTGGAAGTTTGTGGGCATGTCCACAACTTCCTTAGATTGGAACCTTAAGTTTAGAATGAAATCTTAATGCAGATGTTTCGCTTTATCTTATCTCTGCTGTGCTGATTTCTGGAGCAGCCTGTGTTCTTTATCTGGTATCTCGAAATCTGGGCTGTCAAAAATTCTAAAATTTTTGTGGAGATAACTAGACTTCTGTATCTTTCAAATGTCTCTAGAATCACATCAATAGCTGTTCAGGTTTGCGAGATCTAGCTGACACAAGTTGTTGTTCCTGCGCTGTCTGGAACCCAGAACAGATTTGGTTTAGCTTTACTTTTGACCATGTGTGGGTCAGAATCTGTAAAAGTGATCTAAATAAAAGTTGTAGCTGATCTCCTAAGCTTTCAAACAAATCTTGGTGCACCTCTGTTGGATCTCTGAAACTTGAGTTATAATAGTTTTACTGAACTGCTGAATTTGAATCTTGTCCAGAAAATTCTCAGCATTGTTTCTTATCTTTTGTAAGCTCTCTATAATTTGGAAAATCTCTAAATTTTGCACATTTGTTGGAAAACAGATGGCCGCAAGAGGAGGAAGAGGCAGAGGCCATGGTCGTAGGCGTGATGCTCTCATAAATCCACCACCACCGCCACCTGTGACCATGGAACAAATATTGGGAATACAAGTGCAGCTGATGCAAGCTATGATGCAGCGCTTGGACAATGAACCTGCAAGAGGACCACTGCCTGTTCAGGTCAGAGATAAGCGTGGAGAGTTTATGAAAGGTCGTCCACCGGTGTTCACCCATGTCTCAAACCCTTTGGAGGCAGATGATTGGTTGCGTGCTGTGGAGAAACAACTAAACATAGCACAATGCAACGACCTTGAGAAGGTGTTATACGCTTCTGGGCAACTCCAAGGAGCTGCTCAGGATTAGTGGGAGTCATTCCAGTTTGGACGTCCCAACAATGCTCCTGCTATCACCTGGTAGGAATTCAAGGACAATTTCTGGTCATACCATATTCCCGATGGACTAGTGGAACTGAAGCAAGAAGAATCCAGGTCCTTCAAGCAAGGATCCATGACGGTGGCGGAGTATCAGGACAAGTTCGCACAACTATCACGCTATGCTCCAAATGATGTAGCGGACGATAAGGATAAGCAACGCCGTTTCCTCAAGGGACTCTATGATGGACTGCAGCTCCAGCTAATGTCTAATACCTACCCTAACTTCCAGTCTTTGGTGAATCGTGCTATCATGATTGACGATAAGCGCAAGGAGATGGAAGCTAAGAAGAGAAGGCTCCAAGGGCAAGCTTCTGGAAGCAACACTCGCCCACGTGCTTATCCCCAGCAAGGTTTCCAGCAGAGGAATCAAGGACCAACTCACTAGGGAAACCGTGGTAAATATCCTCAGCGGAACCAGTTTCAGCAACGCCCTTAGTACTAGCAACAGTTTGGGAATCAGCGTCCCCCGCAACAGACCAGCAATCCTGCAACATGCCAGGGAGTGCCCAACAATGCTCCTGTGAAGAGTGGTGCACCCAACAATCCCAACACCTGCTATCGCTGTGGAGAAGTAGGTCACTATGCTCATCAGTGTCCTAAGAAGCAGAACCAACAAGCACCTCAGAACCAGACCGGCAATCAGAAGTTCAACGCCCGACCACCTCACACTGCAAAGGTGAACTATGTGTCATCTGATGCAGCTCAGGAGACACCTAAGGTCATATTGGGTACGTTCAGCGTCAACTCTATCTCTGCTACCGTACTTTTTGATTCTGGTGCTTCGCATTCTTTTATCTCCCAAGCTTTTGTTAGAATGCATAGCATACCTTTGTGTGCCATGAAAAACCCCATACTAGTAAATTCCCCGGGAGGTAGTATGCCAGCTTCTTATTGGAGCCCCTCAACTAGCATTTCCTTAAGGGGGGTAGACTTCAAAGTGAAGCCTATTATGTTGAGAACAGCGGGAATTGATCTTATTCTGGGAATGGATTGGATGAAACAACACCGGGCAGTGATTCAGTGTCAGGAGAAATCTATGGTTGTGACATCACTCAATGGGGATAGAATCTATGTAGAAGTGGTAGTGCAAGCTCAGCCTACAGCCACAGTGAACCAGCTAGATGGTGAAGTCAATGAACAAGATCGTGTCATGGAGGAGTTCCCGGATGTCTTCCCCGATGACTTGCCAGGTATGCCACCTGACCGAGACATTGAATTCATTATTGAATTATTACCTAGAACTGCACCAATAGCTAAACGTCCATATAGAATGGGAGTTAATGAATTAGAAGAGCTTAAGAAACAACTAAAAGAGTTGCAAGAAAAAGGTTTCATACGCCCCAGTTCTTCCCTATGGGTGGCACCTGTGATCTTTGTGGATAAGAAGGATGGTAGTCAACGGATGTGTGTGGATTACTATTCACTTAATGAGGTTACAATCAAGAATAAATACCCTTTGCCTAGGATTGATGATTTGTTTGATCAGTTGAGAGGAGCCCATGTGTTCTCCAAGATTGATCTCCGCTCTAGTTATCATCAGCTTAAAATTCAAAACTCTGACATACCCAAGACAGCATTCACTACACGGTATGGATTATATGAGTACACCGTTATGTCTTTTGGATTAACCAATGCACCTGCATACTTCATGTATCTGATGAATAAGGTGTTCATGGAGTTTCTGGATAAATTTGTGGTGGTATTCATAGATGACATACTGATATTCTCTAAGACTGAAGAAGAACATGTTGAACATATAAGGTTAGTCTTGCAAAAGCTTAGAGAGCATAAGTTGTACGCTAA
Organism: Miscanthus floridulus; assembly: GCF_019320115.1. NCBI lineage: Eukaryota > Viridiplantae > Streptophyta > Magnoliopsida > Poales > Poaceae > Miscanthus > Miscanthus floridulus. The sequence goes on from NC_089586.1 coordinate 83,776,288, forward strand.
GTTTTCCAAGCTAGCCAAGCCTATGACAGCTCTATTGGAAAAGAATGCTAAGTATGTATGGTCGGATAAATGCCAGGCAAACTTTGATGAGCTAAAGAAGAGATTGACTACAGCTCCAGTATTAATTTTGCCCGATTTAAGCAACAACTTCTCTATATATTGTGATGCATCCCGTTTGGGCCTTGGATGTGTGCTTATGCAAGAAGGAAGAGTGGTGGCATATGCATCTAGGCAACTAAGGAAGCATGAGTTGAATTACCCTACTCATGACTTGGAATTGGCAGCTGTGGTTCATGCTTTGAAGATCTGGAGACATTATCTAATTGGACATAAGAGTGATATCTATACTGATCATAAGAGTTTGAAGTATATCTTCACCCAATCAGATCTGAATCTGAGGCAACGTCGTTGGTTGGAATTGATCAAAGATTATGATTTGAAAGTGCATTATCACCCGAGAAAGGCAAACGTAGTAGCTGATGCACTTAGCAGAAAGAGCTATGCCAATGGACTTCAGATAACATCTATGTCAGCAGAGTTGTGTGCTGAAATGGAGTATCTCAACTTGAGCCTTGTCACTAATGCAATGGAATTGGTGATAGAGCCTACATTGGAGCAAGAGATATGAAAAGGTCAATTGGAGGATGAAAAACTTAAGGAGATAGCAGAGAATGTAGTGCTTGGAAAGGCACCCGGATTCAGAATGGATGAGAATGGCACTCTTTGGTTCGGAAAAAGGATATGTGTACCTAAAGTGAAAGCTATCCGTGATGCAATTCTGCAAGAGGCCCATGAGTCTGCTTATTCTATACATCCCGAAAGTACCAAGATGTACTTGGATCTCAAGGAGAAGTATTGGTGGTATGGTTTGAAGAGAGATGTGGCAGAATATGTGGCTTTGTGTGACACTTGTCAAAGAGTGAAAGCTGAGCATCAAAGACCTGCAGGGTTACTACAACCAATGAAGATTCCTGAATGGAAATGGGAAGAAGTTGGTATGGATTTTATCGTAGGATTGCCCCGCACTCAAAGAGGCTATGATTCAATATGGGTAATAGTGGATCGACTCACCAAGGTTGCCCACTTTTTACCAGTCAAGACTACCTATACAGGTGCAAGACTAGCAGAATTATATATGGAAAGAATAGTGTGCCTACATGGTGTTCCCAAGAAAATTGTGTCGGATAGAGGCACTCAGTTTACATCGCAATTCTGGCATAAAGTACATAGATCTTTGGGGACAAAGTTGAATTTTAGTTCTGCTTATCACCCACAAATTGATGGACAGACTGAAAGGATCAATCAGATTTTGGAAGATATGTTGAAAGCTTGTGCATTACAGTATGGTGATAGTTGGGATAAGAGTCTGCCATACGCAGAGTTCTCGTACAACAACAATTATCAGAAGAGTCTCAAGATGGCACCTTTTGAGGCGTTGTATGGACGTAAATGTAGAACGTCTTTGTTCTGGAATCAGACTAGAGAAACTCAAGTGTTTGGACCCGATGTCCTTAGAGACACGGAAGAACAAGTGAGAATGATTAGAGACAATTTGAGAGTGGCTCAGTCCCGACAGAAGAGTTACGCTGATACTCGCAGAAGAGAGTTGACTTTCGAAGTTGGTGATTATGTGTACTTGAAGATGTCACCAATGAGAAGTGTGAGAAGATTCAATATGAAGGGAAAGTTAGCACCAAGGTATATTGGACTTTTTAAGATCCTAGAGAGACGTGGAGAAGTAGCTTATCAGTTGGAACTGCCTAATAGTTTGTCAGGTGTGCACAACGTGTTCCATGTTTCCCAATTGAAGAAGTGTTTGAGGGTACCAGAAGAGCAAATTCCTTTAGAAGAACTTGCTGTCAAGGAAGATCTTACTTATAAAGAGTATCCAATAAAGATCTTGGAAACTACCGAAAGAGTTAGAAGAAGCCAAACTATAAAGATGTGCAAGGTGCAGTGGAATCGGTATACAAAGGATGAAGCTACTTGGGAAAGAGAAGAGGATCTGAGAAAGACATCCTCAACTGTTTGAGTAAGCAATCATCCGAATCTCGAGGACGAGATTCATCTTAAGGGGGGTAGAATTGTAACACCCTAATTTTTGCATTTTCAAAAAAATAGTCAAATTGATTTATTTAAGCAATTTATGTGAGCATTCAAACATAGGAAAGTAATAATTTTTATAAAACTAAAATCAAATATAAGATTAGCTACAAGTGATGCATACATGCCGCTGCATATTATTTTGTGAATGTTTGGTATTGATTAAAGATTTCAAAGAGAATTGAAATTTGAATTTAAAAATGGATTTGGAAAATTGTTGGAAAAAGGAAAAGAATTATTTTTCCTCTCCCTCCCTTCTCTATTTTTGGCCCACAGGCCTTCTCTCCTCACCACGCCAGCCCAGCTCTGCGCCGGCCCGCTGGCCCAGCCTCGCGCTCCGCAACGGCTGCGCGGCCCAGCACCTGTGCCGGCCCAGCCCCGCTCCGGCCTAGCCTTCTACGGGCAACCACCGCCGCGCCTCCCCCTTCCGCTCTTCCCTCCGCACTGACAGGCCAGGCCCGCCTATCGGCGCCGTCCCCTTCCTCCTGCGTGACTCGGAAACTGCCCGCGCGTGTGCCTAGGCAACCGCCGCCCATGCCTCCGATCGTGGGAGCGCCTCCCCCCGCGCCCGGCCTCTTTTTAAGCGAAGCCGAGCCTCCCCCACACGTCCCTTGGCTGTTCCCCGCTCCGTTTTTGCCTCGCCCTCGCCTCGAAATCCCCAGCAACCACTGCACAGAGGAGCTCCGCTGACCGCCATCCGCGTCGGCCGTCTTCCCCGAGCCGACTCCGACACCGAGTTCCCCGCTGTGAGCCTCCCCTTGCTCTCCTCTTTCACCCTGGCCTTTTTCTTTGGCGTTAGGCGGTTTCTAGCGCCGTTGCCGCGAGCGCCGTTGGCCCTTGGACGCCAGCCATGGCGACCGCCGCCTCGGCCTTCCCCTCCGGCCACTTCTTTGGCCTGGCCAAGACCCCCTACTTCCCCCGCTAACCCCGGTGCTCTCGGTTCTTCGATTGGTGAACCCTAGCCCCCAAACCGAGCTCGTAGGTGAGCTCTCGCCGCCGTTCATGGCTGAGCCACCGCGCTGCCACTGTTTCGGTCGGCCATCCTCCTTCTCTCTCCCCCGGATTCGTTTCTGGCCGTTCCTTTCTAATCCGACGGCTCTGATTGGCCGATACCTCTTCGGGGGTCAATTTGCCAAAGAGACCCTGTACTTTTCTAAGTCCTAACCCATAGTCCAAAGCGTATTTCCCCAAATACGCATTCTCATTTTGAAAGCGTAAAGTTCACTGCTTTAGTCTAAAATACGTTTTCAGTATTTATAGAAATGCCATTTGAACTGTTTTGCTTATAAAATTGTCGTTTTAGCTCCGAATTGATCCGTTCAAATCGCGTTAGCTTCGTAATTTCTTAATATACATGTTAGAATCACTGTTAGTCAAGTTTGGAACTTTTTAATTTTATGGTTAGATTTAATTAAATATATTGCTATAGGAAATCCCATTTAAATCATAACTTTCGCATCTTAGCTTCGTTTTTCGTGAACTTCGCGTGGACGTGATCGTAACGAGGCATAGATTTTTTTTCACAAACATTTTATCTTGTTTTCTATACTGTTGGTGTACTGTTCTAATGATAGGAATGTTTGCTTTGCATGAATGCTTTTGGAATGTTGTATGTTGCCGTGTTGGTCGCGTTCAGACGGTGAGGAGAACATTGGAGACCAAGAATTCTTCGATGACCAGCAGGACCAGCAAGAGTTTGTGAACCAAGGCAAGTATAGCATGGGCCTACCTTGATGTCCTATTTCACTTTAATCAATTACTCATTTGCATGTGTCTAATTTTGATACCCATAAGGACATCCTAGTGATTGATTGTCCTGTTCCTTGTCTCCTATGGGTTATTTGCATATGGGTAGATTGCTAGTGCTCTAACTGAACTTGATCTACATGATGATGAATGATTCTATGGAACTAAGAGTTTAACATGATTTATAACAACTATTCCATAGGGCGAAGGTGCAAATAACCTTTGATCATGTTGCTCCTGGCCCTCCATAAGGACTTATCTGTCGGCAAAAGCTGGGACTGACAGTGCAACCGGGAGTCATATGGCTCTGACTTTAGCTCAGTAATAGGACCTTTTCTAGCTAGTTAGAGGTTACCTTTTTGGCACAAATGGGGCTTGCCACGTTGGGTATAGGGCTGCCTCTGGTCCTATGTGTATAGCCGTGATGGACATGTGCCATAGTAAAGGGGGGGTTCCTACATCTGCCTACCAAGGAAACCTAGCGGCCCTAACTTGTTAGAGAAACCTATGAAATGGCTTCATAGTGTACTCTGCCCGCTCACCTTGGCAGTGACATGGGAGTAATTAACCCTGGCATATGGGAATCACGACTCGCGGTGAATGTGCACCACCTCTGTAGAGGGTAACAAACTGTTATTACAGCCGTGCTCACGGTTACGAGCAGCCCGGAAAACTCACAGAATAACTGGCTACTTGTTGATGATCATTTAAGATGTTCTATGATGTTTTATGATACACTTGACCCTGATATATGTTCATATGGGATTAAATGGGAGCTTAAGCATAATTTGATAATATCTGATAATAAAAGCTTGTCGTACTAAAAATGCTAACTGCAGTGAACCAGTGTCAACCTTTTGAGCTTCATAACCCCATGTTAACTTGTTAAGTACGGGATGTACTTACGCTTGTTTATTTTCTTTATTTGGATAAAAATCCCGGATGGGTAACAGATGACAACGGGTATGAGGATTTCCCTGAGGATTTTTAGGCTTGTGGTCAACCAGTTGACCTTCCCTGTGATGAAGCCCCATGAGAGAGTTACCTTTTATTTTTCGCTATGATGTATAAGACTATGTTATATTATGATTCTGATGTATGAGACACCGAGATGATACTTTATGTAATTTGTCAGCTTGTGTGTGTGATTGATTCCTAGGCACACACGAGTTTTGCGCATTCAATTTTATCCTTAAAATTGGGTGTGACAGATGTTTTTGGACTGACATGTTTCCTTTTCCATTACTTACCCTATGACTTTTAATCTCAGGGCGAGATTTCTTTTAGGGGGAAGGATTGTAACACATCGGGTGTTTAAATACTAAAATATGCCATGTCATCATATGCATAGCACATCATTTATGTGTTAGTAAAAATTTTGATATGCATACACTAAAACAAGCTTACCTTTATGTTGTATGTGTTGAATTATATTGTTTGAATCAAGTTCAAAGTTTTGTTTGGATTTGAATTTTCAAGAAAACCCTGATTTTCAGTATTTAAATCCTACCCTGAAAACCCATTTCAAAATCTAAGCACATTTTGGGGTTGAGTCTAAAAGCAAAAGTGTAGAGCTTGTCAGGTTATACAAAGTTTGTTTTTGGAGTTTTCAAAGTTGTTATGAAAAATTTGGAGTAATTTGAAAAGGCGGAATTCTTTAAATGTCCCCTATTTGAATTCAAAATTTCATTTCAAAATGTAGACCGAATTAGGGGGTGGTTATAAAAGCAAAGTTGTAGAACTTTGAATTTGAGCAACTTTTGTTTTTGGAGATTTTTGAGTTGTTACTTAAATTTAGGAGTAATTTGAAGATTTTGGCGAATGGCAATTCTGTAAATATGGGGAACAGTAGCCACGGAAGCCATCTCATCACCGGCGACCTTCTTCTCGGTTCCAGGCATGCGCGTGGCCGTCTTTGGCATCGCGCTGGTGCAGAGAAGGCTCCTGCGTGGCTTCCTTGTTCTTCTGAGCTGCGCTATAAGGCCTTTGCCGTCGTCGTTCTTCACCGTTTTCTTTCCTCTGTTTTCCCAACGCCACCGCCGCTGCTCCGTCGTGTGTTTGCCGTCGCCGTAGTGCCTCCACCGTCGCAGCCAAGCTTGTCCCAGCTCCATCTCCTCCTTGTGAACCTAGCCAACCAACCTTGGTCTCTTGAATTCGTCGGGAACCTGCTGTGCGCGCCTTTCTTCCCCACAGCCGGCAACCTCACCATCGTGCTTGCGCCGTCGTGGCCAGCGCTCCACGGTGCGCCTATTTCCTTGATCATGGTAGCTCTAGCTTCGCCTTGATCCCATGATGCTCTATGACCAGTTGTTTGATCGTTTTGGCCACCACAACCACTGGAACACCGCCGTCGCCATTGCTCGCACCGTCGTGACCGCTGTGAACGCCGCCACACTTCACCGTTGCTTCTTCGACCTTAATTCCTACTCGAGCGTGTTTGTGGTGAGATGCTGAACCTTCCTATGCCGTTTGTTTAACCGCTACCAGTCTCCTATCGCTGGCGTAGCGCCGCCGTGTAGTCGTGGCCGCCATGGCCGATGCCGTGCTCGTTTTGTGCAGCGATCGATGCAATTAGTGACATTAATAGGTGCGCATGGTAGTGGGGAGCATGTTGGTGTCTTTGCTGTCGTCGATGATCTCGTCGGCGACAAGATTTCGTTGGTCAGAGCCGTCGCCACCGCGGTCAACGTGGGAGGTACGAGATGACATGTGGGATCAGATTATCAGTGACTCAGTGTTTCAAAATGGAATTTTTCTTTTTTCAGATTTGAATGAATAGTGATGTGATTTGTTATTTTTGTGTAGATTTATTTAGAGCTCCAAAAATTATGAAAATTTTTGTGTGTCCTCTCTATGATGTTTGTTATTTAAGAAAAATATGAAATGTTGTTTTTCAGTAATTTTTGAATGTGATAAAAATTGCTCAATTAATTAATAACTGGGTTTCCATGATTTTTCTAGGATTAATTAATTATCCAAAAATTATGAAAATTGTTTTGCCACTTAGTTATCATGTGATGAACATTTACAAAAATTGTGGGCTCAATCGGAATAAGTTGATTTATTTCATAATTTTGAATTAAATAATTAATTCATAAAAGTAAATAGTAACCTTTAATGATTTAGGTTTTGTTTGAAATTTTGGATTGAGTGATGACCTTGGATCATTAGTTGGTAATGATCCTTGGCAATGGAAGTAAGTGTTGCGAAAAAGGTTTAGTTAGTTTGACTTGTAACTGTACCGCGAAGGAAAGTTGTATTCAAGTTGTTAATTTTGCATCCATCATCAAGCATCATGTTTTATATCACGCATCATGTTAAACATGGCATTGTTACTATGTGTAGTGAACGAAGGTGAACACGTGGTAGTTAATCAAGTTGCGGAGGAAGTTAATCCGTCTATTGAGGTCGGATCTGATAATTGTGGAACGTTGCAGGAACCTGACTTTTCCGTGAATCAAGGCAAGCCCCGAATGCATTTAAACCTACCTTGTGTTTTACAAGTTTTTACCGCTTTTGCTTTTATATACTGCATTAAGTGATTAGGAGTCAGGAGGAAACCTAATTGGTGCATTACCAACCTTGTTTTTCCATATCTACCTTGTTACCAGTTTTACTTCGTAAATGCCTAGTTATGCTTAGCCATGCTTAGACAGATAAAAGTCGGGTGATTACCTGTCACCTGCGAGTTTTAAATGAGTCTTTTGTTATGTTTGGTTACTTATGTTATCATGTGATATGAGCTTGTAGAATAATAAATCTAGACTGGGCAGACTTGGTGTGTGAGAGCCACAAGACATGGAGGTCTTATGAGTGGGTTCCTTCTGCCTGTGTCGATTAAGAACCGTCCGTTGTTGAACTGTGTGAGGTGAGACTTTGTAGTACTAACCACATACTCCGGTAAGCCTTAACTTGGCTATTCTATTATGAGAATGGCTACTCGTGCACTGGGAGTGAAGAGATGGCGGGAATATCGTGTACCCATGTGGCAATGGGCTGGATTGGTGGAGTACTGTATTCTCGGGTGGCATGGACCCATTCTTGTTTTAGAGGATCTGAGGGTAGGTTGGTTATGTAGGTCGGGGACCTGCATATGTTGTGTGGTCTAGAATCCCCAGCTGGGTTTTAATCGGTTCGAATCATCGTTGCTCCTCGGTTATGGAGACTCAACTCTCTGTTCATCATCGTAGTTAATAACTGGAACTCGAGTAAGGTTTGAGAAAGAGTTTGATATGAAGTTCATGATCTCATTACGGATCATGGTAGATTCATATGTGTTTCTTATAAAGTTTTATATGTTGAAGTAAAGAATTTTGTTAAAGAACTTTTACGCAAAAGAACTTTGATTATTGCTAAAGCTATACCTTGAATCCCTGAGCCTGCATTCCTGAGTCTTCTTAGTTTTATTTCGGTTAAGTCTTGTTGAGTACTTTTGTACTCAGGGTTCGTTGACCCTTGTTGTAGGTGAGCCTCATGAGCAGGTCTGTTGTGGACCGTGCTGCATGACTGTTGTTCAGGTCGATGACGATAAGTGAATATGTGATCCTTGGGTAGGATACTTATATTGTGTGTTTGTATTATGTTATAATGCCACTCCACTACTATTATGGTTTGTATTAATTATCGAACTTAGTTTGTAAGGTTTGAAACAACTGGTTTGTAAACTAAGTAATCGTAAGACTTCCGCTAATTTACTCTGATGTAGATATTTGAATAAATGTTGTAATACGGCAATGACTCTGTAATGGGATCCTGCTCAGAAATCATGGATGATTCGGGGTTCCCCGAGGACACCCGACAGTCTTCTTAAGTTACCAGGAACATATGCATAGTCATCAGAGGTCGTTGGATAGTGACAGGTGCATGTGGGTCCTAAAATTTAGGAGGTTCTGCCACATAGGAGTAGTAGTAGTAGTAGCAATAGCCACTACACACCAGCAATATATAAGCAAAAAAACAGAGGAGTGGTAGTAGTAGAGTAAGAGCAGCAGCCACTTAGGAGTAGCAAGTAGTAGTAGTAAGTAGAAAGTAGTAGAGTAGAGTAAGTGTAGCAGTAGAGTGGTAGTAGTAGAGTAAGAGCAGCAACCACTTAGGAGTAGCAATTAGTAAGAGGAGTAGTAGTAGTAGTAGTAAGAGGAGTAGTAGTAGGAGTTGTAAGAGGAGGAGTAGTAGGAGTAGTAAGAGGAGGAGGAGGAGGAGGAGTAGGAGTAGTGGTAGTAGTAGTAGTAGTAGTAGCAGCAGCAGCAGCCACTACACACCAGCAGTATATAACCAATAAAACATTTAGTGGGAACAATCAATAAGTAAACCTAGTCCAAATATATGTGAACAGGTATCTGGAGTTTGCATCTAGTAGTTTATTTAGTCTCAGGACTAAAAACATTCAATGTGTGCCAATTGTAAAACATCACATGCTTCCAATTAATCTTGTCCAATAAAGTCAGGAAGTGCACAACTAAAAAACAGGTGCCAGTAAAGCTTCACAACCACTGATAGAGAAACACAGGTGCCAGCTCAAGTTCACTAGTAGAAGTACCAAGTTTCCTCCCAATTTCCATATATTATTTGATAACCAACATATTTGTTTATTTATATTTGCTCTCAAATCAGTGGGTTGCTGCATGAGGCAGCCTTCCAATGCTTGTTGGTGATATCAGATCCTACATGAACATGACAGTCCTCCTTAGCAAATTATAGGGTTGTTAGATCAAAGATTAAATGCCTAGAAAGACAGCAATATAATCGAGTACTAGGTTACTGAAGTTTTAGAATAGTACACAAATATTAAAAGTAACACAGGTTATATGCTCACAGGTTTAACTAATTGATCAACAAGTAATCGGTTCAATAGTAGAGATAAAAATACAAGGCAGGTAACAAGACAATGCTGAAAATAATCAACACTACCCTTCACTATCACGTTGTCTCACTACACCGCATTGTATCATCGAGCAATTTAATCCACCCACGCAATTGCAATCACACCCAAGTAACACAGTACTAGCAGATTGCACAAATGTAAATATCTGAACTAAAAACCGAAAGGGACAACGGGTAACTCACAGCACATAGATTGCACCAACCCAAGAAGAAGAGGTACACCACGCAGCAGGGAGCCCAGGAACCGGGCCATAGTTAATAACACCAGAACAAAGCAGACAGGCGCACATATAGCAATGACACGCCGTTGGTCAGAACCAGTAGCACAACACAATAGCACCACTACCAGAACCAAGTCGCTGCCGGTCACCAGTGGAAGTGCACGGAGGCCGCCCGCCGGTCGAGGTGTGTGGACGCTGCCCACCGGTGGAAACCCTAGGGAGGCGCGCGAGTGCGGAGAGGAGCAGGCACGTGTGGAAACCCTAGGGCGGGGAGGAGCAGGCGGGAGGGGGCGTGGGTGTGGGGACTGGTCAAGGTGCGTGGAGGCCATCCATCGGTGGAAACCCTAGGGAGGCACGCGGGTGCGAGGAGGAGCAGGTGTGCGTAGAAACACTAGGGCAAGGAGGAGCAGGCGGGAGGGGGCGCGGGTGTAGGGAGGGAGCACGGAGGCCGCCCGCCGGTGGAAACCCTACGGAGGCGCGCGAGTGCAGGGAGGAGCAGGCACGCGCGGAAACCCTAGGGCGGGGAGGAGCAGGCGGGAGGGGGCGCGGTGCGGGTAGGGGGTGTGGGTGCGGGGAGGAGCAAGCGAGCGGGTGCAGGGAGGGGGTGTGGGTCTGAGGCGGCGTCGGAGGAGAAGACCAACAACAACAGGCGCGCGGCGTCGAGGGAGAAGAGGCAGCGTCGGTGCGCCCTTTCTTTTATAGTTGGGGAGATTTATAGGGGCGGTTCCTGATCTAGCCGCCCCTACAAATGCATTTCTAGGGGCGGTTCCTGATCCAGCCGCCCCTACAAATGCATTTCTAGGGGCGGTTCCTGATCCAACCGCCCCTACAAATATTTTTTATTTTTTTAAATAATTAATTCTGTATTATAAAAACAATTGTGTATATATAAAATAATTGTGACCAAAATAAAAGTACTATAAAAACAATTGTGTATATGCACAAATATAATATTTTGTATTATTCTATATCTGAAGAAATATATATATAAATAATTGTAGTCAAAATAATATAGAAAACAAAAAAACAAAAATTAAAAATTTGAATTTTAAAACTTCAACTATAATTTTATGACATTATACGAAATAAATTGAAAATGTTGTAAACATAAAAGTTGTATAACTCATCAACATGTACAACTTTTATTTTGGTCATCTTGTCATGTGACTTTGTTTGAACGATTCAAATTTTGAAATTCAAAACAAATTTCAACTTAAAATAATATTTTGAAAGAGTAAATGATTTCAAATGAAAAACTCATGAATACCAAAGTTGTAGAACTCATCAATATGTACAACTTTTATTTTGATCATATTTTCATTTGACCAAATTTGAACAGTTGAAATTTTGAATTTCACTAAATGGCAACTTCAAACAAGATTTTGAAACCTTAAATGATTTCAACAATAAAAGTTGTGAACATAAAAGTTGTTGAACTCCTCACTATCTACAACTTTTATTTTGGTCACTTCTTCATGTGACAAAGTATTAGTAAACATTGTTCATAAATTCACATATGACTCATAGTTTCATAAACTGTACGAAAAACATGTTGATTTGTGAACAATGTTTACTATCACTTTATCAGATAAAGAAATGATCAAAATAAAAGTTATAGATCTTGATGAGTTATACAACTTTGGTATTCATCACTTTTTCAGTTGAAATCATTTAATGGTTGAAAATCTCGTTCGAACTTGTCATTTTTAAAATTTGAAAATTTAAAGTGCTCAAACTTTGACAAATGAAATTTTGTAGTAATAGAGTGGATGTTCAAATAGAGTCATCTGGATGTTGCAAAGGGTAGTCTCACACACATGCATAAAATGTAGTCTCACACACATACAAAAATATATAGTCTTACACACGTACATAAATATATAGTCTCGCACGCATGCATAAATGAAGTCTTACAAACACACACTTACACAAACACTCCACGTTCAACAACTAGCTAGCCCACTATAATGACTTTCCCTTTGACACCTTTTCATTCCTATGGCATTATGTCTTTGGGGAGGTTCTTTTCCACAACACTGATCTTCTTAGGAAAGTTTGTGAATAGCGGCATCTCATCGTAGTTATTATAAGCTTCAACATCGTCCACGCCATCAACTCCAATAATGTGTTGTTTCCAGGAGGCAACCATGTGCTTTGTCTTCTTCTTCGAGGGGAGGTTATTTTGTGGGTCAGACATATAGAAAACTTGTGCGACATGTGAAGCGAGCACCTAAGGGTCATCTTGGTAGCCTAGATTCTCGAGGTCCAGGACTCTGAATCCCACTGTTCGCCTACACGGCCGTGTAGCCCGTGTACACGCCGTGTACACGCTACACGGTGGTGCGCCGTTTCCATCTGTTTCCGTTTAATCGTCCGTTTACCCCGTTTAATTGACCGTTTAGCCCGTTTAGTGGACCGTTTAGCCCGAATAATAGCTAAACGGTAGGTGACCGACTGTTTACCGTTTAGCGTTTAGGAAAACACTGAATCCAATCTCGTTCAGTTGGTGTTGTTTGATCCAGCGGCATCGAAATAGGGCCACCATTATATCCCTTCCATAGTCAAGTTCCCATATCTCTTCAATGATACCAAAGTATTGGATCTTTCACCCTAATCCATCGAGAGCCTCTATTCAAACGCCGTTGTTTTGGTTCACATATTTACTATCCTTTGCATGGGTATAGTACATATACCCATTGATGTCATAAGCATTCCAAGATGTCACTTGTCTCGATGGCCCCTCCGCCAACCTACTGATGGTAATAGAGTCTATGGTTTCTCCAAATGGTATGTTTTGGTCCTTCAACCATGTAGTTAGTCATTGCTTGTGTTGTTTCATGACCCAATCATCCAAACGGCCATTTCTCTCTGCCATAATGATAGCCAAGTGTTCATCAATGTACGGTTGCATCAGTTGTGTACTCTGCAAGACACTGTAATGCGCCTGACTCACCTCTTTATAATCATGGTCGATGAACACTTTTCTACCACTGGTGCCCTTCCCAGCCAGCCTACCCTTGTGACGAGAATCGGGTTTACCAATTCCTTTCTGTACTTTTAGGTACTCTTGACAGCACTCGACGACTTCTTTAGTACTATAACCCTCTATCATGGAGCCCTCTGGGTATGCTCGATTATGCACGTATTGACTTAGAATCGACATGAACCGCTCGTAGGACCACATTTCATGCAAGTAGCAAGGACCTAGCGCCTGTATTTGATGAACCATGTGAATTATGAGATGTGGCATTATATCAAAAAAAGTAGGAGGTAAACACATCTCTAGTTGGTTTTGTGTCTCCACCACAAATTCATGTAGGTCACTCAGCTCTTGCTTGCCAATCGTCTTCTGTGAGATCTTCAAAAAGAAGTAGCACATGCGGGTGATGGCCATTTTCAAGAACTCTGGCTTTATAGCCCTGATTGCAATAGGTAGAAACACTGTCAGCATCACATGGCAATCGTGAGCCTTGTAGTGTGTTATTAACAAGTCCTTCATCGACACTAGCTTCTTCACATTTGCTGAAAACCCAGTCAGGACTTTGATCCCCCTTAGGAAAGTGCATATAGCTCTCTTCTCGTCTGGTGTTAGGTTGAAGCACACCGCGGGCAGAGTGTATTTTCCATTAGCCTCAGGTACCGGGTGAAGCTGTGGCATCACATTTAGCTACACTATGTCTTTCCGTGCTTTCAAACCATCCTTTGACTTGCATGTGTCCATCAAGGTAGCAATGAGACTCTCAAAGACATTCTTCTGCACATGCATAGCATCAATGGCATGGGGGACCTCCAAGTCTGGCCAATAAAGCAGATACTGAAAGAAGATCGATTGTTTCTTGAAAGGTATGCCTTCGATAGGAGGTGTGCTTCTATCTCTATTCGTCACATCCGGATTCTTCTTTCCATAGACGACGCGTATGTTTTTCACCATTCTGTACATGTGTTCTCTGTTATGATGTCTCTCCAGAGGGGGTTCAATCCTCGAGGCGTTGTTATAAAATCTAAAGAACAATTTGCTACGATACTTGTGACTTGTCTTTAAGAAGCATCGGTTCCTTACGTAAACTATCTTCTTGGATGCATCCAGGTACACCCATGTAGTACCATCCAAGCAAACCAAGAATCATGTCTTCCCTTTGATCTGTCTAGACAAAGCAAACGGCGTGGGGTAATCATTGGTAGTAACAAATATTATTGCTCTACATATGAAGTCCTCCTTTCGGAACGCATCGTACATCTGCTCCCCATGCCTCCATAGCCTCTCCATTTCTTGCATCAAAGGCTCAAGGAACATGTCTATATCAATGCCTGGTTGTTTAGGGCCAAAAATAAGAATAGTGAGAAGGTACTTTCTCTTCTGACACAACCATGTTGGAATGTTGTACATGGTCAAGATCACTGGCCATGTGCTGTGGTCGCTCATCCTCTCATTGAAGGGATTCATTCCATAGGTGCTCAAGCCAAGCCATACATTTCTTGGGTCATCGCTGAATTCTTTGTGCTTCTCATCAAACCTTTGCCACTAACTACAATCAGCCGGGTGTGCAATCTTATCATCATCCACCTTGCGCTCATCATCCCACCATGTCATGAGTGTGGCTTCTTTAGGGTTTAGGAAGATATGTCTCAAGCGGTCGGTCACTGGCAGGTACCACATTACCAAGGTAGGAATTCTTCTCTGCATTGCATCATTGCCTAATGGAGTGTCCTCTGGGGGCTGAGATTCTTGTACCACCTTTTTGTACCCTTCTTGTTCCTCTTTTTCCCCGTGGAGGGTTCGTCCCCACCTTAAAGGTCATTGTTCTTGTACTGGCTGGCCCCACACCGGGGACATTTATCAAGTGACTTGAACTTTTCGCCACGAAAAAATATACAGTGGTTAATGCATGCATGGATTTTTTCAACCCCCATTGTCAATGGACTTATGACCTTCTTCGCTTGGTATGTGTTGGCAGGAACTGAGTTTGGTTGTGGCAGCACCCATGATAGAAGATGCAATAGATTATTGAAACTACAGTCTGACCAGCCGTACTTAGCCTTCAGGATGAGCAGCTCAAGCATAAAACATAGCAATGTCCAATGTGTCGGACAGCCCTTTTCAACACCATACATAGTCTCCTTCGATGCTTTTGTCACCCTTTCTAAATTTTCTAGACCTTTCGGGCTATTTAGTAAAATCTCTGGTCCAAGGGCTCGAATCATGTCCTCCAAATCATCTTCATCCCCGACACTAGCTCCACCATCATTATTGGCACCACCTTCGTCGTTACCATCCCAACCACCAGCATCACCACCTTGTTCATTACCAAACTTGAAATTCATTCATGCATCAAGCTCTGCTAAATATTGGGACAGGGATTCTATGGTTTCATCATCGTATTCCTCCTCATCCTCGTCATTAACAATAACCGTTTCACCAGGATGAATCCACACTGTGTAGTCCTCAACAAATCCTCGCATAATCAAATGTGATCTGATGATAGTCACATCTATCCATGCCATACGGTTCTTGAAATCTTTACAGGGGCAAATAATTGTATCCTTATTCTCTTTCAATGTCATTGCATGCTTCTTTGCGGCTTCAATAAATTTATCCACCTCTTCATGGAAACCTGCCTTGAACCTTAATGAACCATATATCCAAGAGCTCCTGTACTCCATCTTTTACAACAACAACAAAACAAACATTAAAGGACTACTTATTCAGATATATATAAAAATGAATCAAATTAATAATTACTTGAGAATAATTGTATATACTTTAGATATATATGAATATAAATCTAATATAATTACATGAAGCATACAAACACACCATGATAGAGGAAAATTAATTAATGGCCCATTTATCCATAAATATTTAAAATACATATTTATTAATTACAATAAACAATTTCAAAGACAACAATTAGCAACAATTATACTTTATCCAATATCTTTCATACAAACCCTAGTCCAATTTCATCAAACATAAATTTACAAAAACGAAATTAATAAAAAAAACCAAACCCTAGATCTAGATCCATATGCACATGAAACATCCATAAAACTAACTAATTGTTCACTAAAATCAAGAAACATGGGTATGATCTTGTTCCCATCCCTAATTTACCCTAGTACATTTAAAACTTGGGTCTAATTTGCTTCATAAGTAGCTCAAGCACCATAGAAGAGAGAGAAAAACAAAACTCTAATTACTCACTAACCAACCATTAAAACTACAAAAAAAAGTGTGAAATAGCATTTTCTTACCTTCTACAACCTCTCCACCAAAGGATTTGAGACCAAAACCTTCTCCTTAGTAGAGTAATTTTTGGGAGGTGCCCAAGGTCTCCCCACCTTTGTTTCACGGGTTGGAGTGAGTGACCCAAGGAGGAAGAAGGTGCTGCAGCTGTTTTATATGTGGGTCATTTGTAGGGGCGGCTGGTGATTGAGCCACCCCTATAAATCGGAGCTATGTATACAGGGGGTAATTTATAGGGGCGACTGGTGATTGAGCCGCCCCTATAAATCATAGCTATGTATACGGGGGCATTTGTAGGGGCGGCTCAATCACCAGCCGCCCCTACAAATAGCAACGCTAGGGGTGGCTGGTGATTGAGCCGCCCCTACAAATCAGACCCCATTTGTCAGGACGGCTCGTATCACCAGCCGCCCCTGCTGTTCCTGAAATGACCCCGATTTCCGCGAAGGGAAATCCACAGCGTTGAAGTGTAATAAGACCATTGTAGATCATATTACCTAAATTCCAGTTGAATATCACATCCATACAATGATAATATTAGAGTACAAGTAGTGCGGAATTACATAAATTATTACATCGCTGCATTGGTGGAATCAAAAGTAGCATTCATTCAAAATAGCTTGAAGATAAGATCACCAAACTCGAGCGTAGGCACGAACCCCTCAACCGTCAAACTCCTCGGAGCTATACTCCTCAGCAGAACCTGTGTGCCAAAATTTATCAGTACAATTTGTACTGGCCACTCCCGCCCTATGAGCATTGCTTTGTGGAAATTGGATGCATGTTGGATATAATCAAAGGAATCTATAAGGCTGGGGTTTCCTATGCATTTAGCATATCAAGTATGAATAAAAGTATAGTCAAGTTTTAACACCATTCCCACACACATTCCACCCCATTACCTTCCCAGAGCCAGGTTTTGATCCTAGGATCGATATACCACCATCTCCACACCATTACCATACCATCGCTCAGTCGATAGGCCAACTCCCTCTCGGCACTGTCTTAAGGCCCGTAGCCCCTAGCTACGACCGACACTCTCTCACGGGGGAAGAAAGAGAAGGACTCATCTCACTATCTAGTTTAAGCGAAACCCAGGAAAGGTCCATAGCCGACAAGTCGGCACATGTATCGATCGATCAACCATACACTCTGCAGAGGTTTTACATAACCACAAGATCTGCCTTCCTTGCTGACCATCGTCAACTGGGCTGATTCTGGTCGCTTGCTAGCCTAGTATAATGCCACTCTACCAGTCAGCCCTGGTACACCCCAAGTCCAGTCTGGGGTGGCTGAAACTGTGAGTCATGAGCCGGGTTCACAAGGTCTCCATGAAGTCTCGGAAGGGTGTGGGGGAATCCTCTGCGCCCTGTACCTCCTTACACTGTCCGCTATCAACCTAGCAGTAGTGGTAATATCCTACCAAGTAGTCCGGCCGTCCCGCACCATATAGGGCGAGTGGTACGTAAGGCTTCCCGGTGAATATGAGTACTAGTAAGTCCTTAGGGATGACCAAGCCAGAATGTCTTCATCAGGGTTTCCATTTATCGTGCCACCACAGCACCTCCATCTCGGGCTCCTCCCATCATAGGTTCCCACCCAGGACCACCTCATATACCATTTACCCACCACAGGTATCCATTTCCAAGGGTGCCCAGGTAGCACCCCATGGCAAGACTTGCCCCAGGCTCGTCGTATACTCCAACTTGGTCGACTCAACCCTCACCCTCCACGCACCCAAGTCACACACACAGCATTCTCCCCATAGTCCAGATAACACCAGTTTCCACCATGCATCAATGTAGTGCAAGCGTAGTAGAAGTAATAAGCAATAAAATATAGTAGCAAGCGTGTGACTAGCCTAATAGTAGGGTGAGTAGGGGTAAGGTTGTGTCAAGGTAAAGGCCACCAAGTAAGCATACTACCATGCAAGTCCTATCATAGTATGATTATAACAGTAAAGTAAAGCAATAGCAGTTCTATATTAGCCATGCGTAATAGGTGCTACGAGATTGGGTAGGATGTGGCACCTTCAGTGTAGTCGTCTCCGTTCTCCTCACGGTACTCATGATCCTTGTCCATCTGGTTCTCCTCCGAGTCTGCATCGATCGCATTATAGTCGCGTTAGCGACGTCTATAGAATAGCACAAAGAAGCAATGGAAATTCAAAAGAGCCAAATGCACTCAAACATGGGTTCATTGCGTAGAGCTTGATTTAGATGAATTTTGGTCCTAGTTTCGTATTTTTCCGAGGTCGTATGAATTAGTTATGAATTTCCGAAGTTTAAATCATTTCTGAAATTGGAAAAAGGCTGAATTAATGCTAGGCTGACACGTGTCACGCTGTGACTGGTCCACGTGGCATGCTGACATTCCGAGCTGATAGGTGGGGTCCAGCTGATGTCAGCATGACGTTAGCAACATCATCAGTTCTGACAGGTGGGTCTAGAAGCTCTTGGGTCACTGACATGTGGGTCCGGTCAAAGTCAACGTCAGTCAATGGGAGAGTCAACGGTCAATGGTCAACGGTCAATGGTCAGAGTCACTGACATGTGGGCCTGGGCTGCTGATGTCAGCAACTGATGTCATCGTGACGTCAGCCCGGCTGTGTTGGCTTCTGACGTGTGGGTCCCGTGTGACGTCAGCATGACATCAGCATCTGACTTGTGGGCCCATAGTGTCTGTGCCACTAACTTGTGGGGCCAGGTCAATGGTCAACATTGATCGGTCAATAGTCAACATGGGCCGGGTCTCAAACTAGACCTAGACAGGGCTGGATTTGGGCCCGGCTTGGCCCGCCACGTGGCATGCTGTGGCGCTGCCACGTCACGGCCTTGGGCCTTTACTGGGCTTCGTTTCCAGGCTGTGGGCGTGAGCATGGCTCATGGTGGACCCATGTTCATGGTCCATGGACCTAAGGCAGGGTCCATGGTGGGCCAAGTCCACCCTTCTCTCCTCTGGCTGGGTCCATGTACACCGGGTGCAGGCGCGGGCGGCCGGCGAGGGGAATTCCCCTACTTCCTCTCCCGACATACTCCCACTAGCGGCGAGCGCCCAGTGAGCCTTGCCAGCGGTGCTGGCATCCAATAGAGGTGGGGACAGGCTTGGCCAGGCCTCGGCGGACTCGGTGGTGGGGTCTAGGTGATTGCTAGGGCTTCCTACGGCTTTGGCCACGGTGGTCGGTGGCTCGACGTGGCGGTGCTTGTCGGCGAGCCCCTTCCAGCGGCGCGGGTGTTCAACTAAAGTGGGCAACAGCTCGGCCTTACCATGGCGGGTGCCCTGGTGAAGCTAGCGAAGTGGCTGGACGGCTCCAGACAGTTGGCCGTTGTGGCAGTGCACGACGGAGCTCCGGCCGAGGTCCGATGCTCGTGGCCGGGGCGCTGCGGTCGGCTATCGATGACTCGATCTACGCGGCTGTCCTCCAGACGTCACTGTGATCCTCTACGGCTGCGTTCCAGTGCGGCGAGGCGGCCGAGTGCGCCAGCGGTGGCCGCGCCATGGCAACGGCATCATGAGTGCGGTGTGCGCATGCTCTGCTCTGGTGTCCATGGGGCTAGGAGGGGTCAATGGCGTGGTCGTGCGCATGGGTGCGTGTGTACCCAGAGGCCGGAGACGGCCCTGGCCTACGCTCTCCCAGCGTGGAGCACCATGGCCGATGCAGTGAGGTCCGGTGGCGAGCAGGGGAATGACTGGGGGGCTCACCATTGGTGTTGTGGAAGATTGGATGGTGATGCAGTGACGAGTTGCGGCTGTGTAGCTCCGGAAGCAGTGCAGCGCGGCGTCGTGGCGTCGTCTCCTGCTCCGGCGACACCGGCGGCGTCACACGGCTTCGGCACTCCCCCTTCTTCTTCCTCTTCTCCCTCTACTCTCTTGGCTCTCTCTCTTGGCTCGGGCGTGCAGGGGGTGGCCACAAGGTGGTGGCAGGCACAGGAATGCGCTAGGGCAACCGGGGCCGGGGCTCTTATAGTCGAGCGGGGAACGACGGAGCCCGGTGATCGGCGGATGGGGATCAAGGGCGATCAGAGGCGCGTGCTGCATCCAACGGCCGTGAGTGGTTGCGTGGGCGTAGCACCAAGGAGACAAGGCCATGCCCCGGGCGTGACCCCCTGGCCCGCCCCTACCATCGCTGTCGGCCTCCGGTCGCGCGGCGGTTGAGGTGTGGCGTGGAGAAGATGAATAGGAGGGCTGACATGCGGGGCCCGTGTGGCAGCGGCTGTAGGCGAGGTGAGAGCGGCATGCGGGCTGACTGCTGGGCCTGCGCAAGCTCGTGGGCCGACCTGCTGCGGCGCGCTGGCGGGGCTGGCCGGTTGCTGTGCGCTGGTCGGCCGAGCCTGCTATGGGTCTGCTTTACTTCTTTATCTTTTTCTATTTTATTTTCTTCTCCTTTGTTTGATTTCAAATTTGGTTTTGGAATTCGAATTAAAAATTGGTGCACCAAATTCATTAGAGTTTTAGATATGAGGCCCACAACATTATTATATAAATATTAGGAATTTATTTAGCTATTTTGTATAACAAAAATAGGTGTGGTTTTGTTATACAAAAATAGAATTAGTTTTTCTCTTTAATCCTTTATTCTTTGGTTTGAGTATTAATTATTCTATGGTTTATTACTTTATTGGAGTTGTTAAGCATATCATAACTCAAATGGAAATCCAAATCACATTTTGAATTAACAATATATGCAATACTTTATTTGTTAGAATTTAAATAAACACAGTTAATAAATGACATGCCATGCTTGTGTGTTGACTTGGGTTGGGGTTAGACCTAATGCATCTCTTAGGTTGGGTTTCTATACATGACACTCATCATCACATGGGGGTTTTAAGAAAAAATTATAGTTGGTATTTTTAGTGTATGGATTTTTGGGTTGTTACAGTCCTACCCCCTTAACAGAATCTCGTCCTCGAGATTAAAGCGTAACGTACTCTTCAAAAAGATAAGGATAGTGTAGCCGGAGGTCAGACTCTTTCTTCCATGTTGCTTCTCTCTCTGTGTGATTGCTCCATTGGATCTTGCACATAGGAATAGTCTTGCTTCGGGTCTCTTTGGTATCTCTGCCAAGAATTCTGATAGGATGTTCTTTGTACTCGAGTGTATCTTGAATGTCAAGTGTATTAATTGGAACTACTTCATCGGGCACTCTCAAACACTTGCGTAGCTATGAGACATGGAATACGGGATGTACACCCATCAATTCTTTGGGTAGCTCAAGTTTGTAGGAGAGCTTCCCAATCCTCTTGCAAATCTTGAATGGGCCAACAAATCTAGGGGCAAGCTTTCCTTTCACATGGAATCTGACAGTTCCACATAGCGGGGATACCTTGAGATAGATGAAATCTCCCACTTTGAACTCAAGTTCTCTTCTCCTTTTGTCAGCATAACTCTTGTATCGACTTTGAGCAATTCTCAAATTCTCCTTCACTTGCGCAACTCCTTCTTCTGCATCTTGAATCTTAGCAGAGTCAAAGAACGATCTTTCTCCCGGTTGAGACCACATCAAAGGTGTCTTACAAGGTCTACCATACAGAGCTTCAAATGGTGACATCTTGATACTGGCTTGGTAGCTGTTGTTGTAAGAGAACTCTGCATAGGGTAGGCATTTCTCCCAATCTAAGCCATAACTCAGTACACTAGCATGAAGCATGTCTTCTAAGATTTGATTTACTCGCTCTGTTTGTCCATCTGTCTGTGGGTGATAAGCGGTACTGAAATCGAGTTTGGTTCCAATGGACTTGTGCAGAGCTTCCTAGAATCGGGACACAAACTAAGGACCACGATCAGATACAATACTAGAAGGGGCTCCATGTAGTCTGAGAATATGTTCAACATATAGATCCGCTAATTTTTCGGCATTGGTCTTGGTCTTAACTGGTACAAAGTGAGCAATCTTGGTCAAACGATCAACAATCACCCAGATGGAATCATTGCCTTTCTGCGAACGGGGCAATCCAACTATGAAATCTATGGATATGCTCTCCCATTTCCACTCGGGAACATCAAGAGGCTTTAGCAATCCTGTAGGCCTTTGATGTTCAGCCTTGACTCTGTTGTAGGTGTCACAACATGCCACATGTCCTGCAATGTCTGTCTTCATGCCTTTCCACCAAAAGTGTTTCTTCAAGTCTTGATACATCTTTAAACCTCCAGGGTGAATATAGTACTTGGAATCGTGAGCTTCTGACAGAATTTCCTCTCGTAGTACCGGGTCGGATGGAACACAGATTCTATTCTTGAACCAGATGGTTCCTTGTTCATCTTCCTGGTGGTTGGTCTTGTAGCCTAGTTTCATCAGACCACAGAGATATTCGATCTCTTCACAACTTTTCTGAGCTTGACGGATACGATCTACAAGATCATACTATATGCGGAGCTCATTCAACAAGCCATGCGGTAGTATCTCTAGTTGAAAATCATCAATCTCTTCCTTGAGCTCGGGTGGTACGAATTCAGTGATCAAGGTGTGACAGTAACTCTTGCGACTAAGAGCATCTGCGACTACATTAGCTTTTCCCGGATGATAGTGAATTTCTAGGTCATAGTCCTTGATCAATTCTAGCCATTAGCGTTGCCTCATATTTAGATCTTCTTGAGTGAAAAAGTACTTCAAGCTCTTGTGATCCGTATAGATATGACACTTGTTGCCTATCAAGTAGTGCCTCTAGATCTTCAAGGCATGCACCATTGCTGCTAACTCAAGATCATGGGTTGGGTAACGGTTCTCATGTTCTTTCAACTGTCGAGACGCATATGCTATCACTCTTCCATCTTGCATCAGTACACAACCAAGTCCTTGACGGGATGCATCACAATAGACCACGAAATCTTTGCTGATATCAGGCAATGCTAGCACAGGAGTTGTGGTAAGCTTCTGTTTCAATTCCTAGAAGTTTTGTTTGCACTCGGGCGTCCATTCAAACTCCTTAGTCTTCTTCGGAAGGTTGGTCATTGGATGGGCTATCTTGGAGAAGTTCTCAATGAATCGGCGATAATATCCAGCCAATCCCAAGAAACTTCTGACTTCTATCACATTGCGGGGTTGATCCCACTCTTTCATGGCTTCAATCTTGGCTGGATCGACTGCGACACCTTTAGCTGATAGTACATCCCACTCTTTCACGGCTTCAATCTTGCATTTGCTGAACTTTGCGTAGAGCTGATGTTGGGCTAATTTCTCAAGCATGGTTCTCAGATGATGTTCATGTTCTTCAGCGGTGGGTGAATAGACAAGGATGTCATCAATGAATACTACCACGAACTTATCCACTTCATCCATGAAAACCTTATTCATCATGTTCATAAAGTATGCGGGAGCATTCGTGAGTCCAAAGGATACCATAGTGAACTCAAACTGCCCATACCTAGTCACGAAAGCTGTCTTTGGGATGTCACTCTCTCAAATCTTCATCTGATGATAGCCAAATCTAAGATCAATCTTGGAGAAATACTTGGCACCTCTGAGCTGATCAAGCAGATCATCGATCCTTGGTAGGGGGTACTTGTTCTTGATGGTGACTACGTTCAAGTTCTGGTAATCAATGCACATTCTCATTGAGCCATCCTTCTTCTTAACAAATAGAACAGGGGATCCCTAGGGTGAAGCACTGGGTTTGATATATCCCTTTGAGATGAGCTCATCAAGCTGTTTCTTGAGCTCGGCCAGTTCATCAACTGACATGCGATAGGGTCTCTTGGCAATGGGTCCTGTTCCCGGCAAGAGATCCATGATGAACTCTACATCACGGTCTGGTGGCATACCCGGTAATTCTATAGGGAATACATTGGAATAGTCTCTGACCATAGGCACATCATGAACTGTCTTCTCCTCTTTCTGTGATTCTAAACTGGCTTTAAGGGCACACAGGATAGAGGTGGACTTTCCGGACTAGGGTTCACATCTAATGACTTGGCCTGATGGGTGGGTCACTTGGACATATCTAGGTGAACATGATATGATACCTCGGTGAAGGGTTAGCCAATCCATGCCTAAGATGACATCTAGGTTTGTGGAAGGTAATAGGGTTAGGTCGGCTTTAAAGATAAGACCCTTAATGGTAAGACTCACTCCCTTACAGATGTGGGTGCACTTTAGGTCTCCTAAAGGTGAGCTGGTGATGATAGGCTTTTCACGCGGGGTTACAGGTAGGTCATGTTCTCGTGCAAACTTGGATGATATGTAAGAACAAGTTGCTCCAGAGTCAAATAGACCTGATGCAGTATTGCCATTAACTAAAAACATACCATACACAACGTCAGGGGCAGCCTGTGCTTCCTTGGCGTCCAGATGGTTGAGACGTCCACGAGTAGCAGATCCCTTGAACTAAGACTTCTAAGCAGCTGAGTTCTGAGGGCACTCAATGGCTTTGTGACCTAGTTGGCCACAAGCAAAGCAGGTGAAAGGCGTATCGCCTGTAGGGGTTGGCGCAGGTGCCTTCTAGTTTCTAGTGCTTGGTGTAGGGCGGTTCTGTGCTGGGCGTTCATTCGCTGAGCGGGGATAGTTGAAATGGTCCTGAGTGTTGCGGTCCTGTGCATAATGGTCCCGGGTGTAATGATCCTGAGCAGGGTGGGAGTATTTGGCAGTGTAGCTTCCACTACCCCTACTCGATCCAGGGTTGTCATCCCTATTGTGGCGAGAGCGTTCCCTGGATGGTGCATCTCTACGAAACCTCTTGCAATCACGTCCATGGAAGGACTCCTCAGGCTTACGCTTCCTCTCCCTGTACTCTTCTCCAGCTTCAGCGTGATCTTTCTCGATCTAGATGCAGCGATCCACCAGAGCACGCAATGTGTTACTCTCAATACCACCAAACTTCAGCTTGATGTGCGGGTTAAGTCCCTTGCGGTAATAGTACATCTTCTCCTTCTCAGAGTTCACAACATAGGAAGGTGCATAGCATAGAAGGTTGGTGAAACGAGTAGTGTACTCAGTCACCCTGTCCTTTCCCATCTTGATGTTGCGGAACTCCTTAGCTTTGGCCTCCATGACACCCTTAGGAATGTGATACTCAGTGAATGCTTTGGTGAACTCATCCCACGAGATGTTGGCAGGGTCCTCATGGGAATCACTGAAACTGTCCCACCAGGCGCGTGCTGCACCTGTGAGCTGGTGTACGGCTGCTCCAACACACTCATCATCGGTGAAAGTAGTGAGGTCAAGCTTCTTCTCCATCTCCTTGAGCCAGTCATCGGCTACAAGTGGGTTAGGGTCGGTGCCATCATAGGTAGGTGGCCTTAGCTTCAGAAATCCCTCTAGCTTCCTTTGGAAGTCATTCTGCTGACCTCCCTGGCGACAGTTTGCTCCTTCAACAAGAGCTGCAAGAAGCTGGGTCTGTTGTGCCATCACTTCTGCCAGGTTCGGTGGTGGTGGTGGAATGTTCTCCTTAGGCGGCGGGGTATTCTCTAGGTGGAAGGGTATCCCTCCACATCCACGGCCACGGCCACGGCCATGGTTGTTGCCACCACGCCCCCCATTTGGTTCGACTGGTTCGGGGGTGGGTGCACGTCCACGGTTCATTAGGCGATTAGATCGGCGGTTCAGCATCTGCAACACGAATCATAGGAATTTTAGTGTTTGTGCCATCAGTGCTTATAATTTGATATGATTACATGATTTAGACGATTTAAAGAAAAATATTTATTCTATCCAACACTCATCACAAAGAAGCAATAAGGTCCATAAAATGCAATAAGATCCAAAACATTCATCACATGGGTTTTATTACATAGCATCATCTCCAGTAGCTACACTTGAAGACGTGCGAAAATCATACTATGCACAATGTATAATACATCTCATAAGGGGTACATCATGGGGTACAACTTACGGAAGCTACTGACATGACTCATGACCACATAGGATCATCCTACTCTAACTCGTACACCGTAGCTGGGATACGACTGTTCTCGATCTCAATCTCCTCGTTAGACTTGTGAAGTCAGGATACGTACTTCAAGGCCTCGGCCAGCTCCTCAGTAGGCTTGGCTCTAGGTAGGGTAGGGTAGGTGTCTAGGTTAAGGCGGGTCGGTGCTAACTCAAACTCCTCTATCCTAGGCTTCGTCTTGCTGTGAATCTCCTTAGGTAGCTGATCCCACATACCCTTCATCTCCCTGAGGTGCTTCCTATCAGACTTCTGCCAAGCCTACCATGTCCTCTCACACTTGTCCTATAAGTACTCGGTCTACTTGAGTGCCTCGATCAGGTGACCCTGGTTGTGAACGGCCTTCTTCCTGAACTCCTCTAGCTCTTGAGTCATGGTCTTGTTCTGAGATTAGATCTTTAGCATATCAATCCCCTTGGATCTCTCGTTGTCTCCTCTGCGGTTGAACTCGGCCTTCTTGTCGTCCAACTCTCTCTGCAACTCCAAGACCTTGCTGTCGAGGTAGCAGTTTCTGTTGCCTAGGTCAGCTGCTTTATCCTGTAAGTCAGTGACCTCAGCTCTATGGACTTCTTCATGATGGTTGAGCTCGTCCTGTAGCTTGGCAACTATCTCCAGTAGACTAGCTCGCTCCTATGCTCCCTGCGAGTCTCGCTCCTGGTACTCCCATAGAAGGGCCTGGTCCTGACGTCTCCTCTGCTCCAGCTGGGTCACATACCTATCCTGCTCAAGTAGGTGGATAGCTGAGACGTGAAGGCATCTGTCCTCCTTGGCAAGGATAACTCTACCGGCTGTGAAACTCTGCTCACTAGGGGTAAGGCTGAGGTCGAGGGCCTGGGGAAGTAGACGGAACTCTGTCGTCTTTAGGTGCTCGTAGTGGTCCCTCATCACTCTACGAAGTGCCTTGTGTGAGATAGCTTGCAGTCCCTCCTCGACTGTGTCCTCTATAGTCAACTCGGTGAAAGCTGGGATAGAAGGTAAGGTAGTGCTAGCTGGGAACTCGACTGAGGTGACAACCGGTCCTTCGATTCCTCCTTCCTGAGCTGGCTTCCCGGTGCAGGTGACCTTGACAAGCTCATCGGGGACTCCTAACGTGACGAGAACTCGGCAGAGGGTCTGTGCAAAACCCCTGAGCTCACACAGGTCGAAGGTAAGCTTGGTGTGGTCTAGAGGTAGCGGTCCTAGAGGCGGTCAGTCGATGTTCATTACCATCTGCATGTTTTAAGGAACAGGTGTTAGCAGGTCAATAATAGATAAGCCTTGCATAAAAGTAAATGCAAGGTCGGTATATAACCAAAAGAAGGGTTGTTCACGTCCTATTCTATCGTCCATTCCTAAGGGTTTCATCCTATGGCCAAGTATGGCTCTGATACCAACTGAAACGACCCTGATTTCCACGAAGGGAAATCCACAGCGTCGAAGTGTAATAAGACCGTTGTAGATCATATCACCCAAATTCCAGTCGAATATCACATCCATACAATGATAATATCAGAGTACAAGTAGTGCGGAATTATATAAATTATTACATCGCCGCATTGGCAGAATCAAAAGTAGCATTCATTCAGAATAGCTTGAAGATAAGATCACCAAACTCGAGCGTAGGCACGAACCCCTCAACCATCAAACTCCTCGGAGCTATACTCCTTAGCAGAACCTATGTGCCAAAATTTATCAGTACGATTTGTAATGGCCACTCCCGCCCTATGAGCATTGCTTTGTGAAAATTGGATGCATGTTGGATATAATCAAAGGAACCTATAAGGCTGGGGTTTCCTATGCATTTAGCATATCAAGTATGGATAAAAGTATAGTCAAGTTTTAACACCATTCCCACACACATTCCACCCCATTCCCTTCCTAGAGCCAGGTTTCGATCCTGGGATTGATATACCACCATCTCCACACCATTACCATACCATCACTCAGTCGACAGACCAACTCCCTTTTGGCACTGTCTCAAGGCCCATAGCCCCTGGCTACGACCGACACTCTCTCACGGGGGAAGAAAGAGAAGGACTCATCTCACTATCTAGTTTAAGCGAAACCTAGGAAAGGTCCATAGCCGACAAGTCGGCACATGTATCGATCGATTAACCATACACTCTACAGAGGTTTTACATAACCACAAGATCTGCCTTCCTTGCTGACCATTGTCAACTGGGCTGATTCCGGCTGCTTGCTAGACTAGTATAATGCCACTCTACCATTCAGCCCTGGTACACCCCAAGTCCAGTCTGGGGTGGCTAAAACTGTGAGTCATGAGTCGGGTCCACAAGGTCTCCATGAAGTCTCGGAAGGGTGTGGGGGAATCCTCCACGCCCCGTACCTCCTTACACTGTCCGCTATCAACCTAGCAGTAGTGGCAATATCCTACCAAGTAGTCTGGCCATCCAACACCATATAGGGCAAGTGGTACGTAAGGCTTCTCGGTGAATCTGAGTACTAGTAAGTCCTTAGGGATGACCAAGCCAGAATGTCTTCATCAGGGTTTCCATTTACCGTGCCACCATAGCACCTCCATCCTGGGCTCCTCCCATCATAGGTTCCCACCCAGGACCACCTCATATACCATTTACCCACCACAGGTAT
Source organism: Miscanthus floridulus (assembly GCF_019320115.1). NCBI lineage: Eukaryota > Viridiplantae > Streptophyta > Magnoliopsida > Poales > Poaceae > Miscanthus > Miscanthus floridulus. The sequence goes on from NC_089586.1 coordinate 83,804,952, forward strand.
CTATTTCCAAGGGTGCCCAGGTAGCACCCCATGGCAAGACTTGCCCCAGGCTCGTCGTATACTCCAACTTGGTCGACTCAACCCTCACCCTCCACGCACCCAAGTCACACACGCAACACTCTCCCCATAGTCTAGATAACACCAGTTTCCACCACACATCAATGTAGTGCAAGTGTAGTAGAAGTAATAAGCAATGAAATATAGTAGCAAGCGTGTGACTAGCCTAACAGTAGGGTGAGCAGGGGTAAGGTTGCGTCAAGGTAAAGGCCACCAAGTAAGCATACTACCATGCAAGTCCTATCATAGTATGATTATAACAGTAAAGTAAAGCAATAGCAGTTCTATATTAGCCATGCGTAATAGGTGCTACGAGATTGGGTGGGATGTGGCACCTTCAGTGTAGTCATCTCCGTTCTCCTCACGGTACTCACGATCCTCGTCCGTCTTGTTCTCCTCCGAGTTTGCATCGATCGCATTATAGTCGTGTTAGCGACGTCTATAGAATAGCACAAAGAAGCAATGGAAATTCAAAAGAGCCAAATGCACTCAAACATGGGTTCATTACATAGAGCTTGATTTTAGATGAATTTTGGTCCTGGTTTCATATTTTTCCGAGGTCGTATGAATTAGTTATGAATTTCCGAAGTTTAAATCATTTCTGAAATTGGAAAAAGGCTGAATTAATCCTAGGCTGACACGTGTCACGCAATGACTGGTCCACATGGCATGCTGACGTTAGCATGATGTCAGCATGACGTCATCGTCTCGGTTCCAAGCTGATAGGTGGGGTCCAGCTGATGTCAGCATGACGTCAGCAACGTCATCAGTTTTGACAGGTGGGTCCAGGGGCTCTTGGGTCACTGACATGTGGGTCTGGTCAAAGTCAACGTCAGTCAACGGGTGAGTCAACGGTCAACGGCCAACGGTTAGAGTAACTGACATGTGGGCCTGGGCTGCTCACGTCAGCAGCTGATGTCATCGTGACGTCAGCATGACGTCACCACCGGCTGTGTTGGCTTCTGACGTGTGGGTCCCGTGTGAGGTCAGCATGATGTCAGCATCTGACTTGTGGGCCCATAGTGTCTGTGCCACTGACTTGTGGGGCTAGGTCAACGGTCAACGTTGACCGGTCAACGATCAACATGGGTCGGGTCTCAAACTGGACCTGGACAGGGCTGGATTTGGGCTGAGCTTGGCCCGCCACGTGGCATGCTATGGCGCTGCCACATCATGGCCTTGGGCCTTTACTGGGCTTCGTTTCTAGGCTGTGGGCGCGAGTGTGGCTCACGGTGGACCCATGTTCACGGTCCATGGACCTAAGGTAGGGTCCATGGTGGGCCAAGTCCACCCTTCTCTCCTCTGGTTGGGTCCATGTACACCGGGTGTAGGCGCGGGCGGCCGGCGAGGGGAATTCCCCTGCTTCCTCTCCCAGCGTACTCCCGCCAACGGCGAGCACCCAGTGAGCCTTGCCAGCGGTGCTGGCGTCCAATAGAGGTGGGGACAGGCTTGGCCAGGCCTCGGCGGACTTGGTGGTGGGGTCTAGGTGATTGCCAGGGCTTCCTACGGCTTTGGCCATGGAGGTCGGTGGCTCGGCGTGGCAGTGCTTGTCGGCGAGCCCCTTCCAGCGGCGCAGGTGTTCAACTAAAGTGGGCAACAGCTCGGCCTTACCATGGCGGGTGCCCTGGTGAAGCTAGCGAAGTGGCTGGACGGCTCCAGACAGTTGGCCGCGGTGGTGGTGCATGGCGGAGCTCCGGCCGAGGTCCGATGCTCGTGGCCAAGGCGCTGCGGTCGGCTATCGATGACTCGGTCTACGCGGCAGTCCTCCAGACGTCACTGTGATCCTCTACGGCTGCGTTCTAGTGCGGCGAGGCGGCCGAGTGCGCCAGCGGTGGCCGCGCCATGGCGGCGGCGTCGTGAGCGCGGTGTGCGCATGCTCTGCTCCGGCATCTGTGGGGCTAGGAGGGGTCTACGGCGTGGTCGTGCGCGTGAGTGCGTGTGTACCCAGAGGCCGGAGACGGCCATGGCCGACGCGGTGAGGTCCGGTGGCGAGCAGGGGAATGACTGGGGGGCTCACCATTGGTGTTGTGGAAGATTGGATGGTGACGCAGTGACGAGTTGCGGCCGTGTAGCTTCGGAAGCAGTGCAGCGCGGCGTCGTCTCCTACTCCGGCGACACCGGCGGCGTCGCACGGCTTCGGCACTCCCCCTTCTTCCTCTTCTCCCTCTGCTCTCTTGGCTCTCTCTCTCTTGGCTCGGGCGTGCAGGGGGTGGCCGCAAGGTGGTGGTGGGCATGGGAATGCGCTAGGGCAACCGGGGCCGGGGCTCTTATAGCCAAGCGGGGAACGGCGGAGCCCGGTGATCGGCGGATGGGGATCAACGGCGATCGGAGGCGCATGCTGCATCCAACGGCCGCGAGTGGTTGCGTGGGCGCAGCGCCAAGGAGACAAGGCCATGCCCCGGGCGTGACCCCCTGGCCCGCCCCTGCCATCGCTGTCGGCCTCCGGTCGCGCGGCGGTTGAGGCGTGGCGTGGAGAAGATGAATAGGAGGGCTGACATGCGGGGCCCGTGTGGCAGCGGCTGTAGGCGAGGTGAGAGCGGCATGCGGGCTGGCTGCTGGGCCTGCGTAAGCTCGTGGGCCGGCCTGCTGCGACGCGCTGGCGGGGCTGGCCGGTTGCTGTGCGCTGGCGGGCCGAGCCTGCTATGGGTCTGCTTTACTTCTTTATCTTTTTCTGTTTTATTTTCTTCTCCATTGTTTGATTTCAAATTTGGTTTTGGAATTCGAATTAAAAATTGGTGCACCAAATTCATTGGAGTTTTAGATATGAGGCCCACAACATTATTATATAAATATTAGGAATTTATTTAGCTATTTTGTATAACAAAAATAGGTGTGGTTTTGTTATACAAAAATAGAATTAGTTTTTCTCTTTAATCCTTCATTCTTTGGTTTGAGTATTAATTATTCTATGGTTTATTACTTTATTGGAGTTGTTAAGCATATCATAACTCAAATCGAAATCCAAATCACATTTTGAATTAACAATGTATGCAATACTTTATTTGTTAGAATTTAAATAAATACAGTTAACAAATGGCATGCCATGCTTGTGTGTTGACTTGGGTTGGGGTTAGATCTAATGCATCTCTTAGGTTGGGTTTCTATAGATGACACTCATCATCACATGGGGGTTTTAAGAAAAATTTGTAGTTGGTATTTTTAGTGTATGGATTTTTGGGTTGTTACAGTTCCATTTGTAGGGGCGGCTAGTATCTGGGCACCCGAGCACGCCACTGTAGGGGCGGCTCCATCACCAGCCACCCCTATAAAAAAACGAACCGTTGCTAAAAATTATTTTTTACGTAGTGTTAGCCTTGCTCTAAGTCAATTCCATATGGTCAACAGAAGGATAAGAGAAACAAATAATCAATCACGTCATCAAGGGAAGCAAGGGAAATTGATGGTAGAAAAATAACAATTAGTAGCAATCAAAGTGGACAAACAGTACTTATTGTACTGATTTCCTCATCACCAAACACAAATGGTACTAATTTCCTCACCAAAATTAAAAAGGTTCTTTGACCCCGTTCATTTGACTGAAATTGGCTGAAAAATACTATTCCGGCTAAATTGTTGTGAGAAAAAAATACTGCTCCGATTGAAAAAAGAAGCCGAATAAACCAGATTATAAGGTACGCGGAACGGGTGTATGAGTGTCAAAATCTTACACACACCTACCACTGGCTCCAATGAGATCCCACCTATCGGAGGGAGATTACACGGGAGGTTGTCCTAAAAATACTCAGCTTTTTTATAGTGTATAATACAGATACTCCATTCTGGAATAGAAGATATTATACTGTCTTCTGAGGAAAATCCTGTTTAAATTCATATGAATAGAGGACAAGGGATTTATCATTCATCCTTCTCACTTATACCGCTGAGTATACGGCAAAATGGAATAGCACATGCATGTGTCAAATCGGATAATTTCTCCGTTAGAAAAAAACGGATATGTCCTTGTTCTGATATCTTTTTCTCACAATGTCACAAAGATGGAATGGAAATAGAAAGAACAAAATTCTGCAACACTGCATATCAACCGAATTGAGAGAACAGAGTACTTATTTGGTGCTTAACCAAGGTTTCTCTCCCTGCCTTTTGCCGATCAGGCGCTTCTCTTCTCTTCTCCCACTGCTCCTCTGGACGAGTTCTCGCGGCGGCGAAGAGATGACGCCCCAGTGGTGTCTGCCTTGCCGGACTTGTCGTCGCCATCGCCCTTCCACCCGGTGCCCGGCGCAAAGAGCGACAGCAGCCTCGCCATGGCGCTCCTGACGCTCCCGCCCACCACACTGCTGCCCTCCATGACGCGCACGGATGCCACCGAGCTCGTCACGTGCCTCAGCCTGTGCGACATGAGCAGCTCGAGGCGCACGTGCTCGGGCAGCCGCAGCGCGAACCGCTCCATCCCGCCGTCGTCGCTGGCGCTGTGACCCGTCGAGTTGGACCGCGGCAGCGCCTGCCGCCCCGCCGCGCGGCGGTTCCTCGCGAGGAGCTGGATCCTAGTCCAATCCTCTTCTTCCCCTTCCGCGCTTGCGCTTGCGTCGCCGATTAACACGACAGCCGAGGGAACGGGAGACGAGTCCGGCGTTATCAGCGGCGGCGGCGGTGGCGCCGTCTGGAGCTGCGCCGCCAGAGCTGTTGGCGCATCGAGGACGCTGGCGCGGCACAGCGGGCAGGTGGAGTGCCTCTCGAGCCAAAGGCCGATGCACTCCGGGTGGAACGAGTGCGGGCACGTCGGGAGGAGGCGCAGGGCGTCGTTGTCGTCGAACTCGAGGAGGCAGACGGAGCACTCGAGCACGTCGTCTTCGCGCCCGTCCACGATCCGGTGCTGCCTCACCTCGCGGAAGAACACCAGCGGCAGCGCGGCGATCGCGGCGGCGTCGAGCCCTCCCTTGCGGCTGCTCCCGCCGCCGCGGGGCCACTGCGGTGCCGACGCCGCGTCCGGAGTCTGCGGGTCGTCGTCGGGGGCCCGGAACAAGCGGAGGCAGGCGAAGGCGAGAAGCACGACGAAGACGGGGAAGAATACGGCCATGAACACAGAGATGCTCATCACGTCGGCGATCATTGGGTTGTCGCGCGGCTCCGGGGACTGCGCCGCAGCGACGTATGCCGCAGAGGCCGCTGCCAACAAAGCGGCGGCGTACATGGCGGCGTCACCAGGAGGCCGGGGCTAGGGTTTGGGCGGAGACGGCATGTGCGGCGGCGGGTTTGATTAGCGGCCCGTGAGGGTTTAGATGCCGAGAGCCCCAGATGACAGACTAATTGCGTGAGAAATAATCCAGCAGTTTTCCCTTTTTTTTGCGAATTAATCCAGCAGAATTAATTGGCGTCGGCTGTACGCAAGGATGGCAGTTCAGATATTTCTGCCGTACGCGTTAACCAAGACAAGAATGGTTGGCAAATTTCGCATTTTGAAAAAAAAACAAATATTACTCCTTTTCTTTGAGTTACAAACTATTGTGTTACAATTTACACTAAACCAACATATAACCTTTGAATGCAAATATAGCCTTTAAGATGTTGCGGATGATCCTTTAAATCGTTGTTCGATGCATCTCTCGACGAGATTCGGTGGCATTATAGATGGCCTTGCCGATCCTAAGACAACCTCGATGTGCATCTCTCGACTGGTCTTTCCAAGAGGCGATCTCGAGCTTCTTCGGCAAAGAACGAGCTTCAAATCGATTCTACCGATGGGCTGGTCGGTACATATTGATTTCGGAGTTACTCGTTGCGTGATTAAGTCGTGTGCGACCTCGAACGTGCTAGCCTTTGCTACCGTGTGATCCAAGATTCTAGAAGCAGTTTCAATGGCATATCTAATTTGCAAATTTCATGTAGCAAATCTACGTGCTTTACAGGAGAGAAAATAGGACAGCTAATAAACACAATGGACATATATAGTAAATCATAGCAAGAGTACGAATTCGTCATGATAAAACCTACTCGTGTATACATAGGTTATTTCTACTGGTTAATTATCTTCGAACATAATTTAATTAGTTAATTTTTTTTGAGAAACAATTACTAGTTAATTATCTTCGAACATGGAGTATATTGAGTATATGCCTTCAACAAATTTGCACAACGGCGCGGCCCGCCCTGTCCAACAAGTCATTTTCTTCTGAACGGACTAATCAGCCCAACAGGTAGCGTTTTTTATTCCATTCCACATTCCAGGCCCAGATGCTTCCGTGACACGGACAGCATAATGAATTGAACGAATGGAAAAACACACCCAAAAAAAAGGTTTGGGTAGTGTCCTGTGTCGTACCGAAATTCCTCTTCTCTCCTCGCCAATCAGCTCGCGGGCGACATGCCCCCACTTACCCTATATTTTTGCTCCATTTCTCCTTCTTTTATTCCTTGTTCTCTTCCCACCTGTCCCATTTCTTACTTTTGGCTGGCCCTTTCCTTCTTTTTATCTTTTTTCTAGTAGATAAAAAGCATCCTGCCGTATTAATTTTGTGTATTAGGATGCTCTACTAGTAGACATTTTTAGAAACTTGTTTTTCTTACAAAACTTGTTTTCCCACATATCCCATCTATTATTTTTTGCACATCCCTTCCTTGTTATTTTTTCTCTTTATACACATCGTGACGTCTTTCTACATATCTCTCAAAATTAGTTTTCCAAAATACTTACGACCACAAAATATATTCAAATAAGTCTTCACCAAAATTGTTTTGTAAAATTTTATGTATTAGGAAGTTTTCTAGTAATACATCTCAACAAGTTTTGAACAATTGTTCGAAGATGTTTTTCTTGTTCCCAATGGACGGCGATGTGGGTCCGCGCAAGCAGCGCCGCCATCGCTTGGCAGCCCAGGTATAGCCTCCTAGCCAACGCGGCAATTCAGGTTGATCATTGTCCAATGTAACACCATAGCTTTCAGTACACTAGGTAGGGTCCGAGCGTCCATGTAAATCTCTTATGACCCCCTACGATGCCGTTAAAGCATGGTGTATTTATTAGAAGTAGAGAGTGAGACAAAAGTGAGAGATGCAAATAATTCTGTGTTGTATTCCAAAGAACAGTGTGTACATATATATATATATATATATATATATATATATATATATATATATATATATATATATATATATATATATATATATATATATATATATATATATATATATATATATATAGCCCATGTGGATGGTTACAAGTGTGAAAGAGAGAGAGGGGTGAAAAGACACCCTTTGGATTAATCACTAATTGAGCACTAAATAATAATTCTCAACACTCCCCTTTGATTAATTAACTCCTTGTAGTCTTCACTGTTCATCTATTATGCATATTTATGAATCTTTAGAAAACCCTATGGGAAAAAACAAAATAATAGAGGTATACTAGACAAAACTCCTTAAAATCCAGTGGGAAAAATAAGGAGAAACACCATGATATACAATCACCAATGTTATTAGACCCTTTGAGATAAACCCAAAGCCTTAGTCTAAAAACACCTTGGCCATAGGGTCAATATGCTTCAAAAATCATCTTCCAAAAACCGTGGTGGGGAAAAATAGATGATATAGCATATACCTTTGTGTTGAACATTGCCTCATCAAAAAACTTTATATGAGAAATCATAAATGGAAAACTCACATAAAGAAAAGAGTACAATGCATCTTATGTGCCAATATCATCCACCAAAAACCCATGTGGGGAAAAATGAATGATATGACATAACCTTATGTTGATATTGCCTCATTAAAAACTTTATATGAGAAACCCCAAGAAAAAACTCATACAAAGAAAAGAGTGCAAAATAATGTTTGTAACAAGTTATTAATCAGAGAGACTCTCCCCATGATACTAGCAAACCTCGAAGTAAATTCATACCAATGCACTCAACACATAAGAAATGTAGAGTATGGTAGATTCTGTGAATATCTCTGCAAGATTATCCAAGACTTAGTTTGCAAATGTTTTAATGGCCATATTACCTATGGAATAGAACCATCTTAAGGCAAAATATTACATTTAATATAACTTGTCTCCATCTACACAACACAAGTTGCATTACCTTTATAGATAATGACTATTGATTCAAAGAATCAACACCGCATAACTTCAATATGTGATATATCATTCTGCCAAGCTATACACATTCATGTGAAGCCTTGTACAATGCAATGTCAGAATGATTAATGAAATTGACCACTAAATGTCTATTTAAAGACTATCACAAAATGGTCTTTCCATATCCATGTAAAGCCTATTTCAATGATCTGGAATTTGGGGATCTTATAGATAACCAAAATCATTATATCCATATAATCGGATCATGGATTACACTAGGACCATATGTGCTATTTAAGATATCAAAATATATTATTAACTTCAATCCACCAACATTTGGTAGTAGCGCTGCTACTATATAGCAAATTATTGCAAAAATAATATCCGATCGAGACCTTTTGCAAGATTTATTAGCGCATAAATAGCACAGAGATAATGGACCACATGTCCCAATATCTCATCTCAGTCACTATGGCAAGAAACAATCTTCCTCTATCATGAGGTAGAATAACCATAGGATACCTTCATATTGAATCACTCAATATGATCTGGATATAGATAGCTTTTCGTACAAAATCCTAAGAGAAGATGCTTGGATTATAAACACAAAATGAAATTTTGGTGTAGTCCGTATCTTCCATCTCAAACTCTGTCTTTAGATTACAACGTGCTATTAACATGTGTTCATCACAAATGATGTAAAGATTATTGACTATTAAATAACACTATGAAATCTAATCAAGGACTTCAAAATGAACACCACGTGTAATCAATCTTGTATCCCTTCAGTTTAGAAAATACACAAAGTCAATTGTACCAAATTGGACTTAACTGCTTTAAGCCATATATTGACTTAAGCAATACACAATATGTGTTGCGATTTTATGTATGAGAGTTGGGTATGTGAACTCCTTCTCAGAAGCTTCACAAATACACCAAATCAAGTGATCATATAAATATATACAATCACTACATCTATCAACTATCAACTGCAACGATAGATGCTTTTGTACTGCCAATCAAAAGATAGTATCAAAAATTTATAACTTACTATGGAGAATAATTTGCATTGAAAATCAATGCCTGGGCTTTACGTAAACCCCTTGTGATACTAGTCTTGCTTTGATCTCACCACCACATTGTTCTCAATCCATTCTAGGATGAAAACACTTTTGTACCCACAGTAAAGGTACCATGAGGTGTTGGCATCACAGTCAAAAACACCTCTTTTCTGGTGAGCAAGACTATCTTTACATGTATTACATCACTCAACAAGTTCCAGTAAGAGTGAGCAAAGCACTCTGCCATGGTCTTATTGACTGGATGACTTGGAATGTTGTATACAGTTTATTCAGAGAAGTACGTGTCAACACATGTAGCATTTCTATGATATAATTCTCCGGTCCATCAAAATCAAAATACCCTAAATGACTCATCGTTACTTCACGAAATGAGAGTCAGGGCTTCCCGATATCCTAGCATCAGCATTTAGGTGAACTTCTGAGATAGGTTTGTGGATGACATCCATCCACTGGGTAATAACTAAATTTTACTCACAAGGTGTCGCCAACCGTAGGTTGACATGCATTTACAATCTTATTAGAAGGAAAATGCTATCATGAATAATCCTGCTTTATGGCCATACTTCTCCCCCCTCTTATTTATAATTGAGAGTTAAGTGGGTTTACTTGGTACCACCACTCTTTCTAGCACATACTTCCAATGGATTAAAAAGTTCATAAGACACCTTAGTAATCAGTAAATACATTTGGCAGTTTATTTGTAATATTATGCAAATCAACAATTCTTTGAACTCAACATTTAGTGTGTGATCCTAAGCTTGAAATGCCTTATGCATTCCAAATAATTTCCTGGCATTATGTATGGTACATCAAATCTCCCCCTAATGCTAGTAAATGCTCATTATCAAAATAAAACCATCATATGGGTCATAAATAGATCCTCCATAAAAGATCTAAATACTTAACAATCGATGGAGATTGAAATCTCATATTGATCCCTAGTTTCCTGTGTGTACCCATCAATGTATGCTGTGGTGGTGAGATTGGTACATATACAACGTGCTCAATCTTACGCAAATAGGAAATCTTCTTTGATTTCCACGTACTAAATACATATGCGGGATATGCAGTTAATCTCAAATCAGGAGTGTGTAAATCTACCTGCCCTCAACACGAATTTGGCAAATAGCAATTCACTAACAATGGTCCTGCTATGACCTTGATATCATACTCATAGATTCCATTTATCCTTTTGGATATGTAACTAAATTCTTATTATACCAAACAATCGTCATTGTAGGTACAAAAATTCAGTAGTATTCTAGATAATGAGCTCACAACAAGAGCCATTATTTACCAAATGCATGGCTGAGTGTGGATACTTTCACATATTCTAGATCATCTTATAGATGTATCTTTACAACCATGAAATGCATGAACTGTCCATATGATATTTATATCGAACCCATACATATTCTCTTGAATATGATCAAGAAATCTAAGACATTTAATCTGATTTTAAGATAAGTGGATCTTAAAATCTATTTCTCTTGTGACACTTATCGTATACATACTTTGGGAAAATCTTGACCAAAAGAATTGCCAATAAATTTTCACCTCATCCCATATGATGGCCAAGTTGTTCATTCCAAATCTGGAATGCATCAACAGTGTGAAAAATTATCTTACACGCAACATGTTATACGGGGTTGGTTGTATACATAATACAACCAAAATGAGACTTATCTCATTACTTATATGCCATATCCAATGTTGTCCTTTTGTGTTCATATATGAAAACACATTTGGATATCTCTATAATTTAGTAAGATACAAGTTGAATTAGGACATAATTAAATATCCTCAATTGCTAACTCAGTGTCTAAGGAAGAATGATAGTGGCAAAATAGGCCAAACAATCATTGTATTGCATCAGCGATATCCAAAATATTCTCTCTTCTTGTCATAAGAACCAGGAACATTTTGCTTTCCTAGTTATAGAGTTTGTGGTAAAAATACCCACTAGGCACATATCATTCCACATTGGAATGATTCCCGTACAATCTATATATAAGAGTTTAATGAGATTCTCGTCTAATATATAGAAATCCATAAATATTGTCGAGTATCAAATACATCAATATGATGCCCACAATAGTTATGCGTTGACAACACAAATATTACAACATCTTTGATGTACATTATCACATGTTATCAACGGACGATGAAATTATCCCAAATCTCAAAACAAATCATTCGAAGCATATTCGATGATCATATTGTCCATCTATGTGATGTTCTCTTTACGAGAAAAGGAGAAGTGTTGTTATGTGATCCCATAAGGTCTAGCATAAACAACCAACCTCCTATGTGGCTTCAAATTTTAAGATTGAAGCACCCTTCATATCTTATTTCTATAGCTCATGTTTCATCCCTTATAGAATATTGATATAGATCAACTACAAATTTAAGAGTACGACATTGTTTAGCGCTATGCTAAACACAACCACATATATGACGATACTCTTTGTTATTCTTGGGTTCACATTGCCAACACTTATATTGCACATTAGGCCTTTTGCTTTTACTAGTAGAAGCAAATTGTATGGACAATATGATCATAGTCTTCAATAGGTTGAAAAACAAGACACATGATCCACTCATGATTAGCCTCAAGCTATGAGTTTTCTTTATTGTTCATAATACTCCTAAAGAGTATGACACCAATTATGTGCATTTCTTTCCACAAGATATCTTTCGATGATCTTTATGGACGTAGTACCTTAACTACAATAAGGCACAATTTCCTTTTATCTATAATGAAAGCAACCCCTAATTGAGGTTCATTAAATGCTTCCATTAGTCCATGGGATAAAACCAATGTCAATGTCCATTGTCCATGTGGGATATTGATGCCATCAAAAGTGAGTTCATCAAACTCCTCTGAAGTCAGTATCCCCATGTGACAAACCATTGATTTAATTAATTTACACCTAAGGTAAATTAAAAATCACTATGGTGATGTTGTGATCTCTAATGCAAAATTTAGGGAGGTCCATATATTGTTACTTTGTTTTGGACTGTTGGAGATAGTCCAAAAAATTGTAAACTTTCCAACAATTAGAGGTAATCACAAGATGTGTAAACCTCATAAACAATCATTATTAATGTTGGCACACACATTGAAGATAATCTCTATGTCCGAAACATAGAGTAGATCTCTCAGTAGTAGGCAAATAAATTGTTGTTATAGGCACGGTCTCTAGGTTGATATATTCATAGGAATATGCCGCAGACAATGCCTAAGACTCTACCACCTGCGTATAGCCTTTAATAATGGATGATGGTAGTCACCATAAAAGTGTACCATTCTAATATTTCTAAAACACTTATTTGGGACAACACAATGTAGGTAATCATCAAGTTTAAATAAACATGATGTAGACCTCTCAGTAATAGGTGAATACCCACTACCATAGGCACGGTCTCTGGGCCGAATAATTCAAGATGAATTAAGTGCAGCAAATGCCTAGGACTCCATTACTTGTGTTAGGATCCCAAATGTATCCAAGAATATAACATTTTTGCATAATCCACCATTAATTAAGAAACACTTAATTAAGAGGATCTACCGTTGTTAAAATGCAATTTATAGAAAAATTACCTAATTAACAAGGTCAACAAAGTACATGAATAAACACTCTACTGTATTGTACTGATACTATTAAAACAAGAAAACTTACTAAGCACGTGGTGCTACAGTGGGCTAGTGGCATTCTAATATATTAAGGCAGTTTGCTTTGGACGCCTCTTAGCCCATCCACGTCGCTCCTAATATATTAAGGCAGTTTGCTTTGGACGCCTCCTAGCCCATCCACATCGCTCCAAATGTTCCTGCCCGTCCGATCTTTAGTTCAACGTCCTAGATTGCTCGAAGTGGATTCTCGACGACAACCGATTCTTATGCTTCTAGTTGACTTCTCTCACTTCTGTTCTACTTCTCTCGCTTCTTGTCTGAATCAAAAAGTCAAATATATACAACAGCTTCATCTTCTCCTTCCTGATTCTTCTTCTCACCCCGTCCTCTCTGTCTCCTTGCTCTCTCTGCCGGCCTCTTCCTCCCGACGCGGAAACGGGCACGAGTGTGGCACGGCGGCGCCAATCGCCCTCCTCGTCCTCTGTCTCCTGCTCCTCCTTCTCCTCCTCATCCTCTCTCCCTCGCCTACCTCTCGCCTCCCTCCCCTTCCTATCTCTCTCTCTCTCCTTCCCTCTCGGTGCGGCGGCGGACACCAGCCAAGGCAGCGCCCTCGGCGGGCGGCGCTCCGGCGTGGGTGGACCCCGATGGTCCCCATGCCTCTCCCACATCCTCCCCATGGGCTCCGCAACGCCTCCTCCCGATGGTGAGCGTGTGCTCCGCTCCTCCATGAAACCCTAGCTATTTCTTTTGACTGGGTTTCCTAAGATGGCTATTTCTTTTGATTGGGTTTCGTGAGATGATGTCAGCGCGACCAAAAGGGACGGATCTAGTGCACCGTATCTGTCATCGACATCGCCAAGTAGTCCAACTCGATTTTGGGAGTTTGCTTGACCAGAGGTAATCACATTTTCCAAGCTTCCTTTTCTCCTCTATTTGTCCCTAATTATTGTGTACTACACAAAGTCGTCGTAGATCCAAAAACATAGAGTAGTACATTTTATTATGTATCGACCATTGTAGCTTCTAAATTTTGTGAATAATACATTGGGCAACTTTTAATTATGAACTTATCACCTACTGTGTCCTATGAGGTTTATGAAATCTGGCAACCTCTAAATGTTCACTACGCTTGATCTCAGGGAAAAAAATGTTCCAGTCTTATTCCTATCGCATCTTGTGTATCCATGCCTTCTGGTGGTGTGAGATCGAGGTGCTGATTTGGTCATGGTGTTGCAGATAGAAGTTGCTATGGGACTCTCTTCGCTTGGGAGACAATGCTGTCAGGATGATGTGCCTGGTTGCAAATACAAGTTCATGATGAAGCAAGTGCTCTATCCAAATTCACTCAGCCGGTGAGCTCATCCTTAACCTAATTTTGGGACATGTTTTCTTTATAATGGTTGTTACATTGAATACTGCCTATATCTATTGACTAGGTGTCCAAACACTCTATTATAGCAGCTTGGTTCTATGGTGACTCTTAATTCGTAAGGACCCTTATATATAATGTCCCTTTGCTCTATGGTTGTGCCTACAGGCCACAAATATCTTAGGCTACATAGATTCCGCATTGTGCCTTTCTAATTTATGTTGTGCCTACACGCCACAAATATCTTAGGCTAGATAGATTCCGCATTATGCCTTTCTAATTTATGTACGTGAACATATATTCTGCTGCCTTTATTTTATGATGGTACCTTCGTATCTCAATTTTCCTTTCAGAACTTGGCTGTGTTGCTCAAACAAGTTTATTCTTTTTGGTCGCTCTTTTTTTGTGTGTGCAGACTTACGCTATCGCTCTTGCCTACTTTCATCGTCTGCTTCGCTTTCTTTGATTTACGAACATATGCTGAATTGCGTCCACAGGATGCTGAGTTGTGGTGTCTGTGTTCAACGTGCTGTCACCAGCCTCGCCCTCTGACATGCAAACTGCAATAGGTAGCATCCTTTGGGCACCAGTTACCTTCCTGTACCATGAAACTTTGATTTGTGCTTCCTTGATGTAATACATATGTAGATCGATTTGGTGGACCTTTAGCTTGATTTTGTAAATTTGTATTATATTTTTTAAGATTGTAGTTCAATGCAGCCGCTACAGGTGTTGCCGACCCTCCGACATGCAAACTGCATATAGGTAACACGCCATTCTTCAACCTCCTTTGGGCACCAAATACCTTCCTGCATCATGAAGGTTTATATTTTTGCATCCTCAATCTTATACATTTGTATGTACATCGATTTGGTTGATCTTTACTTTGATTTTTTAAATTTATATTACACTTTTGGTGGGTTGTAGTTTAGTACAGCTGCTACAGGTGCTACTTGCTTGTGGATTATGAACCCAGTTGCTTTAGATTTGCCAATTACGTAAGTTAATTACGGAATCAATCCGTGATCGCTTGTGGTCAAGCGAGTCCTCCATGAGAAGATAGCAGTGCATGTATTAGACGATACAGTTTTTGATTAGATATTTAGTCTGTTGCGTTTTCTTACAAAAGCTAGGATTATAATCTACAATTGTCTCCATAGCACTGTTTTTTTTACTATTGCACCAAAAACGCTATTTTTAGTGTTTTTCCTCTACTTCAGTTCATAGTGTTACTGCCTGTGACCGGAAGGTCCCGGGTTCGAGTCGCGGTCTCCTCGCATTGCACATGCGAGGGTAAGGCTTGCCACTGACACCCTTCTCCAGACCCCGCATAGAGTGGAAGCTCTCTGCACTGGGTACGCCCCTTTTTTCAGTTCATAGTATTAAAGCAAGTAAATGTCGTATTGTACATGTTTTCAGGTTCATGAAGTTGTTGTGCAGCACAGGGGAGAAAGATTCAACGAGGTTTCACCATTGTTACATATTTCCCCCTTTTTTTTTGTCTAAGTCTCCATTATTTTGGCAATGTCAACAACAAATCATTCAGAATTGTAGGGATGCTACATGAGGTAAGGCATGATGCCTAATATACCTGGGAGATTATAACCAATGACAACAAAACTAAACTATTGATTTCACTGTTTCCCTACAAAAATAGTTTGACAACCATATCGATGTACATTTGAATAGTTGGATGGTCGAGGGTGAAGCTAGGCTATTCCCTCCCCATCACAGTAGTCATGCTGCTGGTCTTGGAGAAATTGCATTCTTAGTTACCGGACAACTAATGTTATTGAATAAATTTGTGTTCTTATGATCATTTTCCCATAATGAATTCGATACAATCCTCTTACATGCTATATGCTGGATCCACACGGAAATCCAAAACTGAATGTTGGTCTCTTCAGTCACAAGACAACTATGACCTTTTATGCCTTTACCAGTAACCTGTTGCCCTCTTGCAGGACTATCTAAATTTGGCTAGGTTCTTTTTCCTGTGTGCACACCCCTGAACTTGATATGAACACTGATATAGAGGCTTTGTTAAAACCTAATGATATTGCTAAACACTTGCAGATAAATCAGCTTGCATGAAGCCACTGTCCTTTCAATGCATCAGCTGTAGTCAACGTTGGAGATGGAAAAAAGGAGCATTCTGGACCTCTCCCTGGATAGAGGGAAATACCTCAAAAAACATTGCACCAACCTTGTATCAAAAAAACATGTCGGAAAAAAAAACACAATCCAAAAGGCTTTGACCAATAACAAATGGATCGTTCACATTTACCCTCCTAGCACTTAGTTGCTTTTCCACTGAATGTGGATGTAGTCTGTAGTCCTGAGCTGTTTTCTATGATACAATTTCGTGTGTGCCTGTTTACTCAGCTTATTTTCCCATTACTTACTCCATGTAGTGTCTTAGTTGAGTTGTTGATTATTGAAATGGTAATGCCTTTGAGTTTGGCACCATAGCGCTTTCAGAAATTCTGAAACCCAAAGGTTAGTTTGAAAAGAAATATTTTGTTGGCAATATCTACTATCTTTGTTATATAAATGCTGCTATTTTTCATATTACCTATTCTTCTTGCATAATGGTAATTCATATTCTTGTAGCTTTGTCGTCTCTTCTTACACAATCCAGTTACCTGTGTATAGGTAGTGTATTTTTCACCTCTCAGTTCAATTAATTCTTTGATTTCGTGGTTCACTAATGTATTTATATGTGCAGTTTGTTCACGTTTTTCCACATATGTCATTTCCTGGTTATATTTGCCTTCCTAGTTTCTTACATATTCAATATGTCGATTCTCAATGGTACCAGCATCAACTAGGTATGCGCTCCTTTTTTGCCCATTTGGATCTTCAGGTTACATGCGTCTATATATTAACTTACTCATCTTATCAGCATTCTCTCTGAACATACTAAACTGAATTTATTTAGTCAGCGGTGGTCAAGGAGAAACAAATTGGTTGCCAAAAAAAAATCTAGATCTGTATATGATAATCGTCCTAATATACTACGCACGCAAGGGCGTGCGTGATGGACTAGTTACTATACAAAATCCCATAGGTTCAAAGTAAAAATCCACTTTCTATGTTAGCCACATTAGCAAAATGGTTTAGCTGTCATTTTTCTTTTTCGGACTAGGCTCATATGAGCCTAAATCTATCCATCCTTAATTAACTATCAATTAATTAAGGGGCTACGATTTTGTTGCAATTAAAATTAATTGGCAAACAACAAAACCAACAAACTATATATGTTTAAAAAAATGTATAGGAGTAAAAACTCTACCATACTAATATTGTTAGAGTCCATGACTAAAACAGAAAATCGTAGACACAAAAAAACATATCTAAACATGACAATAGTAAATTTATCTACAATTATATATTATGATGCAATTTCTGAGGATCGATGTCTCAAAAAAATCGTCTATTTACGCAAGGCAAATATTGTGCATCATAATTTATTTAGACGTAAAGTCTAAAACAAGCATTTATCAATATATTGCACAATCTATCCGAGGGCTACAACATAAATCTGATATACATTGATAATCTTTCAGAACTATCATGTAATTCACAGAAAGGAAAAGAGTTTATGGGCAAATCTGCATAACCTTATCCTTTCCCATCGTCGTTCGGCCTCGGGCCTCCTCGACCGTGAGGGCGCCGCCGCTGTCGCACAAGCCATGGAGCAGCCGGTCGTCGCCACCAGTCGCGGGCACTAGACCACGCGGGGCTGCCGCGGGAGCAGCCGGCCGCCGCAGGCACAGGGCCGCGAGTCGCCGGGCACAGGGGCCACAGGCTATCGGCTGCCGGCCCAGAGGCCGCGCGCGGCTGGCCGCCGCGGTGCAGAGCCACGCGAGGGACGCCGAGCACCGGGCCATGTCTGCCCGGCCGCGGGGGCCGCTGTCGCGAGCGCGTGCCCAGGGCGCCGGCCGCCGGAGGCGCAGACGCCTCCGACCGCAGGGAATTGGCCACGGGCGCGGAGGCTGCCGACCGCGGGCACAAGGCCGCTCGAGGCCGAGGCGTGGAGGCCGCCTGCCGCGGGACCATGCGTGCGCGCGTGCCCTTCCGCTAGGGCCCGCCAGGTGCAGCGGGCCACGGTCACCGCCGGCCGTCGGTCCAGTCGCAAGGCCGCAAGGACAGGCGTTGAGAGGAAGGTAAACAACGACAAACTCATTCTCTATGGTTGTTATCGTGATTCGTGAGTTCTTCTTCATCGGTGTGAAGAACACCATCGCCTGTTCTTGTTCCGTCTAGACTTGTAATAGAAGCAGCGACGCCCGCGAACTCGTCTCAGCGGAGGAGCGTGCCTCAAAGGAAAGACAGCGATGTCGGCGATCTTCTCCGGCCTTGCTCGTTGGTAGAGATGACGCCGACGGTCTGCAGTGAAAACGACGTGCAACCGCATCGTCGGCCATCGACGTCTTCTTGCTTTCTGGCCCGTAACCAGCGGAGAGCCAACATGCGTGATAACGTGTTAGAAGTAGAGAGCGAGACAAAAGCCAGAGATGCAAATGATTCTGTGTTGTATTCCAAAGAACAGTGTGTAGAGAGAGCCCATGTGAACGGTTACAAGTGTGAAAGAGAGATGGGTGAAAAGACAATCTTGGATTAATCTCTAATTGAGTACTAAATAATAATTCTCAACAGTATTAAGGTTTTCCTCTATCTTAATACTAAAACGCGCAAACCTTCTGTGTGGTCGAGAAAAAAAAATGTTTTCAAACAACCTTTGTTCGAAGAAATATGCATGGAAAGTCATACCAAGGAAATCGAGATATTCTCTCAAACGATCTCGTAGTCATAGAAGTTATCACTAAAAGTTGTTCATGGAATTCTCTTGAAAATTCACCAGGAGAAATTGTCCATAAAAATCTTTGAATAACTTTTAACTTTCCGCATATATAAAAAATACTGAAAAGCGAAAATAGCTTGAACTCGGTGCTCGTAAAAGAAAGAACCTATAGATGGAGTTTCAGTTACAGGGAGAACATTTGGATTTTTTTTTTATCAGTCCAGGCATTCCTCTGAATCTTGCAAAGAACAAGTTGATACTACCATAATACAAGACTCAAAAACGAGGTGTACTGTATACAAGTGATTCTCCAGCGAGACTTTTCATTTTTCTGTACCTGACTGAAATGCAGGTGTGACTGTAGAGCAAACCTCTGCGCTGAACTTGCAAGCTGTACAGAGTATCAGCAGAAACAAGCGTGATCAGTGACAGGCAAAAAAATCCATCCTTACGCAGGAGATAGAGGTCCCCGTTCCATCACAGCGGCAGAAGCGAGCTGCGCGCGCGGCCATGCCGCGAGAGGAGCGTCCACCGGCTGCTGGCGGACAATGACCTCTTCAGCTGATGACCAGGTTCTGGTGACACCTCGCAGCAAACAGCACCGCCAGTCCCCTGCTTCTCGGCACCGGCCTGCTCGTCTTCAGGAGCCTCCTCGGCTGACGCCGTCGGTGGCCACGGCGAGTCCATGGAAGCCACCCGCCGAAAGTTCTGTGCCCGTGTTCCGGGGTGCCGAATCTGCCGATGTGGTCGGTCCAGCGAGCTGGAGTGGTCGGGCTGATCGATTTGGACACGTAGCTCTTGCTGCTCGTTGGCCTGCTGACCGTGCCGCTCCTGTTCCATGGTTCGGGTATTGCTCGCGGGTTGTTCGGCCGAGGCGTCGGCGCCATCGGCGCCCGGGGGTTGTTCGGCCGAGGCGTCGGCGGCCGCGGCGGCTGGGTCCATCACTACGTCGGCGCGGCAGAGCGGGCAGCTGACGTGGGCGCGGAGCCAGGTGTCGATGCACTGAACGTGGAACGCGTGGGCGCACTTGGGGAGCAGCCGGAGGAGCTCGCCGTCCTGGAACTCGCCGAGGCAGACGGTGCAGTCGGAGGCGCCGAGCACGCCGCCGCCGCCGGCGCGGTACCGCGTGAGCGCGATGGACTCAATCGCCGCCTCGTCGAGCCCAACGGTCCGGATGTGCCACACGTGGTGCACGAATTCTTCCCCGGGGCCGTCGTCGGGGAAGGTTGCTGGCGCCGCCGGGGTCAGGGCGGCTTCGAGGAGCGCCTCTTGCCGCCGCCGCAGCCGCCTGCGCCGGACGAAGATAAATATGGAGAGGCAGAGGGCGAGGAAGGCGAGCACCGGGACGGCGATGATGAGAGCGGTGACGAAGGTGCTGCGGCCGTGGGAGGCGGGGGAAGGAGGAGGGTAAGGCGGCGGTGGAGCTGGTAACTCATCAGGCGGGCACTCGAGAGGGCCGTGGCCGCCGTCGCAGTACGAAGAGTTCTTGTTGTCTGGTAGCGGACCCATCGATGCAAGCCGGTCAGGTCAGGCCGGAGACGGTGGCCGGTGCGCGGCCCGCTTGCTCGTGGGTGACGGATGGAGTGTGAGAACGAGGAGACGGGCGACGGCAAGTCGGGAACGCCGCGGAGGGAGAAGGGCGTGCAGTAACTTCCTGCCTCCTTCGCACGCCGCATTAAACTTTGCCCGACGCGGTGCGTGGTGGAAAAACTTTGCCCGCGGGGAGTGCGACGCGAGCGCGCGATGGCTTCACGACGCCGACGCGTGACTTCTGTGTCTGCAGTGGACTGAGTAGTGGCTGACGGAGGCCGAGGCGGGTGTTTTCGGTTGGCTCTTTGTTACGATGGCTGGCGTAGACACAAACGCAGCCACGCAGGCTACGCCGGGGGTTGTTGGGAGTCGGCGACCGCCGGGCCACTACTCAGTCGCCTCAGGGCTTCTTCAACGTGGGCCACACCTCACGTATGCCTCACGCCAAAAGCCTCAGCCTCGTAGACATTCGTCTTATTTGGTTTATAAGCCGTATTTTTTTAATCAACGAATCGTATTTATCTCTTGTAACAAATCATCAACGGTACTTTCAATCATGGCTTATCAGCCAAGTAAATAGGACAATTGATGATTTGGGTTGCTAGAACTCTCAACGCAGGCTATAGATGGCATGCTTCCTCACCGGGCCTAGAATGTGCGTCATATCTGCCTCCTCACCGGGCCTAGAATGTGCGTCATATCTGCCTCCTCACCGGGCCTAGAATGTGCGTCATATCCGCCTCCGTGTAGGTCCGTCGCTCGGTCGCTCCGTGCCGCTCTGTCTCCGCAACACGTGCCAGATTGCTGCTTACAGCTTTTATTAGGTGAGACTAGGGATGAAAACGGTACGGATATTTTCCGACCGTATTCGAAACCGAATCCGTTTAGAGGGGTTGAGATCTGTCCGTATCCGAGTCTGGATATCCAACATCCGATACCGTATCCGTATCCGAATACTCAAATCGCATATTTATGATGTCGATATCCAATCGTATCCTATCCGACATAGTTGACGCTATCTGTATTCGAATCCAAATCCGGACAAAAATATGAAAACAAATGTAATATCGGTGATATCCGTATCCGATCCGTTTTCATCCCTAGGTGAGACCATCGACTCGTCTACAGGAGTCTCTGTCAACCTGCAAGGCCACCATCTACTATGACATGGAGGCTCGTTGAAGAGGTGGAGGCAGGGGCAGCAGACCACCGTGTAGCTTTGGTGAAGCCCTCACACAGCCTCACGTCAATCTGACGAGGCCGGCCACCAGATTAGTCGAAATTGCAAATGATTTTTTTTAGGGGAAAATTGCAAACGAGTTGGTAGGGGTACTTCACAGTGACGATCCAAACATCTCAAAACTTTTTTTTTTGAAAAAGCTAGACCAAAAGCAATACTGACATTTCAACTCAAACATGGCCAACTAGCATCTCCACTAAACCACTCATTCTATGGTTTTTCGCGGGGAAAGGGCAGCGAAAAGCCACACCAAATCTAGAGTTATTACTATGGATTTATTGTGGTCATTACGCCAATGCAGAGAGCTCCTGCACTGTGCGGAGTCTGAGAAAAGATATCAATGGTAAGACTCTACTAATTACACCAGGCCCACCCTTCTACGCTATGAACATAGGTCCAGTATATTTCTTATTTGCGTTAGGATTTTTTTTATATGGAATACCCTACTGCAAAATCTAGGCTCCGCCACTCCACCATTCGATCACAACTCCATCGGGACAACCACACCACCAAGGCGACAAAGCTCAACGCCATTCATTATTAGCCATCTTGAAACCTACGGTTACAATTGAAGAACAAATCAATCTACTGAAACATCGCCGCCTTCTTTGCCAAAGAATCTACGGAAGTATGGCCCCGTTCGGCTTATCCAAAACCGGCTTGTTTGGCTTGTTTTTCAGCCGGAACAGTGTTTTTCTCTCACAACAATTCAGCTAGAACAGTGTTTTTTAGCCAGTTTCAGCCAAGATTCAGCAAGCCGAACGGAGTTCGTGGGGAGATAATTTCACGTGTTCCCCAAAAGAAGAAATCGTATCACTCTTTGTGCCACCACCAACGCGCTTTGTTGGGCCTAATGCTTCTCTTCTGTGCTCTGGCTGCCACCTGGTTGGTTAGCCTGCGCATTAGCCAATCCATATACATGTCCCATCTTTGTTCTTTTGGTCTCCAGGTACCTACGGTTCTCGCTGGTAATTGGCGTAATCAAGGGCACCCTGCCCGCGATGCTCAGTCCATAACCCTTCAGACCACTATATTTTGCAGGATTATTAGTCATCAGCTTCATTGAACGGACTCCTAGATCCCGTAATATCTGCAAAGTAGTGAAATGTCAGTGACCTACTCATCACACGACAGGTTACTTCACTCGATGCACATTACAGTTTCAGAACTGCAACAGGCATGAAATTCTTCAATGCCTTCAAGTAAATTCAAGTTGGAGCTCTAGAAAAATGTATCATACAACTTTCCTACACCAGCAGACTTCAGAAAAAAGGAAGTGTTATGGAGAAAGGTTCCACAATAACTTGAGAGATAATTAAGTTTTACCTGTGCGCCAATCCCATATTCCCGTGAGTCCACAGGAAGACCAAGTTCCTCATTAGCTTCCACAGTATCACGCCCATCATCCTGTAAGTTATAAGCACGAAGCTTGTGGCCCAGACCAATACCCCTTCCTTCATGTCCACGGAGATAAACTAATACACCCCTTCCAGCCTTCTCAATCATCTCCATTGCCATCGCAAGCTGGTCACCACAATCACATCTTGCCGATCCAAAAATGTCGCCTGTGAGGCACTCAGAGTGCACCCTCACTAAAATGTCTTGGCCATCACCAATATCACCCTGACGATCATTGGGTATGAGATTGATAGTTAGATCAGGTGTTGTACAAACAGTAATACCTTACTAAACTAAATTCTACAGAGGCAAAATAGTACTGCAGTGACTTACTTTCACCATGGCAATATGCTCAATGCCATCAATAACAGATCTGTAGCAATAGGCACGGACATTGCCCCATTTCAAAGGCAAGCGTGCAACAGAAGCACGTTCAATCAGTCTGTCTCTTTTCCTCCTATACCTGAAACAGATAAAATCCTGTTAGCATACCAGTCAATAGCTCAAGGATCACCAGCAACAGAACATAAGAACACAGAAGAGGCATGCACATAGCCAGCCATAGGAACTAATATGATTCTTGCAACCATACTTGTTCAAAAAAAATTCTTGCAACCATATGAAGTACCTCACTTTGAATCATATGGTACAACTAGGATAGAGAAAAAATTGTAGGTCTCTGCCTGAAAACACTTTCAGATCCTTTTTTTCTTTTATTTTTTGCCAGCAAACAATGTTTTAGTGTAATTATGAAATAATCGAAGAGAAGTGTTAAATGGTAAGTGAAAGTGGTACTAACACTGTAACACATTGACGTATGCTAGCTAGATGCTGACTACTGTCTTAGTAGCAACATGTCAAGCATCAGAAGCTGAAGTTTCTGTAATTCAAACTCACCTAATCAAGTCAGCAATAGATATAATCTTCAAATTCTCCCTTTCTGCAAAGACACGCAACTTTGGTAGGCGAGCCATGGAACCATCTGCATCATCCACAATCTCACAAAGGACAGCAACAGGAGGTAATCCAGCCAGCATAGCAAGGTCAACAGATGCCTCGGTATGTCCAGCTCGTTTCAGAACACCCCCTTCTCTGAATTTCAAAGGGAAAATGTGACCAGGGCGGTTGAAGTCCTCAGACTTAGAGTGAGGAGATGCAAGAGCCATGACTGTTTTTGCCCTGTCCTTGGCAGATACCCCAGTAGTTGTGCCCTCTTTTGCATCCTGAGAAGCAAAACATTACTGACATCGAAGAAGTTTCATAGGGACCAGATCATAAATAGGCAACTTGGATAGCTATTTCCCTAAATCATTGAAATAGACAGCTATAAGCATCGTTAACTTAGTAAGCCTATAAACACAAAAAGAATAGAAACTTAGCTCACTTTTAATATTCAATACAATGTAAGTGTTGCAGAGTCACTATCTGAATGGAACAGTAAAGAAAGAGCAAACTAATCATGTGACAGAACACTAAACAACGCATTGTCCAAAAATAACAGTATAGAATTATCTCAAATTCATTGCCACAGCAGGAAGGTAGCAGGAACAGTAAAGAAGGAAGTTTTTTCCCCCTTTTACGAAAAACAGGTTCCAGGACAACAGAATCACATACCAAAACTGAATTCAAATGGATAACAGCCAGCTGTTCTAGAAATCCAAGTATGAACAAAAATCACTCGATCAACGCATCTACTATTTCAGCATGTAATAAACAGCAACAGCTCCTGCGTATGAGCTATTTATTTGATACGGAAACCAATCGTGAAGACAACAATGCTACGTGTACATGCTTCTGACAAAAAACAACAAAAGATTACCATATCAATATCAAAATAGTAATGACGATGATATCATACCACTGTAACAGTGAAAGCAGTGCATAGCTTCTCCTCGTTTTCTTTTGTGGTAACCATCAAAGGAAGGTTAAGTCTTTCCAGATCATCTTCTTTCATGCTGACACAAACAATTCCTGTCCCATGCCTTACTATAAAAGCCATAGCCTCTGGGGTAACCAAGGAGGCAGCCATTATCAGATCTCCTTCATTTTCCCTTGATTCGTCATCAACGACAATCACAAGCTTCAAGTACAAACCAATGTTAGCACAGCATTAGATGAGATGGAAGTACAAGATACCATAAGAAAATTTCAAGATATACTAACTTTTCCTTGTCGTATGTCCTCAATGGCATCTGCAATCGATGCGAAGCCCTCTGTCGGGCTATCCAAATCAAGCTCAGTATCTGTGTCATCATCTGAGAACTTCTCCACAACACGTGCCAAATTAGTAGAGAGGATTTCTGGCGTAATCATGGAATCCATTGGGAGTACAGGGTCAGCAACCGGATGGTCCTGGCCACGGATGGATGTGCTTTTTGGCAATAGCGTGTCGCCATTCGCAGAGACACCGCCAGATGGATAGCTACCATCACTTTTGAAGGATGATGCTACTCTCAAGCTCACTGATTTCACCTTGGTTCTGTTTGAATTTGCAGTGAAGACACTGCAGAAGGGTCCCTTTGTCTCCTTGGATACACTGCACCCTTTCAAAAACTGCACCCTGCATTGTCACAAACAGGCAATCAGAAACCAAAAATCGTTCTCAGACGCCGAAAATGAGCGTGGCTTTATTAATGAACATTACAATATTTTTCTCTAGACTTGCGGCAAAGCTTTTGCCGTCCTTTCGAAAAAGTTCCAACTGCCAAGGATACTCTTTCACATCACTGGCATGTAAAAATTGCAACTATGTTCTCCTGCGCTTCATCAATTATTCAGTTTACTGACAAGTTCACACAGGTTGAGATAGATTATATCAGGCATGCAAAAACGTGGCCTTTCGTGCCGATTTTTGTGCTCCAAAGCGGACCAAATCGAAGAGACGAAGACGATCAACAAACCGAGCCACAAAGAAATGTCGGTAGGGGCAACCCCTCCCTCCTGTTTCCTATAGAACAAACCGAGCCGGCGCAAACATGCGAACAAGCAATACGGGCGGGGACTGGTGAGGGAGTGGCGCAGGCAAGAGCAGCTTCTTACGGTTGGCGGGTGAGGGCAGCGACGGAGGAAGACGGAGGCGCAATCGAAGCCATGCTGGCCCTGACCGCTGTGCCGGACGAGGAGGAGCAAAGCAACCTGCAATCACATCAGAGCGCGCGAAGGATTATTAAGCAAACAAGCTCGAATTTCAATAAAATCCCCGTCGGAACGCGAGATCTGGTACAAGCCGAGCCGGGGGAGCCGAGCTGGCGATTCCTCGCGCCTTGCGGGACAACGGGAAGGAGCGGGCGGGGCCGGGAATGTCTTACCGTCGGCGCTGGCTGCTCCGGCGAAGCCTCCGGCGACGTCGGCGATTGTCCTAGGAGGACAAGTTTTGTTTGGGTTTTGGTTTTGGGGGTGATTAGGAGGAAAGCGGGGTTGGTGCGGTGCGGGCGCGGGTGGGAGAGGTGTCGAGACGGAGCGGGTGAATTTATAACGTGCGTGCGGCCACGGACGCGGCAGGTTTCTCATGCACGGGCTTCGGGTGCACTGGCGCTAAACGGGTCTGGATTCGCTAATAAAGAAGGAACAGCCGAACATGTGCACTTGTGGTTGGTCTAACCACTAGCTAAAGTTCCAACAAATTATCAGTTCACTAGATGAGTACACGTGCGTTACAACAGGTGCAACATAAATTGATGAGATGTTTGTTAGTCAAGTCAAAATTAAGAATATATCAATTTAACTTTTTGCGTGTATTATACCATGATAATGTTTAAAAACACATTCATTATCGTAATGAATCTGAAATAAAAGTTAGGCTTGAAGCTTGTTGTCTGAAAGTTACGACAAACATCAGTTGCCTCAAAGGCTGAAAATTTATTGCTAGGCATCGAATTGAATTTATCCATGCTCTGCCTTACCAAAACATGTATACTCGGACTTACAATATCCTAGCCCGCATGAGGCATGACAATAATTTTTTTTAAAAAAAAAAGTATTTGTTGTCAACACGCAACGCGAAGGACAACAAACGAGATTTGGATCACGATCATGAAAATTGTGTGGTGATATTCCAATAAATTCATTTCTCTTCCCATAATTCTCTTTTCGTTTTATTCCATTTTAGGGGGGTGTTTGGTTCTTTAGTCGCTCCTAAAATTCATGTCACATCAAATATTTAGATACTAATAAGGAGCATTAAATATAGATTAATTACAAAACCAATTACATAGATGGAGGCTAATTCGTGATACGAATTTTTTAAACCTAATTAATCCGTCATTAGCATATGTTTACTGTAGCACCACGTTGTCAAATCATGGACTAATTAGGCTTAAAAGATTCGTCTCGCAAATTAGTCATAAGTTGTGCAATTAGTTTCGTAATTAGTCTATATTTAATACTCCATGCATGTGTCCAAACATTCGATGTGACAGAAATTTTAGACGCCCCTATAGAAACCAAACAGGGTCTTATTTACTTGCATTCTAGTGTCTTCATGCGGTGATTATTTGCCTGCCAGTGATTCCGTGAGTTTTATTCTATTTTATTTACTTGCCTTCCGGTGTCTCCATGCGGTGATTACTTACCTTCTGATGCAGCTCTGGTGGATAAGCTTTGTTCTACTGTCCTTGATGAACATCCATGCTGCATCACTCCTGCACGAGTGTTTTAACAAATCCATGCGATTTCAACTAATGCATGGTGCAGACAGGGTAAGTGATTTTTTTTAAATATTGTTTCTTGAATAATGGAAGATTTTGTAGCTGTTATCTTTAACCCTTGAGTTAATCTAAACCTATTCTTGCATTATAACTTACAAGTTCAATATACTGCTCGAGCTATAATTTTAAAAAGAAAATCATTAACTAATTGAGATCTACAGTTATTATGTAGGGTCCTAATCAGTAGTGCTCTTTTCTTTGTTGCGCTGCGTGCTTAAACAGTCTTTATTTGTTTCCTCGTGTTGACAGAGCTCTAGGCAGACAGCTGCGCTTATTGGATGTCAGGCTTACTAAAATCGAGGCTCATGTATTTGGTTGGAAGCAAGAGAGCAGCAAGTCCCGGTCAGCTCTGGCTAACTAATCATGGTCTCCAGATGGCTGGTACATGTCGTCTGGTTCAGTAGATCTAGTGATCCACATCTTCGAAACACTGCAGGTTTGTTTCCTGATCCATGAAACATTGTCATGTCTCATATAGTATGCTTATCAAAATATAATAAATGAAAAGCGATTAAAAAAATGGATCTGAATTGCTATGCCTTGCAGCAGAACAAAGTCGCCTTCATTCCTAGCATTAGTGCAAAAGTGCGGCAAATTCCATTATGCCACACAGCTTGTTCTATTCTCATTCTTTGTTTAAATTTGGTCCAACATGTTGAAACATTTCAAAGTGGAAAGTGATAACATGATAGAATTAATAGTTGGATTGCTGAGGACTACATCCTCATTCCACTCTAGGACTTACAAGAACCATGAATCTAATGCAGTTATAAACTACTCAATGGACTCTACAACATAATGAATAAAAACAAGCTTATATTAGTGAGCTCAGGAATAGGACAAATACCTGATAATTGCATCTAACAAACAACCACATAATTGTTTCTTTACAGATGAAATTTATAGATTTTTTTTACTATACATTGATCACTTTGTCAAGAACATCTTCTCTTAGTGGTGATCAGGCGAACCACATCCACTACTTTTGCTTCGATTATCAAGGCTCTGTTTCAGGTATATATTTCATAGCTCATCTCATATCTGAATCTCAAAGGATATGATATTTTTTTCATTGGTGAAACACTGTCTTTTCAATCCGAGACTTCTTTGAACCTATATAAGCATTCAGTGGACCATGATTAAGTAGTGGTTGGTTTATTAATTGCTTAGCTTCATGAGCAATTTAGATGTTTGAGAATGCAGATGGTACTTGTTCTCAAGCAAAACTGAAAACATATGCTACTGTTATCTCTATTTTTTCTATAGTACAATTGAAAATAGATGCTACCGCTACACTTTCTTTGACCCCTAGCCAATATAGTCTTGAGTTACTAGGGTCAGAGCAACAGGTTACCATATGCCTTTGTGCCGTGAGAGTTAGTTGCTTGTGTTTCTTAATCTGGATCAGTTCTCTCACAAAAATAATGCTTAAGAGTCTAATATTGACACCTTGCACGGAGGTGGTGGCGCCGCCGTGGCGCCCTTCATCGGTGTATTAGATTCTTAATTGTAGAATAGATTCTAAAACATGTATTGTGAAATATAAACTTGTTATGATTATCTTTCTGTAGCACTTGATTCTTAATTGATATATTAGATTCTTAATTGTAGAATAGATTCTAAAACATGTATTGTGAAATATAAACTTGTTATGATTATCTTTCTGTAGCACTTGATTTCTAAAGAAGTGCAAGCTTATCTTTCACGTATCGTAGGCATGAAGTGATGCGACAATTGAAGTTGATGTTTTAGTTTTGCATTCAAATTTAGACTTATGTAATATTGATTGGAACATTATAATTGCAGTATCTATTTTAGATAATAGTATAACATACGCTCATACATATGTTATCATAGTATTATGTGTTCCCATTGCAACGCACGGGCATTTACCTAGTGGATTAAATATATACAAAACACTAATAGTGATTAATCATAAAAATATATTTATTTTATAAAAACTTATTTAGAGATATAAATGCTGATTTTTTTTATAAATTTAGTTAAATTCAAGATAAAAAGCATAAATCTTGAGAATCTTCAATAGGGATCCTGTACATAATTCTTACTCTACCTTTTAGTGCTAGAAAAATACTAATCTATTAGGGCACCAATTTGAGTCTCTATTTTTATGTACCCCCTCCCCCCGAAATCTCCCCCCCCTAGCCCCATCTCTCGAGGTGTGTGGTGGACTCCCTACTTTTTTCATGAAAATTTCCCCGCACCAACTCCCTCTCTTGTGTCTTTTTTCGTCTCGACTCACTTCGCATCGCCACCCTATTCCATCATGTCGCACTGTTAGCAAAGTCAAGCCCACCCCTCCTGACCTGTAGCACCCGATTTTAAGAACAAAACCAGATACACACCATATGTGAGCCCAGGAAGTCAAATCTCACATATAGCTACAAATAAGGGTAATATCAATAAACAATGCTCAATATATAATGTACTTAGTATAAAGAATATAACCTTAGATAGCAAACAACGGAAAGACAACTCTGATCTTCGGATGAAGACTCCAATTCCACAGGGACAACTGACTGGTTGATCACAAGCCTAACTTCTTCAAACTATAGCAATCTGGTACCCATCCAGGATTTTTCCAAAGATTTAAAAAGCAAAGCAAGCGTAAGTACATGTCGTACTCAACAAATATATCATGGGGTTCATGAGGCTCAAAAGGCTGACACTGGTTTAACTGCGATTAGCTTTTAATGAGTCATCTTTTAGCAATTAGGTGGTAACAAGTTTATTCACAAGCCCATATAAACACATGATCAGGTAAACATGAATAATGAATAGCATAAACAGTAATCATTAGTGAGCATCTTTATCATCCGTGTTCATCATCTATTCCGTAAGGGTTCCAAGGCCGCTCGTGATCATGAGCACGACTGATATACCAGTTTTACACTCTGCAGAGGTTGTACACTTTCACTATGAGTCGTGATTTACCCTTTCGCCCGAGGTAGCTAATCTCTTGACCCACTTCCAAGGAAGGTCGGTAGGGTTCACTATGAAGCCTTTTAAAGGTTCGTCTAACAAGTTAGGGCCATTAGATTCACTCGGCAAACAGATGTAGGAACCCCCTTTCCGATAGCACAATGACACGCAGCCTATACATATGGGGATAGAGGCTGTCCTATACCCAATTCGTGAAGCCATTCTTATGCCAATAAAGATAACCTCTAACAAGTTAGAAAAGGCCCTCATACTGAGCTAAAGCCAGAGCCATGTAGCCCTTATAGCTGTACTGTAAGTCATGGATGATCACTTATAGATAAGTCCTTAAGGAGAGGAATCTAGAGCACCATAAAAACAACCCAATGCTGTAGCCTCCTGATTCCATGTTGCTAAAAAGCATCTTTTAATGTTTATTGCATATACCATTAGTCAAGTTACAATTCATGGTCTTTAATTGAGCACTAGCATCATACTACCCTATGCAATACCCAATAGGTAACAAGGCACAAGGTAACAAAGCACTAGGAAATCCTTAGTGGCAGTCAAGGTAGACACATGCAGTATGAATTAAATGATTAAAGGTGTATAGGACAACAAAGAAGATCCCATGCTATACTTGCCTTAAACTCTGATCCATCTTCAAGTCCAAAACTTCAAAGGGACTCCTTGATCAACACGTAAAGCTCACTGACAGGACAAGATCATAAAGCACCACACAAGCATCTATGCAATCATACATGAAGCAAATAATAGAACTAAATTAGAATAGTACATCAAACATATGAAACAGCGGGTAAAAAGGTTACAAAAATGTTTTGCACGTTGCTACAAACACACAGACGCGAATAGCACGCTAATCAGAGCTATGGTGCAAAAGATACAACTATCGAAAGGCTTGCTTTTATAAAAGAGAACCATAGGCTTTATTAATTTTAACTATATAAAAGGATGCATAAGATATTTCAGAGAAATACCTAAGTTGAATTAAGTCAAACTTATATTTAGTTTTGAAAACTAAAGTGGAATTTATCATATTTTATTTATAAATCCAGTGACATAATTATTAATCAAGTTAGGATTTAAACTGTTAGTGCGAAAAGTGACCAACAAGTGAATATTTATAGTTTTGCCATACGTTGTGATTGGATATGGCCTATCACTCAATGACACATGGTTTATACTGGTTTAGGCAACGTGCCCTACATCCAGTTTGAGTTGGTTGGTGACTTTATTCCTAAGCCCAGGTGCTTGAAGTTTGTTGTGGGGTTACAAACGAGTGGGAATAAGATGAGGGTGTTAGAGGTCCGGTCAGACTCTGGACTAAAGGGCCAAGAGTGACAGGAGCTCCTACGTGCGCTAAGTATTGGAACGTATGCTCTGTGTAGCTTTAGAGGTTTAGAGCCGTGGAGCTGTTTGAGTGCTCAGAATGTCTAAAGCTAGCAGAGAGAGAGTCGAAATGACCCATCTGTCTCTTTTTTAGGAGAGAGTGCATCCCCTTTTATAGATGAAGGGGACGGCCTTACAAGTTTTAGGAGAGAGAGAGAGAGAGCGTGTGTGTTTCTTAGTCTTGTTGCCCACGTCGTCGGGTACAAGACAATTTATCAGCGCCCATAATACTGTTGACGCCTAGATGCATGTGGTAGACTCCATCGTGTTCTTCTGGTATGGCAAATGTTGGCACATACCATACTGTAGGACAAATGTCGGTACCCATAACACTATTCGTGTTCTAACATGTCTAAAAGGTTGGAAAGCACCCTTCTGGCATGGCATGACGGTACTGTCCTGCAGGTGTGCAGGGTACGGTCCTCGGTATTGCGGTTGACTTGAGCGCCTTACCTTATCTGCTCCGCCTGATTTCTTGGGTCCTCACCGAGCGGGCATCCTTGGCCGGTTGTTCCTAGTCGGCTCCAACCGCGTCGGTCGGAGAAGAGCCATAAGCAGAGGTTTGGTGTATTCCTGGTCGGAGAAGCGGGTCAAAGTCAGAAGCGAGCGTCATCCCCTCCTTGGCCAGGCCTTCCGGTCAGAGAAGCGGGTCAAAGTCGGAAGCGAGCATCGTCCCCTCCTTGGCTAGGCCTTCCAATTGGAGAAGCGGCTCGAAGTTGGAAGCGTGCGTCATCCCCTCCTTGGCCAGGCCTTTCGGACAGAGAAAGCGGGTCAGAGTCAGAAGTGAGCGTCGTCCCCTCCTTAGCTAGGCCTTCCGGTCGGAGACTGGGTCACCTCTTTCGGCCTATCATTAGGTATCTAGGCCAGCCCAGGAGTTGCGCATTGTTTGTAATGCCGTCTGCTGGGCCAAGCTTTATGAACCCGAAAGGAGCCCCCGAGCCCCCGGGTGATTCGGGTAGAATTGTCCTGGGGATTTTTTTTGACTTGCCAGTGGGTGCGTCTGATTGGTGAGTCGGTTGGAGGCTGAGTATCTTGGTACTCTTTCCTAGGGCCGCAGACTCCTATGTTTCTACCGGTCGGGGTGTTCACCCATGTTTGTCCTACCAGTGACCTACGTGGTCGGTTGGTTCCCCGAGTCAGTGTTGGGTGACTCGAGCCCCTAAGCCCCGTTGGGTTTGGTAGGGGTTGGTCTAGTTTCGTGCATTACCCCATCCATGGTTTCCACAACCGGAGGGGCTGAGCTAACGTCGCTTGCCTCGATGGCTTGAGTGACATGCTCGATGAACTCACTAACGGGCACGTTCGAGTGGAATCCGGGTTCATCGTTCGTAACTGGGTCAGCATAGCCCTCATGTGGCATTCCACTGCTCCTTAACCCACCTCCCGATAGATGCCCAGGTCATTTCAGAGACTAACTCAGGTGGCCCGCTGGCCTCCCATCGATGGAGATTCTATGGGCATGGCTCGAGGTTAGGACCGAACGAGAAGGTCGAGATGACCCTGCCTACTTCTGAGCATATCGGGCGAGGGCCACTAGGGCTCATCTGCATTTTCTCCCCTAGCTCTGTTTGACGCGAGGTGGCCTCGAGCCTTTCACGAGCTGGCCTTCGAACCCCGGTCGGTCGTTGCTCATGTTGAATGAGGCAACTACTGCTTTGTGACCCAACACGAAGCGTTGTGATGCATTAATTGCATATGCGATGCTTTGGATGTATGGGATGAATGAATGATTGTATGAATGAATGTGTGAATGCGTGTATGAGAAAGGATGAATGAATGATTATGCATTAGAAAATAGAGTAAGAAGGTTTGGTAAAGTTACCTTGATGACTCGAGTGATGGGTTTGAGGAGCTCTTATCGAATATGTCCAAATGGGATCTGTGTCCATCATTCGTGACGGAGTCAGCGTAGCCCACATGGGGCATCCCACTGCTCCTTACCTGCCTCTCGGCAGTCACCCGAACCATCCGATCGACCCAGGTGGCCAATTGGTCTCCCCTCAATGAAGATCCTATTGGTGGGCCCTTCCAAACCCTACTTGGGAAGGCGGAGGGTCATTTGCATGTGGTTGTGCCTTGTTTCCTACGCCTAGGTTGTGGTAGTGGTAGGCCCAACCCAGGCCACATCCCGCTTTATCTAGGTGATGTTTCATTGGGCAGGGTGTGTCCCATTAGTTAGGACACGTCCCACCGCATGCCTATCATCATTAAATAGGGGAAGGGAGAGGGTTTTCGTCCCATTCATTCGCCTTTCTCCATCTACCGCCTCTCCTCCTTCTTCCTTCTTGCCAAGCACGTTCGTGTGCTATGGCGGTTCCAAGGAGAAAGAGGGTAGAGCGAGGGAGAGGAAAACTCATAGATCCATTCGTGAATCTAGAGTGTGATGTTGAACTGGAGGCTATCCAATGTAGATGAGGTGGTGCTGGCTGTCTTCGCCGAGAAGGGGCTACTTCTGCTGAAGGAGGTGGCGCACTAGAGGGCTCCTGTGCCCTAGGAAGCCATTCTGTGACCTCAGGCCAATGAGGTTGTCTCCTTCCTCGCCTTCCATGAGCACAGGCTAGAATATCCCATGCATTGGTTCTTGCGTGGGCTCCTCAACGAGTGAGGCCTGGAGCTACAGCACCTCAATCCGACTGGGGTGCTGCATGTTGCCGGTTTCATCACCGTCTACAAGGCCTTCCTTGGGATGGAGCCGCACGTGGACCTCTTCCGGCGGATCTTCACCGGGCGAGCCTTATCAGAGGGGAAGCCACCAAGAACCGTGCCAGTTGGGGGCTTTGCCTTGGAGAAGAAGCTGAGGCCATCGGGCTCCTACCCCGTGTACTCCCCTATGACTCTAATCGGGGGTGGCATGGGGAGTAGTTCTACATCAGGAACCCAGTGGAGGCACCATTCCCGCCATTCACCGGAAGAACACCGGAGAGGCAGGAGAGTTGGTCATGGGGTCCCTCCAGTTGGCAGAACAAGCTAGAGGTCATTAAGGCGGAGCTCCAGAAGCTGGTGTAGCTTGGCCGCGAGCTTGGACACCGTCGTCGAGCGAGAGGTGAAGCGGGCATGGTCGTTGCGCCCTTCGAAGGCATCGTTGGCTTCGCTCCCCTACTCCAAGCGTGGCGGGGCATGCCGGCTAGTCGGAGGAGCATGCTCGTACCCCCGTATCTTCGGGGTTGGTGCGTGCGTGCGACCCACAATGGCAAGATGCCCCGTCAGTTGCCCCGGAGGGTGCGCCATGAGCCGGCGGTCGCGGCGACTCACAGGCCAGTTAGGAACCGGCCAGGTTGGCTCCTCCCTTGGTCGATGTGAGGGGTGTGGGTCATGACCCATGAGCGGTCCTTATCCGAAAGGCTGATTGCCAGCAGGTTGGGGCTTCAGGGCCCTGCCACTTTTGTCTAGGTATGCATCTACGTTCCTTTTTGATCTCGCAGTTGAGTTTTTTTAGCACGACTGACCTGTACTTATTTGACAGCGGCCAGGGACTGATAGGTCTAGGCATAGCCACGCCTCTCATGCGGGAGGAATGGAGGCCCAACCTACAACGAGTCACGATGAGCGGCGGGGAAAGCAGACTAGCGGCGGTGCGTCCTTCCCTTCTGGGGGTTGTGCCCCACAGCCGATGATGAGTATGGTGGCAGCGGTGGTGGTGGTGATGGTGGCGATCCTTGTGGTGATGACAAAGGTTGGGTCAGAGGTGACCCTTGTGATCCCTCCCCTAATAGCCACAGCAGAAGAGAGGAGGGAGACCGGGCTCCCTACCTTGCCCGGCGGAGGAACACACGGCTCGGCCTCCTGGTCGGAGCTGGAGGGGTTAGGAGGAGATGCGGCCAGGCCGGAGGCAGAACATCCACCGGTGGGCCACAAAGTTGAGATAGTGGAGATCCCTTGCTCTAGTGAGGTAGGCGCCAGGGTGGAGCCGTCGGCCATCCCGCCATCGCAGGAGCTGGTGGTGGTCTAGTCGTCGCACGATGTTATGGCGGCTGGATCTTCCAGTGGGTTGGGGGTACCCGTGAGCTGGTGTGGCCCTACCTCGATGATCCGAGGAAGGCTCGGTTCATCCTTCACGATGAGGAGGAGGTGGCACACTGGCACTTCCTAGAGGAGAGAGGACTATCGATGGAGTCCGACCTCGCCCAAACCAAGGTGAAACTCAAGGAGGCCTTGGAGCGGGTTGAGCTCGTCCATCAGGCGGTCTCAGTCAACCTACCATGCATTGCCGAGGTAAGCCTTCTGTGTTTTTAGTGTTTGTCCTCAACTCCTTGGTCTTCCACTGGTCGTCTCAGTGTGCTTGCTTCTCGCTTTACAGGAGTTAGAGGCGACATCAATCCACAAGTCTCATTTCCTTCAACAGGAACATGGTCAGATGGAGCGAGAAGCCACGATGTCACGGTGGGTCAACGAGCTTGAGCTCCAGCTAGAATCCACCCGCCGTGAGTTCCAAGACCGGGCGGCGAAACTGCTCACGATGGAACGAGTGACTACTGCCGAGAAGGGACTCGATGTAGTGAAGGTCCACCTAGAGGAGACCAAGGCGGCACTCCAAAAGTCCTTGGAGGCTCTAGAGATGGAGCAGAAGGCTCGGTCGGAGGCTGATTAAGAAGTGCTCGTGCTCCGGGGGTAGGTGCTTGGGGTGGAGGAGTCGAACGCCCAACTACTCGAGAAGGTCACCCAGCAAGAGGAAGGGCTCTCCATCCTAGAAGGCACCCACCTCAGTATGTATCTGTTCTACCTTTGGTTGATGTCTTGGTTTTTCCTTTCCCTTGCTTCTAAACTTGTCGTGCTTTTTTCCAGAACTGGGCGAAAAAATTGGTTCTCTGGAGCGGGAGCTGGAGACAGCCAAGGCAGCGATCGGTCGGAGCGTGGAGGCTCTAGCCAAGTCCCTTGAAGAGCGATGTGGCCTCAAGGGGGAGCTCAACTAGATTCGCAATGTCGCCCAAGTGGTTGTCTCCGAGGTGTTTGGGTCAGCACCGAGCACCAACACGCCCGCCATCCAACTAGCGAAGGTCTAGAACGAAGTTCGGACGCTTATCTTCGATGAGACGTTGGGGGTGCGGACCTCAATGGCGACGCACCACCTGGGCCTAGACTTCACCGCCATCTACAGAGGGTACGCTGATGGCTGGAGCATGAATGCCATCCATGCGCTCGGGGAGAGCTTGGTGCCATACGCACAAATGGTTGCCGAGCAAGTCTTCGCGTAGTGGGTGTTGGAGGCTCACCATGCGAGCGTGGCTGAAGGCGTGCATCAAGAAGATGTCATCTTGCATGCAGATGAAGTGGAGACAGGGTCAGGAGCGAGTGTCATCCTACCTCCGACCGAGCCGAATATCGTCCCATTGGAAGGTGAGCAGCCCTTATCCTGATTGACCGAGCCGTCCGCTAATGCTGCCGGGCGGCCATAATAGGATTTAGGGTGGAAACAGTTAGTACATGTAAAGGTTAAGTTTGTGGGGAAGCCCTTGTGTGAACAGTTTTACGTATTCATGAATACTTTAATTTTGTTTTGTGATGGAATCACTTCATAAGGGGAAGCTTGTCCCATCCGTTCCTTGTTTTTACCCTAGCATAGCTTTGTTTTTTATCCTTTCTTTTTTGCACCTGTCCGTTTGACCCATAGGCTCCAACCTTAAGAACCCGGGCGTGGTCCGCGAGGTTCAGCTACTCGTAACCGTAGGTCGTGGCGGGGTGTGATCGGTCGGGAGTTTAAAACAAAGTTACATAGGGTATTTAAAGGAATAGACTACCCTTTCATTCGGGTAAAAAGTATTTACTATATGATAGTAAAAAAAGAGAGGTGGTATCACACCCTTGTGGAGCCCCCGAGTGACCCAGGCCAAGAGTGCACGGGCTAGGGTGCTTGTAGGAGCAAACATTGAGTGAAAGAAAGCGGTAAGACCGAGTTTTAGGGGAAGAAACGACATAACTGTTCGATGTTCCATGTGTTGGTGAGAACGTTGCCGTTGTTGTCCTTCAATCAGTAGGCACCTGGTCGGATCATCTCGGTCACCGTATAGGGTCCTTCCCATGGCAGAGAGAGTTTATGTTTCTCCTTGGTTGATTGGGTTCTTCGGAGCACAAGATCACCGACCTTGAGGATCCTCCCTCTAATTTTTCTTTCATGGTACCTGTGGAGAGTTTGTTGGTAGCGAGCAGAGCGAATGATGGTCGTCTCATGAGCCTCCTCAAGTAGGTTGACCGAGTCCTGCTGAGCCTCCGTGGCTCGGTCTTAGTCGAAGGCCTTCACTCTTGGGGCGCCATGGTCGAGGTCGGAGGGCAGCACTGCTTCAGCTCCATAGGCTAGGAACAAGGGTGTGAACCCTGTAGATCGGTTCGGGGTTGTTCTTGGGCTCTAGAGGATCGCTGGGACCTCTATAACCCATTGCCTGGTGTACTTATTGAGTCGGTCAAAAATGTGTGGCTTGAGTCCTTGGAGAACCATGCCATTGACCCATTTGACCTGACCGTTAGTACGTGGATGTTCGATCGAGGCCCGGTCGATCCTAATGTCATATCCATCACAGAAGTCTAGGAAGTTCTTCCCGGTGAAGTTAGTTCCATGGTCAGTGATGATACAGTTAGGAACACCAAAATGGTAGATGATGTCAAGGAAGAACTTGACCACCTCTTCCGAGTGAATGATGGTGATGGGCTTCGCCTGTCGACAAAATATAGTTGGTAGTCCTCTGAGGGGTATCCCATGAAGGTAGATTGATCGACAGAGATGGAGTTCAACTGGTTGAAATATCTTAGAGATATGGAGAAATGTGGCAGAGTATTTATGGAGACCACGTATTGGAGTTTGTTAAGTAGTAGCTTAGAGCCAGCGACCAAAAATGGAGATAAAACCGTAATGGAGATATAATGGAGACAAATTATGGCAACCAAAACTTCATTCATTATGGAGTGGAGAATACATATCTGGAGTGTTTCAAGGATAGAAACATATAAGGTGCTCGATGTGCCATGAATTGGGGACGTCGAGTCCGTCCAAGTTGCATAGCTGATAAGACCCTAGTCGGGTAACCTCTTTGACCACATAGGGCCCTTCCTAGGGGGAGCAGAGCTTGTGCATCCCTTTGGTTTTCTGCTTTCTATGGAGAACGAGGTCGCCAATAGTAAATGAATGACCTTTGATGTTGCGGTTGTAGTATCTCCACAAGCCTTCTAGGTATTTAGTTGTGCGGACGCAGGTGATCAGGCGTTCTTCTTTAGCCCTATCGATGTCCTCTGTCCGGACAGCTACGGCTTCCTCTTCATCATAATGTTCCACCCTAGGTGCTTGGAAGAAAATGTCCACTGGTAGTATGGCTTTGGAGCCATAGACCAAGAAATATGGAGACACATCGGTGCTGCGACTAGCTTGAGTGCGCAGTCCCCAGACCACAGCTGGTAGCTCTTTGAACCATCTGCCCGGATGCTTTTCCTCTTTCTGATATAGCCTCTTCTTGAGGGCATCAAGAATCATATTGTTCGCCTATTCGACCTAGCCATTGGTTCTAGGATGAGAAACAGAGACGCATTTGATGGAGATGCAATGGTCTTCGCAGAACTCCCAAAAATGATGACCAGTAAATATAGTTTCGAGGTCGGTGATAATGCTATTCGGGAGACCAAATCTATGGATGATGTCTTCGAATAGCTCGACTGCCTTCTTTGCAGTAGCTAAAATAAGCGGTTTGTATTTGATCCACTTGTAGAACTTGTCGATGGTGACATACACGTACCGGAAACCACCTAGCGCTGGTTTGAAAGGCCTAATCATGTCTAGTCCTGA
Organism: Miscanthus floridulus; assembly: GCF_019320115.1. NCBI lineage: Eukaryota > Viridiplantae > Streptophyta > Magnoliopsida > Poales > Poaceae > Miscanthus > Miscanthus floridulus. The sequence goes on from NC_089586.1 coordinate 83,844,925, forward strand.
GCATGCAAAAGGCCAGGAAGCTGGGATGGTCTGCAGTTCTTGTGTCGGCACGTGGATTTGCTTGGCAAAAAATTGACATCCTTCACAACGTCGGACGAGGTCTTCTACATCGGAGATGGCCATGGGCTAGTAAAAACTAGCTTGAAAAGCTTTGCTGACCAGGTTTCTCGAGGCCGTTTGGTTGCCACAGGAACCAGAGTGAATTTCTAGAAGTAGTTTAACTCCCTCTTCTTGGGTGATGCATTTCTGCAGTATCCCTTCCTTGGCACTTTTCCTCATTAAGTTCCCATCCACTAGCACATAATGCTTGCTTCGATGGATTAGGCGTTCGGTTTTAGTCTTATCGACGGGTACTTGATGAACTGTTCCCTCCAATCGGTGGCCAGCGAAGGTACTATAAGTAGCAACTGCTCGACGGGGGAATTTTTTGAACTTCCTTCTCTTCCTTAATGGATGGCGTAAATAGATCTTGAACGAAGACCCCAGGAGGAATCACAGTGTGAGAAGATCCTATCTTAGATAGGTGGTCAGCGAGCTGATTCTGTTCTCATACCACGTGGTGGTACTCGATACCGTAGAACTTCCCTTCGAGTTTCCTGATTTCGGCGCAATATGCATCCATCTTCTAACTAGAGCAGGACTAGTCTTTGTTGAGCTGGTTGATGACCAGCGCGGAGTCCCCATATACCATGAGGCATTTGACGCCAAGCTCAATGGCTATATGGAGTCCATGGAGACACGCTTCATATTCAGCGATGTTGTTGGAGGCCGGAAAATGTATTCAGAGAACGTATCGGAGCTTTTCCTTGGTCGGCGTAATGAATAGAAGCTAGCACTAGCACCATTGATGTTGAGGGCACCGTCAAAGTACATCACCCAGCGTTTGGGGCAAGTAGCGGCGATGGGCTCTTGGATCTCGGTCCACTCAGCGATGAAATCAGCGAGCGCCTGTGACTTGATGGTAGGCCTGCTTTTGAATTTGATGGAGTAAGTGCCAATCTCGACAGCCCACTTAATGATGCGGCCATTGGCCTCTTTGTTGCGGAGAATGTCTCCCAGAGGGAACTCGTTGACCACTGTAATCTTGTAATACTTGAAGTAATGGTGAAGCTTGCGTGACATGATTAGAATATCATATAGCAGTTTCTGAACTTGAGGATAACGAGTTTTGGGCTAGTTAAGGACCTCGCTGATGAAGTAGACCGGACGTTGCACCTTATAGGTGTGCCCGGCCTCCTCACGTTCGACGATGATAGCTGTGCTAACGACACGAGAAGTGGCGGTGATGTAGATCAATAGAGTTTCATCTGGTCGAGGCGCCGTCATGATCGGAGGCTTCATTAGAAACAACTTGAGCTGCTCAAAAGCTGTATCTGCCTCCTCTGACCAGGAGAAGCGCTCGGAGGCCTTGAGGAGTTTAAAGAACGATAGTCCCTTTTCACCGAGGCATGAAATAAAGCGGCTTAGAGCAGCCATGCAACCTGTAAGCTTCTATATGTCCTTTACGTAGGTCGAACATTTCATGTTGGTGATGGCGGAGACCTTGTAGGGGTTGGGTTCGATGCCATGGGCGCTGATGATGTAGCCTAGGAGTATACCGGATGGAACTCCAAAGATGCACTTTGAAGGGTTCAGCTTTCATCGGTACCTTTTTAGGTTGGTGAACGTTTCTTCGAGGTCGGCGATGAGATTATCGGCGGTCTTGGACTTGACGACCACATCGTCGATGTAAGCTTCGACGTTGCGGCCGATCTGTTGATCGAGGCACATCTAGATGGCCCTTTGGTAGGTCGCCCTAGCGTTCTTGAGTGCAAAGGACATGGTGGTATACCAGTACGCACTAAAAGGCGTGATGAACGATGTCTTGATCTGGTCGTCTTCCTTCAGGGATATCTGATGATAGCCAGAGTAACAATCAAGGAAGGAGAGCAGTTCGTAGCCGGCGGTGGAGTCTACAACCTCATCTATTCGAGGTAGACCAAAGGGGTCTTTAGGGCAGTGTTTGTCAAGATCAGTGTAATCAACGCACATTCTCCATTCTTTATTCTTTTTTTGAACGAGAATAGGGTTTGCTAACCACTCAGGATGATACACTTCTTTTATGAATCTGGCAGCTATGAGCCATTTTATTTCTACCCTAATCGCTTCCTTCTTGTCTGGCGTGAATCGTCGGAGTTTCTGCTTGATCGGTTTGGCGGTCGATGAGACATTCAAGGAGTGCTCGATCTACTCCCGTGGTACCCCCGGCATGTCTACAGGTTTCCAAGCAAACATGTCGGCGTTGGCACATAGGAAGGAGATGAGTGTGCTTTCCTATTTGGGGTCGAGGTGAGCTCCAATGTTCACGGTCTTGGAGGGGTCGTCGAGGCCAAGGCCGACCTTCTTGGTTTCCTTAGACTTGGTGAAAGCGTAAGGAGGCTCCAGTGATGGGATCTCCAGGTCATCGGTGGGCACCGTCTTGGTGTCGATGACCACGCTAGCCATCTAGATGGAGAGGTCGGTGGCTTCAGCGAGCGCGAGACTCTTTGTCTCATAGGCATAGGCGGTGGAGAGGTTGGCCCACGGGGCCAGGACTCCTGTAGGTGAAGGCATCTTCAGCACCAGATAGGAGTAGTGTGGTATGGCCATGAACTTGGCCAGAGTTGGCTGACCAAGTATGGCGTGGTAGACGATGTTGAAGTCGGTGATGTAGAAGTTGATGTGTTCAACGCGGTAGTTGCTAGCTATGGTGAACTGTACTGGTAGGGTGATCTCTCCAAGCGGTTTGGATGCCCTACTAGGTACCACACCCCAGAAGGAGGAGTCAGAGGGTGTGAGATCTCCTATCCCAAGGCCTAGCTCCTTTAGGGCTTTGGCGAAGAGGAGGTTCAGAGCGCTCCCACCGTCGACGAGCACTTTTCTGAAAAGCACTTTCTGGACAATTGCATCAAGGACAAGGGGGAAATGCCCTATGTAAGGGATGTCTGCCCACTGGTCGGCCCTAATGATGGTGATGGGGACCTCAGACCAGGGGCGATAGCTGGGGTTGGCGACGGCGTCTTCCATGTTGACGGCGAGCACCCGACGAGCGATGAGCTTCCACTCTCGGCGGAGGCGAGGCCCCCAAAGATGGTGGCGACCACCTTGTCATGATCTTGGAAGGCATTGTTGTTGCCCCCAGGTGGTCGACGGCCTCCAGCTCCGTCGTTGTTGTCGTCGTCCATCTTTTTAGACTGGAACTCCTTAGCCAAGCCGAGGCAGTCCTTCATCTTATGCTTGGCATTCTTGTGGAGAGGGCACGAGCCATCAAGGATCTTCTTGTATTTCTCGTCATAGTTGCACTTGGCGCGAGGTTCGTCAACAGCAGCAACGATATGGTCTGGTCAGTGGCGGCGATATTGACTAGACTTGGATCCTTCTGGCTAATCATGGCCACTATCCCAATGGTGACTGTGGTCATTGTAGCAGCGATCGCTGTGGTGCCAGTCATCGAGGCGATCATCGCTGCGACGAGTTGGGTGATGAGTGCCTGCATCCTCATTGAAGCGCACTTCGGTTTCTTCGGCGTCGGCGTACTGGTTGGCTGTCATAATCATCTCGCTAATCCCCGTGGGTGGCTTGTGGTTGAACTTGGAGCGGAGATCGCGGTGATGGAGTCCTCGAACGAAGGCGGTGATAACCTCAGCTTCTGTGATGTTGGGAATAGAATTCCTCATCTCGAAAAAGCGTCTGATGTAGCTACGGAGGAACTCGGACGGCTTCTGGTAAATGCGGTTCAAATCATGCTTGGTGCCCGGCCGAGTACACGTAGCCATGTAGTTATCGGTGAAGACCCTCTTCAGCTATTCCTGGGATCCGATGGAGTCTGGGGCAAGGCTTGTGAACCAGTTCATCGCGGTTGGCGTGAGCATGATAGGAAGATAGTTCGCCACAACACTAGGATCTCCTCCGGCGGTGCGCACAGTAGTGGCGTAAGCCTGTAGCCACTATGTGGGGTTCATCCATCCCTCATAGGGCTCGACCCTAGTGATTTTGAAACCACAGGGCCATTGGAGTGTTCAGAGTGCTGTCATGAATGTTGGGGGCCCTTCGGGATTGTCGGCGCCATGATCTACAGCGTTGCCAGCATTGAGCGGATCGAGAGCTAAGTCTGGGTTACCAAACTCTTGCTCGTACTCTTGACGGTGGCGTACTTCTTCATGGCGATGGAAGCGGTGCTCATCGATACGTCATCATGCATCTTGAAGATTCTTGAGGTGCACTCGGACGTCTTGGTCCACCTCCTAGTCGTGTTGGCGAAGGTGTTCGATGCGGTTGCCCTTAGCTCCCCCCTGGAGGGGTTGCCTGTCGTCGCGATGCTGGTCAGTGAAATGACTTGGGCAGCGATCAGATCTTGTCGCGGCTGATCGGTGAATCGAGCTTGTGGAGTATGAAGGCCTTTGATCCTGGTAGATCTTGTTGACCTGGCAGTGTGCCGCTTTAAGCATGGTGGCGACCTTCGGTGTCTACGGGAGCTGGGCAAGCTTGTTGGCGGCTACGGCCAAGTTGGCGCTTGGGCTCTTATAGACATCGTGGCCATCAACACGGACAAATTCATTGTCGAGGTCACATTGGAGTTGGTGTGGCCTTCCTTATGAGTCAAGTTGAGCCTCAGCCATCGCAAGGGTAGCCTCGTTTGTTCGGCGCTACACATGGTTGACGTTCCTATTGATGTGGGCGACATAGTCCTCCTCGGTTTCCCCTTCCAGTGGGGGGCTATCGACACTGACGTTGAAGATTGCGCCTCCATAGAAAGGAGGGAAAGGAAGTTGATCGGCAGTGGTTTCGATGACAGTCTCTGTAGAGCTCTAGGACTTGGAGTCTAGATTCTATTCCAAGATGGTTTAGAGGGATGCTCCGGGGCATCGGCCGATGTGTAGCATGTTGACTACCGGCGGGAGATGGTCGGCGATCTGGTCAGCGAGAGGATGGATATCTCCCACCTGGTCGTCGAATTTTCCCTTTAGGGCACCTTGGTAGAAGGCGGCGATGCTGGTGAGCCCAAAGGGTACGGTCGTAACCCCTAGAGTTTCCTGAGCAGTCTTCGATAGATCTAGATCGAAGGGTGGTTGGCGCTAAACCAGAATGGTCAGGGCCAATTCTACGATGGAGAGGCAATCGGCAAGCTTCTAGCCAACCTGATCGATGGATATGATCAAATCGTCGTTGTTGATTTGCCTCCTCTGATAGCGAGGGAGCGGGCAGCGAAATGTCAGTGAAGACGACCTTGGAGGCGGTTTTGAGATTGGACCTGCAGTCGTAGGTGTTGGGGTGATCAACGCAGAATTGATCTGCACCGGCTCGATGAGCTCTCCGACTCCGTCAGCATTGATGATCCACGAGATCGATCCGACCGTGAAGATCTAGCCGGGCTGTGGGAGGGACGAAGAGCCTACAAAATGTACCATCTTGTTTGACATGGAAACGGCATGCACACCCCTACCTGGCATGCCAACTGCAGACAGAATATTGTTGGTAGTCCTCCAAGGGTATCCTAGGAAGGTACATTGATCAGTAGAGATGCATGTAATCGAGAACAAGAAGGCAACAGAGATACATAAGTTAGATAGGTTCAGACCATCAGTATGACATAATACCCTACTCTTGTGGTCTGTTGGATTATATTGGCAGTCGTATGATATTGCAAGAGTTTGGAAGGGGTCCCTGCTGTGGCAGAACCTCCTAAATTATAGGGCCCACATGCACCTATCACTGTCCAATGACGTCTGACGACTATGCATATGTTCCCGGTAACTTAAGAAGTCTGTCGGGTGTCCTCAAGGAACCCCAAATCATCCACGATTTCCGAGCAGGATCCCATTACAGAGTCATTGCAGTATTACACCATTTATTCAAGTATCTACATCAGAGTAAAATAGCGGAAGTCTTATAATAACTTAATTTACAAAACAATTGTTTCACAAACTAAGTTTGATAATTATTACAAACCATAGTAGTAGTGGAGTGGCATTATCATCATAATACAAAACACACAATTAAATTGCCCTACCCAAGGGCCACACATTTACTTATCGTCATCAGATCGAACAACAGTCATGCAGCACGGTCCAAAATAGACCTGCTCATGAGGCTCACCTGCAACAAGGGTCAACGAACCCTGAGTACAAAAATACTCAACAAGACTTAACCGAAATAAAACTGAGAAGACTCAGGAATGCAGGCTCAGGGATTCAAGGTATGGCTTTAGCAATAATCAAAGTTCTTTTGCGTAAAAGCTCTCTAACAAGATTCTTTATATCAACATTTTTATCATCAAAAAGATCATATACAAAGCTGACATGATCCGTATTGAGATCATGAAACTTCGTATCCAACACTTTCTCAAACCTTACTCAAGTTCTAGTTATTAAACTACGATGATGAACAGTGAGTTGAGTCTCCATAACCGAGGAGCAACGACGATTCGAACCGATTAAAACCCATCTGGGAATTCCAGACCACATGACATATGCAGGTCCCTGACCTACATATACCAATCTACACTCAGGTCCTCTAAAACAAGAATGGGTCCGCACCACCCGAGAATACAGTACTCCACCAATCCAGCCCATTGCCACGTGGGTACACGCTATTCTCGCCATCTCTCCACTCCCAGTGCGCGAGTAGCCATTCTCGTAATAGAATCATCAAGTTAAGGCTTACCAGAGTATGTGGTTAGTACTACAAAGTCTCACCTCATGCAGTTCAACAACGGACGGGCCTCAATCGACACAGGCGGAAAGAACCTGCTCACAAGACATCCATGTCTTGTGGCTCTCATACACCGAGTCCGCCCGGTCTAGATTTATTATTCCACATGCTCATATCACATGATAACATAAGTAACCAAACGTAACCAAAGATCCATTTAAACTCACAGGTGATAGGTAATCACCCGACTTTTATCGGTCTAAGCATGGCTAAGCATAACTAGGCATTTACGAAGTAAAACTGGTAACAAGGTAGATATGGAAAAACAAGGTTGGTAATGCACCAATTAGGTTTTCACTCACTCCTAATCACTTAATGTAGTATTGAAAAGCAAAAGCGATATAAATTTGCAAAACACAAGGTAGGTTTAAATGCATCCGGGGCTTGCCTTGGTTGATGGAAAGGTCATGTTCCGAAGACGTTCCACAATTATCAAACCCGACCTCAACAGACGGATTAACTTCCTCCTCAACCTGATTCACTACCACGTTCTCACTTTCGTTCACTACACATAGTAACCATGCCATGTTTAATATGATGCGCGATATGAAACATGATGCTTGATAATGGATGCGAAAGTTAAAAACTTGAATACAATTTTCCTTCGCGGTACAGTTACAAGTCAAAACTAACTAAACCTTTTTCATAACACTTATTTCAATTGCCAAGGATCATCACTTATTTCAATTACCAACTAGTGATCCAAGGTCATCACTCAATCCAAAAATTCAAACAAAATCTAAATCATTAAAGGTTACTATTTGCTTTTATGAATTAATTATTTAATTCAAAATTATGAAATAAATCAACTTGTTCCAATTGAGCTCAAAATTTTTGTAAAGGTTCATCACATGATAACTAAGTGGCAAAACAATTTTCATAATTTTTGGATAATTATTTAAGCCTATAAAATCATGGAAACTCATTTATTAATTAATTGAGTAATTTTTATCACATTCAAAAAGTACTGAAAACAACATTTCATATTTTTTCTAAATATTATACATCACAGAGAGGTCACACAAAAATTTTCATAATTTTTGGAGCTCTAAATAATTGTACACAAAAATAACAAACCACAGTACTATTCATTCAATTCTACAAAATAGAAAAATCCATTTTCAAACACAGAGTCGCTGACAACAGGGTCCCACATGTGAGCGTCTACCTCCCATGCTCATCAGTGACGACCGTACTTTGACCGGCAATTTCTCGCCGCCGGTGAGGTCTCCGACCACGGCCAATGCACTACTACGTTCCCCACATCACAGCGCGTCGATTGGTAGCACTAACGAGACTAATCACGGTGAGGTCCGAGCTTGACGCCGGCCATGGCGGCCATGATGGTGCGGCTGTGCTACACCGGTGAAACAAGGCCGGTAGCGGTTAATTGAAAGGTCTAGGACGCACCAGGAGCTCACCCCGAACGCGTTGGAGTCAAAGGCCGAGCCGAAGGAGCAACAGAAAAGTGGGTCGACGATCACAGCAGCCGCGACGGCGCGAGCAACGTCGACGGCGATGATTCGGTGGCTGTGGTGGACAAATTGATCAAGCAACAAGGTACAAAAGCACCATGGGAACAAGGTGAAGCTAGAACCACACTTTGCAAGGACAAAGGCTCACCGTAGAGCGCTGGCCACGATGGCGCTCACTCGACGGTGGTGCTGTCGGTCGCGAGGAAGAATGGCAGCGAGCGGTGTTTCCCGACGAAGTCAAGCGACCAAGGCTGGTTGGCTGGGTGCGCAAGGAACAAGCAGAGCTATGATGGCTTTGCAGCGCCTAGAACGGTGCTATGGCGTCGGCGCGAGCTCAACGGAGCTATGGCGGCGGCGGCGGGAAAAACAGAGGAGAGGAAAAGAGAAGAACGTCGACGGCACAAGCTTTGTAGAGCGGCCAGGAAGGGAGGAGATGACACGCAGCAGCTTGCTCGTGCCAGCGCAAAGCCGAAGAGGGCCATGGGCATGCCTGGAACGCCGAAGAAGGTCGCCGACGGTGACAGCTGCCCGATGGCACTGTTTCAACTAATTACCGAATTGCCACTCGTCTAATTTCCCAAATTACTCCCAAATTTATATAGTAACTCAAAAATCTCCAAAAATAAAAGTTGTTCCAAATTCAAAGTTCTACAACTTTGCTTTAATAACCATACTCTAATTCAGTCTACATTTTGAAATGCAAGTTTAAATTCAAAAGGGGACACTTTAAGTACATTTCACCTTTTCAAATTACTTCAAATTTTATATAACAACTTTGAAAATTCCAAAAACAAACTTTGTACAACTTGACAAGCTCTACACTTTTGCTTTTAGGCACAACCCCAAAATGTGCTTAGATTTTGAATTGGGTTTTCAGGGTAGAATTAAATATTGAAATTAGGGTTTTCGGAAATCCAATCCAACACAATTGTTTTGAAATTGATTCAACCATCCAAGTCAACACATATAACATAAAAGTAAACTTGTTTTAGTGAATGCATATCCAAGTTTTCACTAAGACCAAATGCTTTATAATGCATATGATGACATGGTAGGTTTTAGTACTTAAAACACCCGAGGTGTTACACCTGCCCGCCTTATATAGTCCAAGGGTAGGGTTACAAGTCGGTTATATATAGGAGATAACCGGAAAGTAATAACAGATTACATGAATCATGGGATCATACGTATCCTAACAGATCTCATAGTATCTTTAGGATATCTTCCCGGTGTCTTGCAGGAGACGCCGAGCAGCGTCATGCCCCGCAAGACTTCATCTTGTGGGCTAGGCTGCCCCTAGGGGCGCAGCCCATGTGGTCTGCCATGGGTATCTAGGGTCGTTCCCTCCACATCGCCTCTATCCACTTGGTGAATTTATCCACCGCTATGAGTAGGTGAGTGAAGCTGTCCGGGCCCCTTTTTGAGGGGTCCTACCATGTCGAGTCCCTAGACCATGAATGACCAGGTGATAGGGATGGTTTGGAGCTCCTATGTCGGCAAATGAGTTTGCCGAGCATAGAACTGGCATCCCTCACACCTGCGGACGACCTCCTCTGCATCTCGCAGCGCAGTGGGCTAGTAAAAACCTCAGCAAAAGGCTTTTCCGATCAGCGACCTTGGGACCAAGTGATGTCCGTAGATTTTGGCATGGACCTCGAGGAGGAGCTCTTTCCCATGGTCAGTAGGGACGCACTTCATGAGTACTCCTAATGGACTTTGCTTGTAATGTTTGTTACCGAATGTGACAAATGTCTTGTTGCATCGAGCGATTCATCATGCTTCAGTCCTTTCTGATGGGAGAATCTCCTTGAGGAGGTAGGTGAGTAGGGGTGCTCTCCAGTTAGCCTGATTGACTGCTACCATGGTGACATCGATGGGTGACATTGTCATGGAGGCACTGAGGTCAGAGCCCCCGAGTGCTAGATTGGCATCAGGGTGTGTCTGGATCAGACCTTCTAGGATGCGGGCAGACGACTCATGAAGGTCATTGAGGAAGACCCCATCTAGAGATGGAACCCACCTGGCAGCCAATTTCGCGAGAAAATTAGCGACATCGTTGTCCTTTTGGGGGACATGATGTAGTTCGATCCTCTAGAATTTGTCCTCGAGCTTGCGCACCTCCTGGCAGTATGCTGCCATACGGGGGCTTTTGTAGGAGGATTCCTTCATGACTTGGTCGACGACCAACTTTGAGTCACCATGGACGTACAGCTATGTAGCGCTAAGCTCGATGGTGATGTGCAGTCCCTTGATGAGGGCCTCGTATTTTGTGGCATTGTTTGAGGCTAAAAAATGGAGGCGGATCGCGTAGCGGAGACTGCTCCCATCCAGGGAGATCAGAATTACTCCAGCCCCCAAGCCGGGTGCCATTATGGACCTGTCAAAGTACATCGTCCAGTACTCATGGGTGACGTCTAGGGTCAGGAGCTAGACCTCCGTCCATTCGGTGACAAAGTCCGTGAGAGCCTGAGATTTAATAGTGGTGCAGGGGATATACCTGATGTCGTGGCCAATCAGCTTGAGTGCCCACTTAGAGATTCATCCCGTGGCATCACGGTTGCAGATGATGTCTCCTAGCGGATATGAAGTGACGACCAAGACTTCGTGGTTGGTGAAGTAGTGTAGGAGCTTTCGGGTCACCATTAGCATGGCGTATAGAAGTTTCTGCACCTAGGGGTACCGAACCTTGGTGTTGGTGAGTACCTCCCTGACAAAGTATATGGGTCATTGGACCTTAAGGTGGTGTCTTGGCTCCTCCCTTTCGATGACTAGGGCGGCGCTCACCACGTGGTTGCTTGCCATGACATAGAGGAGGAGGGGTTCTCCCCGTTCGGGAGCGACGAGGATTGGGGCCGACATCAGTGACGCTTTGAGGCTCTCCAAAGCCTGTTGTGCTTCCTCAGTCCAGACGAACGCGTCCATCTTTTTTAGAACCTTGTAGAGAGGCATCCCCCCGCTCGCCTAGCCGGGAGATGAACCGGCTTAGGGCGGCCAAATAGCTGGTGAGCCTTTATACACCCATGACGTTGCGTATAGGGCCCATGTTGGAGATGGTCGTGATTTTTTTAGGATTGGCCTCGATGCCACGTTCGGACATGATGTATCCAAGCAGCTTCCCCTTTGGAACCCCGAAAACATATTTTTCAGGATTCAATTTGATGTTGAACCTTCGGAGGTTCATGAACGTTGCGGCCAAGTTCACGATTAGGTCACAAGCTTGAGCTGTTTTAACCACTATGTCATCAACATAGACGATGATTGTTGGTTTTGGCCGCTCAACTTGGTTAGGCTGGATGAGCAGGTCGATTTGATCGGTGAAGCATTGCTGCATGCACCGTTGATAGGTGGTGCTAGTGTTCTTCAGACCAAAAGGCATGGTTACGTAATAGTACAAACCATATGGGGTGATGAATGAGGTTGCGAGCTAGTTAGTCTCTTTCATCATGATCTGGTGATAGCTTGAGTAGGCCTCCAAAAAGGAGAGGATTTCGCATCCTGAGGTGGAGTCGACTATCTGGTCTATTCGTGGCAAAGGAAAAAATGGTCCTTTGGACATGCTTTGTTGAGGCCAGTATAATCAACGCACATTCTCCATTTCCTAGTCTTCTTTTTAATAAGAACAGGATTGGCTAGCCAATCAGAGTGGTATACCTCCATGATGAATTCAGCTGCTAGGAGTTTGGCGACCTCCTCACCTATGGCCCTGTGCCTCTTGTCGTCAAAGTGACACATGCGTTGCTTGGTGGGCTTTGAGCCTGGGATGAGGCGTAATGCATGCTCGGTGACCTCCTGTGGTATGCCTGGCATGTTAGAACATCTCCATGCAAAGACATCATGATTGGTGCATAGAAAGTCGGTGATCTCGCATTCCTATTTGGCTGAGAGCTAGGTCCTAATCCACACCGTCTTGGTTGGGTCAGTGGGGTCAATTACCACCACCTTAGTTTCCTTGAGTGGGTGGAAGGCAGTCAAGGAGGTTGGCTTGTTGCAGTCCGGGACAGCTGGGGTCGATGATTCTTCGAGCCAAGGGAGCAGGAGCTCTGAGTTGATAACGGCAGTGGAAAGCTCGTAATGCTCACGGTCGCACATGTAGGCATGTGAAAAGGTGCTACCCATAGTTATGACGCCATTCGGTCTTGGCATCTTCAACTTGAGGTAGGTGTAGTTGGGGATCGCCATGAACTTGGTGTAGCATGGCTGCCCCAAGATGGCGTGGTAGGACCCTGGGAAGTCCACCACCTCGAAGGTGAGCACCTCCAAGTGGAAGTTGGCTCGGTCGCCAAACATGACGGGCAGGTCGATCTGCCCGAGCAGGTATGCCTACATCCTTGGGATCACACCATGGAAGGGAGAGCTCACTGGTCAGAGCTTCGATCGGAGGATGTGCATGGCGTTGAGGGTGTCGACGTAGAAAATGTTGAGGTTGCTGCCTTCGTCCATCAGCACCTTGGTGAGGCACATTTTGTGGACAATGGGGTCGACGACGAGCGGGTAGTGACTCGATCTGGTGACATGGGAAGGATGGTCCCTCTAATCAAAAGTGATCGGAGATTCTAACTAGCTAAGGAAAGAGGGGACAACCGTTTTGGCGATGCATGCCTCTCTGTAGCGCACTTTGTGTTGGCGCTTGGAGTAGATGGCATCAGATCCCTAGAAGATCATGAGGCATTCCTCGAGATTGGGAAATCTATCCCCATCCTTGCCCGCCACACCTCCTTTCTGGGCTACTGCCTCCTTGCCCTTTCCTTCTTTTGGTCCGCCGACCTATCGTAGAAAGCGCTTGAGGAGTTCGCAGTCCTTGTAGAGGTGCTTGATGGGGTAGGCATGGTTGGTGCATGGGCTCTCCATGAGCTTATCAAAGTTGTTGGGCTGGCCCTATTGGGGCTGCTTGGCCGCACGATCACCCGTGGCGACCAAAGTGGAGTTGGCCGGTCAGCGCCGATCCTTCTTGTTCTTTTTGCCCCTTTGCGTGGAGGGGCCCTAGTCTTGGTCATCGCGCTTGGCCTTGCCCTTGTCCCAGCCTCCACTAAAGACCACTCCGACCACCTCCTCACCTGAGGCGTGGTTCATGGTGACGTTGAGTAGGTCATGGGTGGTATAGGGCTTCAGATAGTTGAGCTTGTGGATTAAGGACTCAGGTTGTCCCGGAGAGGAACGCGCTGACGACGTCCACATCAACAACATCAGGAAGGGAGTTGCATTGTTTTGAGAACCTACGGATGTAATCCCATAGGGACTCATTGGGCTCCTGCTGGTAGTTCTTGAGGTCCTAGGAATTCCTAGGACAGACATACATCCCCTAGAAATTCCCGATGAATGTCCTCTTGAGATCCGCCTAGTCACGGATGCTGCCAGGCGGGAGGAATTCGAGCCATGCTCGAACATGCTCCCCCATGCAGATGGGATGGTATTGAATGATGAAATGGTCATCATCCACTCCTCCAGCTCAGCAGGCGAGCCGAAAGTCTTCGAGCCATATACCGGGATTTGTTTCCCTAGTGTATTTGGCGATGTTGGTATGCGGTCGAAAGCGCTGTGGGAATGGTGCTTTCTGGATGCGACGGCTAAAGGCCCATGGTCCTAGGCCATCCAGGCTGGGACTCCAGTCGTTTGGTCGGTAACCATGCCTAGGGTGTGTTTCCCCACTCCCCTCGATGGTCTAGTCAGGGCCCGTGCCGCCTGCTCTCACCGCCCCATGATGGACATCATCATCACGCCGGGCTTGACGCCAATTGTTGATGACACTGCGAGCGTCGGGTCAGGCCATGGTGTAGCTATGGCCTCCTGTTCCACGCCCAACAACTGTAGCGGTGAGCGGATGTAGCGGTTTGACTAGTGCGCCCCCATTCCCCCGGTGGGGAAAGAGACCACAAGTCGGTGTCGCGACGCAGAGCTCTCCACCTGTTGAACAGTGATGGTTTGCACCTACGCTCGGAGGTTCCGATGGACCACCTGCTCCTGGGGGTCGACAGGCTCAGGAAGGCCACGTAGAAGCATCGCCATAGCGGTGATGTTCTGGCCAGCCCGAGCGAATTGTGGGGCATCGTTTCCTCCATCCATGATGTTGCGCTGGACCTAGCGGGCATGACCTCGGGCGCCGCTCACTGGGTTACATGTGCGTGGCGTAGCGTGCTGCACCAAGCGCGCTAATGTAGGTGGCGGCTGGCTCTGCCACCTTTGTCATAGCTCCTCACCGTGCTCCTACGCACACGCGAGGGCCTCCGCACGAGGGTCTAGAGGGGTGTGAGTCTATAGAGACTCCGCTACCACCGGTGGCTATCCCGGAGCGTCTACCATAGCGCACTCTCGAGACAGAGTGTGGCTAGGTGCCATGACATCGCCGATGCTGGAGCCGTCGCTTTCAATCTCGTCATCCAAGAGGTCGTGGAAAGAGGCAGGAGCATAGCCCGCCATCCCCATGAATTCGGATGTGAGAGGGGGCGACATCCGCATCTTTTGGAGCCCCTGTGCATACGTGTCCACAGGGGATGCGAGGCCGTAGGGGAACCGGTTGCATGGAGGTTGCGGTGGGGACAACGGGGTCCCCCTTAGAGAGTCGGCGGAAGATATTAAATAGAGAGTAAAGAACAATATGTACGTTAATCATAGTGGGGTTTGAGCCCAGCGTGGGCTCAAAACGAAGAGCAGGTGTCTCGCCGTTGAGGTCGCCGAGTGTCCCGGCGCCCATCGGAGGGACAAGTGTCTCCTTGCGGAGGTGAAGCACGCCAAGCTAGTCGACGATGAAGTCTAGGCTTCCGAAGAGGAAGGTCTGGGATGGCTCGAAGACGGGAGGAACCCACATCCTAACAGGTGGGAGTGTGGGAAACTCCAGTGAGCCAAAGCGAGTCATATCACTTGAGCCCGCCATGATGAAGATGACGGAAAGGTGGGCCATCTGATGACCAAAAGTGTGAACATACGGCGTCCTCCCCACGGATGGCCCCAATTGTCGATGCGAAAAGTGATCAACAAATGAATATTTATAGTTTTGTCGTACGTTGTGATCGGATATGGCCTAGCACTCAATGACACAGGGTTTACACTAGTTCAGGCAATGTGCCCTATGTCCAGTTTGAGTCGGTCGATGACTTTATTCCTGAGCCTAGGTGCTCGAAGTTTGCTGTGGGGTTACAAACGAGTGGGAATAAGATGGGGGTGTTAGAGGTTCGGTCGGCCTCTAGACTGAAGGGCCAAGAGTGACGGGAGCTCCTACGTGCGCTAAGTATTGGAACATATGCTCTGTGTAGCTTTAGAGTTATAGAGCCGTGAAGTTATTCGAGTGCTCATAATGTCTAAAGCTAGCAGAGAGCTAGTCGGAATGACCCGTCTGTCTCCTTTTTTGGAGAGAGCGCATCCCCTTTTATAGATGAAGGGGACGGCCTTACAAGTTTAGGAGAGAGAGAGAGCGTGTGTGTTTCCTAGTCTTGTTGCCCACGCCATCAGGTACAAGACAGTTTATCGACGCCCACAATACTATTGACGCCTAGATGCATGTGGCAGACTCCATCGTGTTCTTCTAGTATGGCAAATGTTGGCGCCTACCATATTGTAGGACAAATATCAGCGCCCACAACACTATTCATGTTCTGACATGTCTAAAAGGTTGGAAAGCACCCTTCTGGCATGGCCTGATGGTACTATCCTATAGGTGTGCAGGGTACTATCCTTGGTATTGTGGTTGACTTGAGCGCCTTACCTTATCTACTCTGCCTGATTTCTTGGGTCCTCACTAAGCGGACATCCCCGGCCGGTCATTTCTAGTCGGCTTCGACCGCGCCGGTTGGAGAAGAGCCGTAAGCAGAGGTTCGATGTATTCCTGGTCGGAGAAGCGGGTCAGAGTTAGAAGCGAGCGTTGTCCCCTCCTTGGCCAGACCTTCTGGTCAAAGAAGCGGTTAGAGTCAGAAGCGAGCGCCGTTCCCTCCTTGGCTAGGCCTTCCGGTCGGAGAAGCGGGTCGGAGTCGGAAGCGAGCGACGTCCCCTCCTTGGCTAGGCCTTCCGGTCGAAGAAAGCAGGTCGGAGTTGGAAGCGAGCGTCGTCCCCTCCTTGGCCAGGCCTTCCGGTCAAAGACTGGGTCGCCTCTTCCGACCTGTCATTAGGTATCTGGGCTAGCCCAGGAGTTGCGCATGGTTTGTAATGTCGTCTGCTGGGCCGAGCTTTTACTGGGAAGCAGGCCCATTAGGGACCCTAGGTTTATGAACCCGACACAAAACCATAAAAATTCCAGAGCTGGTAACAAGATTAACATTGTTACTAATGTGTAGTTTATGTTGTTATGAATCCAACGCAACTTGAACGGGTCAAATCGGAGTTAAAACGAAGAAACTACGCATAAAATAAGATCAATGACAATTCTGTAAATATTTTGAAATCAATTTTATAATAAAAATAATTAAAAACTGAATTAAAACAGTCCTGTGGACCCGGCGTTGTTTTTGGAAAAACACAGGGGTCAAAACATAAAAACTAGGGGCATTGATTGAATTATTTTTGAACTACGCTAGACGACGGGTTCAAATACAGAAAAACATAGGTTCTCTTTAGCAAGAATGACAGGCGAAGGGGTAACTTTGAATCTAGGACGTTGATCACGTGATGGACGGCTACGATTAAGTGGGAGGGAGGGAGAGAGTGCTATCACCGGGGAAGAAAACGGCGTGGCGGCGTCCATGAATGGTGGTGAGGAAGCTCGTCGACAAACCGGTTTAGGCCCTATGAACCACCATAGAGCAAAATGAGGGCACAGGGAGAAAGAGGACGGCGAGGTGAACTCACCTTAGTAGATCTTAGCGGCGGGCAGTGGACGGAGGCGACGCATGGCGCAACGAGATGACGGCGACCCGATGGCTAGGGTTGCGAGCTCGGGTGAGGCGATTGGAGCGGGCACGGTGGCTTAGGATTATGCAGGGCGATGCGGGTGGCACAACACTACTATTAAAGGGACCTGAGATACTTGGGAGGCACGGCAATGGCGAGGCATAGGCGGCGCAGACTTGGTAGCGGCGGCGGTGGTGTCTAGCTTGGGCACGAGCAGGAAGAAGACGATGCTGACAAGTGGGCTCCGCCTGTCAGCGAGAGAGGGAGAGGGTCAGGGCTGTCGGTCACAGAGAGAGGAAGAGGAGCGTGCGTGGCGGCTTCGACTACTGTGGCTGCAGGCTAGGCCAGCGCCAAAGAGAAGGAAAGGAGAGGGCGCGCTTGGGCTGGGAGCAACAGGCCCATGCGGGTTAGGAGAAGAGAAGAGGGGCAGGCCGACTGTGGGCTAAAAGAGAGAGGGGCGAGGGAGAAAGATAGGGAGAGAGAGATTTTCTATTTTTTTTCCTTTTCTGTTTTCCCTATTTCAAAACCAAATTCAAATATGAACCAATTCAATTTCATATATTTTTTCAAATATGCTTTTCAATTCGAATAAAAAGGAGAAATTTTGGTAAGTTTTCCAAAATAAAATTTACAACTTTTTAAATTCTTTTATTTTCAAATTTTATTTTCTTTTATTTCAAAGCCATTTTCAAATTAATTTCCAAAATAATTTTGAATACATTTTGAATTTTAGATTCAACCACTCATTGCAATAGACCAAATGCACCGACATGTATGCACATCCATGTTGCTACTCCTTATGATGAATTTTAATAAAATAAAAACTATTCTTTTTCCTATATTTCATGTGCACAAAAAATTGAAATTATATCGATTTAACTACATTTCCAAAGTAGCAAATTTTAGGGTGTTACAATTCTACCCCCCTTAAGATGAATCTAGTCCCTAAGATTCAGGAGACGTCGACTAGGAGATAGGGATACTCTATCTTTAGATTCTTCTTTACTTCCTCGTGTAGTTCCATCTTATTGATAAGGATCCCACTTTACTTTGCATACCTGTTAATCTTACTCTAAGTAACTTGCCCAACTGATTCCAAGATTCTGACAGATTCTCCAGACCATGCCTAGGTAACTTCAATCACTAGGCCATTTTTTTCTTTTTAGTCCATACTTATTAGACCTCTTACTTCATATGTTCACCTTCTAACAGAGCATTTTCACTTTCTTGGTCAGAAAGAGAAGCTACCACCAATCTTCAAAACTCTAATGATTTTGGTTAATTTGCTTGGAATATAGTTCTTTAGTCCTTGGTGTCACCCAAACCTTCTTAGCACAATTCTTCGTTGCTAAGGGCATCGGCCATGACTTTGCTCCTTGAAGTGATAGCACTTTTCCAAGTCATAACCAATTTCATTCCAATGAGGATATCACAAACTCAAGACCATCTTAGTGAACATGTCATGTAGATTGTTGTGATCCTCCTAGAGTCACTTTTACTTCCAAAAAGATAGTACTTCCATGCTTCACAATGGATAACTCTAGATAACATGTTAGGTAGTTCAACTCACGCTTCCTTAGTTCACTTAATGAACAAGCCACTACTTTTCTTCTTGTATAAGGACACATCCCACACCTTGACAAGGAGCATCATTGTAGATATAAAGCTCTTGTCCTGATCTGACAAAGTTAATACATAGGTTTTACTTTAACCTCTTCTTAGACTCCTTCAAACACTTAGCTGAGATCTCTTGATCCAAACTAACTTAAAAGCTTCTCCGGTAGCTCTACCAATAATTGATGATCTTGGATAAACCTTCCTTGAACCTCTAACCAAACCTCATTGAAACTCTAAGTTTCTCTCACATCTTTGGGTACCACCTTCCTTATCAGATTAATCGATTCTTCCAAGTGAGAGCTAGAGCGTATGACTTAACTTCATATGGCACCTTGAGCATTCGAAACCTTCTTAGTTGGATAGTTTGCATAGGCATGATCGTCTATCTTATTGATCTCCTCCAAAGGTTTTGATCCTGGAACCTATGGGTTATGGGCCCACCACGCTTCCACTGCACAAACTAGAACGTATGATACTTCAACTTGCTAATTCTTCCACTTGGCTACCCCCCTTAAGAAAAGATCAACTAGGGGACAAAATGGGGTAGCTTGCACCTTCTTCCAGATGAGCTAACTAGTATCACGATGTTCTGACATCCCAATGATACTCTCGTGTAGGGGCAAGAACAAGAAATCTAGAATTCCTCGTGAGCAGAAAAACAATAGTATAGTAAAATAGCTGTAACTCCCATTCTGTTAATCCAATGAAGTTATAGCTTATACCGTTAGAAATCTTATAAAATTCTCCACAACTTCCTTATAGAACATTTTTCCAAATTCTATAGTTTAGGCAGCCAAAAATAGTGCACAATAGAAACTACTCTAGATTTCAGACAGCGCGGTTGCATCATCTTGTGATTTTCATAACTCCATAACCAAAACAGATATGAGGGCGGATCTTGTGGTCGGAGAAATATATTGAAGTCTACTATCGTCCATAATTTTCTCATGATTTTTGATCGTCCAAAATTAGAGATATAACTCGAAGAGTGCAGGCTGTTCCAAAAAGATAGGATAGAGGAAAAAGGAGATAACCAAAACCCGACTATTTATTTCATTAATCCTGATACCTTAGGCTTATAAACTAAATAAAATTGTGGGAACACCTAACAAGATCATTGCAATCATTACAAAGATTCAAAACAAACAGAAGCATAATGACAATTCAACAAAGCAATAAAGGTGCACAACTCAATCATTGACTCAACTTGCGATACTATCGTTCTCATTATACTAGGGGTAACAATTCTAAGACTCGTCTTCAGATTACGCAAGAAGGTGGTGAGGAATAGTTCTAAAAGCATATCAAATCAAGGAGTGAAGATGAGAACAAAGACTTTAAAATAAGCACCAAGGTAGAGATGAATAGCAAGGGTAGAGATATAGTAGAGAAGAAAATATCAAGGTTCATAGAGCAAGAGTTTTTGTAGCAACTTCTAAACCTTAAACGACCAGTTTATACTAGACTTGCGTCCTACAGTCAGCATTGCTCTGATACCACTTTGTAGCACCCGGTTTTAAGAACAAAACCAGATACACACCATATGTTAGCCTAAGAAGTCATATATCACATATAGCTAGAAATAAGGGTAATATCAATAGATAATGCTCAATATGTAATGTACTTAGTATAAAGAATATAACCTTATATAGCAAACAGCAGAAAGACAACTCTGATCTTTGGATAAAGACTCTAATTCCACAGGGACACTGAATGGTTGATCACAAGCCTAACTTCTTCAAACTCTAGCAATCTGATACCCATCCGGGATTTTTCTAAAGATTTAAAAAGTAAAGTAAGCGTAAGTACATGTTGTACTCAAACAATATATTATGGGGTTCATGAGGCTCAAAAGGCTAACACTGGTTTAACTACGATTAGCTTTTAATGAGTCATCTTTTAGCAATTGGTTGACAAACAAGTTTATTCACAAGCCCATATAAACACATGATTAGGTAAATATGAATAATGAATAACATAAATAATAATTATTAGTGAGCATCTTTATCATCAGTGTTCATCATCTATTATGTAAGGGTTCCAAGGCCATTCTTATGCTAATAAAGGTAACCTCTAACAAGCTAGAAAAGGTCCTCATACTGAGCTAAAGCCAGAGTCATGTAGCCCTCACAGCTATACTATAAGTCTCAGATGATCACTTATAGATTAGTCCTTAAGGAAAGGAATCTAGAGCACTATAAAAACAACTGAAAGGTCCTTGTTTGGTTTTGGTAATTGAGTGACAACTTAGGTGGACTAATTGTGTTTATGTGAGATACACAGGTGATTAGTCCACAGGTACATGTGTGTGAGCAACATATGCCATGAAGGTGAAAAATGGTTTGGAGATGTTGCAAAGCTCACACATGTGATGATGAAGGAGCTTAAATGCACATGAGACATGACATTGAGTCATGTGATCAAGGCGGAGAAGATCAAGACAAGACTTGGCTTGATGGACCGGTTGCAAGCGTGAAGGGCAAGTCGAAGGCTTTGGAGTGATGGACCGCGTGACGGTGAAGCTTGAGCAAGACTTGGCGCTGATGGACGACGGCAACGGTGAAGACCAAGTAAAGTCAAGATCGATGAACCAATATGATCACGTGATGATATGAAGTGGATCATATCATTGTTGATCGTGTTGGTGCATGTGTTGCATCGACGTTGGAGGAGATGGAATGGAATGCGCAAGGCAAAGGTATAACCTAGGGCATTTCATTTCACCGGTCATAGGTGTGTAGAGAAGTTTATGACCGGTTTAGGATAGATGGCTGTACTATCAAGAGGAGCAAACTTGTTTGCATATCGGTCATCTAGTGCCACTCGAGTGATCTAACTTTGCATCATCGCTAGGATCGAGTGGCGTGGCAAGTTGAGTGGCTAACATCCTTTGGGAAATGATTGTGAAAAGCTAACACACATACACATGGTGGTGTACACTTGGTGGTGTTGGCATATTTACAAAGGAGATGGAGTTGGAGTTGATGTGAATCAACTTGGAGAAGAAACTCCACCAGCGGAGTGTCCGCCCATAGAGTGCGGACAGTCCGATGGTGCCACCGACGCCCTACACAGAAAAGAGGGTCTCACAGAGTGCACCGGACGCTGGCACTAGAAGTGATCGAACGCTGGCAGGGCGCATCCGGTTAGGCTGATGCATGGTGATGCAGGAGCTAGAGTATGACCAGACGCTGGGCTGCGTCCGATCATGTGCGACCGGACGCGTCCGGTCAAGGTCGGTACCTTACTATAAACGACCAGACGCTGAGGGGCCAGCGTCCGATCAGTTGAAGTTGCTACGTCCGGTCAGAAGATGACCATTGAGATCAGAAGAATACCATTGAACGTAGGTGACACGTGGCTATCATCGGGCGACCGGACGCTGAGGTCGAGTGTTCGGTCAACACGACCGGAGCGTCTGGTCGACCCGACAGTTGCCCAGTGAAGGGGTAACGGCTAGTTTAGCCCTTGGGGCTATAAATAGAAGTGGCCTTCGGCCATGGCTGGCGTTGAGCACCTTGGGGACTTTGTGTCCATGCTTGAGAGTGCTTAGGAGCCCTCCATCTCACACATACTTGATAGTGATCATTCGATTGTGTGAGTGAGCGATTCTAGTGCGATTGCATCGTGAGGTTGCATCGAGTGGCACTAGGTGATCGAGTTGCAAGCCGGTGGTGCTTGTTACTCTTGGAGGTTGCCACCTCCTAGATGGCTTGGTGGTGGTCTCCGTGGAAGCCCGCAAGAAGCTTGTGCGGCGCTCCAGAGAAGTACTTGTGAGGGGTACTTGTGCTCGCCCCACGGGAGTCGCAAAGAGCAACTTTAGTAAAGTGTGTCATTGAGCTACCCTCACTATCGGGGTAGGTTCTTGCGGCGCCCGACGTGCAGGCTTGGCGGTTGATGCCAATTAGCCGCCGAACCACCAAGTGAGCGGTCGACACAACGGGGACTAGCGTGTTGGCAAACACGTGAACCTCGGGAGAAAAATCATCGTGTCAACCTTGTTCTTCCCATTGGTTTGCATCTTCGTTACACAAGCTTGCGTTTACTTTCATATACATTAAGCTTGTGTTGTTGCTTTTGTAATTAGTTAGCTTGTGTAGCTTGCTAGTTACCTTCATGCTTGTGTAGCATAGAAGTAGCTCCCTTGCATGACTAATTTGGTTTGTGTAACCTTGTTAGTCACATTACTTAGTTTGTGTAGCTAAGTAATTGCGCTCTCTAATTTGGCATTGGTTGCCTTGTTATTGAGCATTGCTAGTGAGCTTAGTTGGCTTTGTGCTTTTGCTTACTAGCATGTGTAGGAGCTCCCTTGTTGCTTAAAGTACTAGTGGCATAGGTTTGTGTGACCTTGCTTCTAGAATTGGTTAGGAGAGCTCTAGCTAGCCCGTCACCTTTGTTGCTTGATTAGTATATTTCTAAGGTGCTAGTGAACATAGATAGAAGGGTGTAGTCTTGGCTAGACCGATAGTTTTAATTCCGTACTTGTTTCGGTTAGCCAACGTGATTAAGTTTTAAAAAGGACTATTCACCCCCCCTCTAGTCGCCATCTCGACCCTTCAAGTGGTATCAGAGCTCGGTCTCTCATTTGTGGTCTTCACCGACCCGAGAGGATGGCAAACTTTGGGCTAGAAGTTGTTTGCGACACACACATTTTTTATGGCACGCACTATGCACGGTGGAAACATCATATGCTTGATCATTTCCGTGAATTAGGTCCCAAGGCATGGTGGATCATTGTTGTTGGTTTTTCTCGTGATGCCTTGGATAAGGATAACCTCACCCAAGCGCAAGAGGATTGCTTACAACTTGATCATCATGCTCTTTATTATCTAACGTGTGCTATGCATGATGATATTTTTAGACGTGTGTGGGACTTGGAGAGTGCTCATGAAATGTGACTAGCACTCCAAGCCTTTTACGGTGACTCATCCACATGGGATGATGGTAAATTCAAGGAGGAGGATGAACCAAAGAAGGAGGCGCATGAGTGTGTTGAGCATAACCACAATTTGGTGATTGTGGAAGATTGCTCTACCTCATGGTCAAGTGATGATGATGATCGATCTACC
Source organism: Miscanthus floridulus (assembly GCF_019320115.1). Taxonomy (NCBI): domain Eukaryota; kingdom Viridiplantae; phylum Streptophyta; class Magnoliopsida; order Poales; family Poaceae; genus Miscanthus; species Miscanthus floridulus. The sequence goes on from NC_089586.1 coordinate 83,868,629, forward strand.
ACGAGTTCACTTGACAAGGCTGATGATGATGCCACAAGTGTTGCAAGTGATGATGCTACCCCATGCACAATTGATGGTGATGATGGCTCATGCTCAAGCCATGATGATTCTACTACAAGCCCATCCACTACACCACATTGTCTCATGTCACAAGGTGACACCAAGGTATCAAATGATGATGTGGTTGATCATGTTGATTCATATGATGAGCTTGTTAGTAGACTTGCTAGCATGACCATGTCTTTAGAAAAAGAGAAAGCTAAGACATTAAAATTAGAAAATGAAAACTCATTTCTAAAGAACACTTGTGAAGAACATAAGAAATTACATAATGCTTATAAATCTTCACTTGATGAGCTAAAATTGAATCATGAGACACTACTTGCATCTCATGATAAATTATTAGAACAACATGCTTCTCTCATTAAAGTGTTTACAAAGAAACTTAAAATAATGAGAGCTCATCGCATGGATCAAATGATAAATCACAAATTGTTGCTAATCCTTGTGATGTAGGCAAGAAGCATGTATCCACCTCTTGTGATGATTTATTAGATATGTCATGCTCTTCACATATAGATGCTTGTTCTACTTCTATGTCTTGTGAGACTAACATTTTGAAGGAGAACATTGAGCTCAAAAGTGAAGTGAAGAAATTGAGCAATAAGTTAGAGAGGTGCTACAACTCAAAAGTCACCTTTGAGCACATATTGAAGACTCAAAGAAACTATGGTGACAAGTGTGGCCTTGGCTTCAAGAAAAAGATGACAAAGGGCGAAAGAAAGAGAGAGATAAAGATGAAGAAGCTACAACAAAGAAAGCTCTCTCATACCATGTGCTACCGGTGTCATGAAGCGGGACACCTTGCAAATGGTTGCCCTAACATTGAGAAGCTCAAGAATGTAAAAGAAGAAGAGAGGCTAAAGCATGTCAAGTGCTTCAAGTGCCGCACTTGGGGTCATCTTACTTCAATGTGCCCAACCAAGCAATTGGTGAAGCAACAAGTGAAGCCTCAACCTAAGCCACAAGTTGAGCAAGAGAAGACACCCCAAGTTCAAATCAAGATCAACCATGAAGATGGTAGTGATTTGATGATAAAGAAGAAGAAAATAAGAAGGGGTGGAAAGGCAAGGCATCCAATGCAAACTCAAGATGCCAAGATGATGAGCAAGAATAAAGATTATGCTCACATCAAGTGCTTCAAGTGTGGAAATATGGGACACTTTGCCTCTAAGTGTCCTACCAAGCTTGAGAAGAAGGCTCAAGCAATCCATGAGAGGCAAGGCAATGAGAATCACCACATGAGCAAAGAAGAGAAGGCTCAAGCAAAGAGAAAGTGCTACTCATGCCAGGAAATAGGACACATGGCACATTCATGTCCCCTAGGTGACATTTCTAAGCCTATTTCAATTGTTAATAATAATGTGCTTAGAAAGGATGGCAATGGTATCTCATTGGTTGCAATTGCAAAACATCCCGCTATTTATACTAAGGCTACGCCTAAGTATGTTGCACCTAACTTGAGAGGACCCAAACTTGTTTGGGTACCATCAAAAAGTGGATGATTGATTGTAGGTACCATCGGCATTGGAGGCTTGGTTCAAATGATATTCATCTTGTTGATCATGTAGTTGAGCCAAGAATTGCTAAGTGATGATCATTATCCCAATGCCATGACAAATTGAGTGAAGTTCAAATGTGCTACAACATACAAGTGTCAATTTCAAGTTGTTGATAATTCATTAGATATATTTGATGACTTGCAAATAATTGAGTTGAAGCTTGCTAGTTGGATGATCATGAGATAACCAAAGGTATATCTTTTGTTGATCATTTCATTTGGGAGCATATGAGTTGATTGAATTGGATAAATATGCAATGTTGCTTGCTATGAGATGTTTGAATGGATAATTGCTTAGTAATCAAGTTTGGATTGATTTGTGTTGGATAAATTCATGAGATGACTTTTAGTAAGTGGTTTGAATGGATATATGTCTTATGGAAGTATTCAAACAAGTTAGTATCAAGTTTGATTCATATTTGATGAAGTATAGCTCAATTATTGAAATCTATCCTATATTGCAAAATCTGAGCTAGCTGTGAACTTAGCCATGTTTGAGAAATCAAAACCTATTGGATTGGCATGAAAATTGGTGTACATGCTATAGACTTATGGTACAAGATGCTGTACAAGTTTCATGAGAATTGGATAAGAAATTCTTTGGTTTTGGAGTAGATCTTGTCAAGCTATAGTGCAGCAGTTTTCAGCATGTAGCAGTGGTGGAAGAATTGAAATATAACAGCAATCTAGAAGTCAAATGAAGCTCAAATTTTTACAGCTGCTAGATAACTTAGTAAAGAACATCTCCACCAAATTTCGTGGTATTTGGATTTGTACTTTGGAAAATATGCTTATTTATTTGAAGGGTACAAAATCTGTCAGAAAAGTGACAAATGTTGAATTGATCTAGAGTCACTTTGATTGAAATGTTCTTAAGTTGGAAATATGTTTACAAGTGTTTGAGGTACCTAAGTTTGGTTTTGAGATGATCTAGAAGCATGACAAGCAAAGAGTACAAGACTATTTGATCGTGGAGTGTACTTTGCACATATTTGGTACTCAAATTGAAAGATCAAGATCAAACTTGAGATGAAGTTGAAGGTTAAGTTCTAGTGACTATTGGAAATCATTAGGTAGAAAGAAAAGAACTTAAACAAGAAGAAAGAAAAGGACTTAAAGAAGAAATCAAGGTTACTCATCAAGTTAAGTCCATCACTTGGATCAATCAATCAAGTTATTTCAAGTGAGTATCAACAATGGTTCTTGGAAAGAGGTCACTTCTCCCTAGTAGGGGCTTGCCGCCTATGTGTAGGTAAACCAAGTATGGTACTTGGAAGGCTAACATGGAAGTGGTGATCCAAGGAACATTTGAGATGCTTAGTTGAAGCAATCAAAAGGGTTGATCAAGAAAAGCAAGCAACACCCAAAAGAGAGCTAATCATGATATTTCAAGTGGTATTCTCAAATTGACACTCTCATGCAAGCAAAGATCAAAAGATAAAGCAAGTCAACCACAACAAGAAAGTGCACTTGATCATAAGTGGTATTCATTTCATATGGGTGAAGAATGAAATTCAACATGGTATCTATTGGTCTTCACCAAGCTTATAATTGGACTTCACATTGCTATTGGAGTAATGAATTAGAATCTATGTGACTATCCTCTACTCCAACATAGCAAAGGTATCATTGTAATATGCATGATCATTTCATCCCTTACTAGTATACGGTTAGTGCATATAGTACATGCTTCATAGGATCATGCATAACAAATGAAATGTTTAAATTCATAGCCTACCACTATTGTTTGAATGATTACTTGATCTAGTGGCTAGTATATGAATTTGTTCATGAGCTAGTGATCCCAAGTACTTGATCTAATTTGAATTGCTAACAAGTGACAAGTACAACATTGACAAGATAACCCTTAAAAGAGGTGTGAAGAAGCTTGTCATTGGTTCAAACCAGACTTGGAAGCTTAGGCAAATCAATTTAATTCAAGTCAACATAAAAGCTCATGATAAATAATAAGAGTACAAGCACAAGACAACAATGCAAATGGATATCTAGTTTGTATGTTTCAAATGGTATCTAGACTCAAGTATTTTATCAAGAATCTACAAATAATGTCTAGATCAACTCACAAGTGATATCCTATAAGTGGTACTCATGAAGATAGCAAATGTTCAAGAAATGGTCTTTATTGATAAATCAAACAAGTGGTTCCATACTAGAAGATTCTTTCAAATGGTATTCACTTCCTACAAGTGGTATCTATACATAGTAGACGATGGTTCCACAAGTGATCCTCAACTTTAAGTGATCATCAAATGAAGAATGCATCCCTCAACTACAAGAGTTCAAGTGTATCAAATGGATGACCCATGCTATCACATAGGGGGAGGTGTCCCACAAATTGATCACAAGATAAAAAATCTTATGTATGGTATCTCAAGAAGCCCTACACAAGCTACAAGTGGTATTTACAAATGGTGTCATTCCAACAATCAAGTGATGTCCATAAAAAATGCAAGATTCAAGCCTGAACCATCTACCCCAAATGCATACCTTTGCATCAATGAGAAGCACACCTTTTATGGAAATTGATGACAAAGGGGGAGAGATTGTACAAAGATATGAAAGCCTCTATAGGGGGGAGAGATAAATTGTGCAAGGAGAGAGATAAGATATGAAAGCTTAGGAGGTTGGACATGAATATGGACAAAGAGGGAGCAACATTGGAGAAAAGAGATGGATCATAATTTCTTGGACAAGAGAAACACACAAGTAGGGGGAGCAAGCTCATGAACTTGGATTGATTGCATTTGAAATGTGCATATTCATGTGCTTGCTTGCATTGCATAAGCTTTCAAATTCAATATGCATGCTTGTGTGGTGTATGCTAGTTGTAGAACTTGAATGATGATTTGATAACTAGCATGCATAGGATGATAGCTAGACACTTGGTATGCTTTTCAAGTAATGCTAGTACCTTGCTTTTAATGTTGATCTCACAAGGTATCTAGTGTTTTTATTGCCAAGTGATATCTAGCTAACCATGGTGCTAAGGATGAACTTAAAGGTGCAACTCCGATTGGTACACGCTTCAAAGATTTATTCTATACACCTTAGCATCATTCTGTAGTTTTTACTCTCCCACATTTTTAATCTATGCATATGTGCAAACTTCAAATCAAACATTCTAGCACATATGTAGGGGGAGCTAATACTACCATTTCGGGTTTATGGTACTTGTCCAAAATCATTTTCACATGGTAAAATTGCTTGGGCAAGCAACATGAATCCAAAAGAGCTTAATTCCATATCTTTGTAGAGTTGTCATCAATTACCAAAAAGGGGGAGATTGAAAGGTCCTTGTTTGGTTTTGGTAATTGAGTGACAACTTAGGTGGACTAATTGTGTTTATGTGAGATACATAGGTGATTAGTCCACAGGTACCAAGTGTACACCACCATGTGTATGTGTGTTAGCTTTTCACAATTATTTCCCAAAGGATGTTAGCCACTCAACTTGCCACGCCACTCGATCCTAGCGACGATGCAAAGTTAGATCACTCGAGTGGCACTAGATGACCGATATGCAAACAAGTTTGCTCCTCTTGATAGTACGGCCATCTATCCTAAACCTAGTCATAAACTTCTCTACACACCTATGACCGGTGAAATGAAATGCCCTAGGTTATACCTTTGCCTTGAGCATTCCATTCCATCTCCTCCAACATCGATGCAACACATGCACCAACACGATCAACAATGATATGATCCACTTCATATCATCACGTGATTATATTGGTTCATCGATCTTGACTTTACTTGGTCTTTGTGTGTGAGCAACATATGCCATGAATGTGAAAATGGCTTGGAGATGTTGCAAAGCTCACACATGTGATGATGAAGGAGCTTAAATGCACATGAGACATGACATTGAGTCATGTGATCAAGGCAAAGAAGATCAAGACAAGACTTGGCTTGATGGACCGGTTGCAAGCGTGAAGGGCAAGTCGAAGGCTTTGGAGTGATGGACCGCGTGGCGGTGAAGCTTGAGCAAGACTTGGCGCCGATGGACGACGGCAATGGTGAAGACCAAGTAAAGTCAAGATCGATGAACCAATATGATCACGTGATGATATGAAGTGGATCATATCATTGTTGATCGTGTTGGTGCATGTGTTGCATCGACGTTGGAGGAGATGGAATGGAATGCTTAAGGCAAAGGTATAACCTAGGGCATTTCATTTCACCGGTCATAGGTGTGTAGAGAAGTTTATGACCGGGTTTAGGATAGATAGCCGTACTATCAAGAGGAGCAAACTTGTTTGCATATCAGTCATCTAGTGCCACTCGAGTGATCTAACTTTGCATCGTCGCTAGGATCGAGTGGCGTGGCAAGTTGAGTGGCTAACATCCTTTGGGAAATGATTGTGAAAAGCTAACACACATACACATGGTGGTGTTGGCACATTTACAAAGGAGATGGAGTTGGAGTTGATGTGAATCAACTTGGTGAAGAAACTCCACCGGCGGAGTGTCCGCCCGTACAGTGCGGACAGTCCGATGATGCCACCGACGCCCTACACAGAAAAGAGTGTCTCACAGAGTGCACCGGACGCTGGCACTAGAAGTGATCGGACGCTGGCAGGGTGTGTCCGGTCAGGCTGGCGCATGGTGACGCAGGAGCTGGAGTATGACCGGACGCTGGGCTGTGTCCGATCACGTGCGACCGGACGCGTCCGGTCAAGGTCGGTACCTTACTGTAAATGATCGGACGCTGAGGGGCTAGCGTCCGGTCAGTTGAAGCTACTGTGTCCGGTCAGAAGATGACCGTTGAGATCAGAAGAATACCGTTGAACGCAGGTGACACGTGGCTGTCATCGGGCGACCGGACGCTGAGGTCCAGCGTCCGGTCAACACGACCGGAGCGTCCGGTCGACCCGACAGTTGCCCAGTGAAGGGGTAACGGCTAATTGAGCCCTTGGGGCTATAAATAGAAGTGGCCTTCGGCCATGGCTGGCGTTGAGCACCTTGGGGACTTTGTGTCCATGCTTGAGAGTGCTTAGGAGCCCTCCATCTCACACATACTTGATAGTGATCATTCGATTGTGTGAGTGAGCGATTCTAGTGCGATTGCATCGTGAGGTTGCATCAAGTGGCACTAGGTGATCGAGTTGCAAGCCGGTTGTGCTTGTTACTCTTGGAGGTTGCCACCTCCTAGATGGCTTGGTGGTGGTCTCCGTGGAAGCCCGCAAGAAGCTTGTGCGGCGCTCTGGAGAAGTGCTTGTGAGGGGTACTTGTGCTCACCCCGTGGGAGTCGCGAAGAGCATCTTTAGTAAAGCGTGTCATTGAGCTACACTCACTATCGGGGTAGGTTCTTGCGGCGCCCGACGTGCGGGCTTGGCGGGTGATGACAATTAGCCGCCGAACCACCAAGTGAGCGGCCGACACAATGGGGACTAGCGTGTTGGCAAACACGTGAACCTCAGGAGAAAAATCATCGTGTCAACCTTGTTCTTCCCGTTGGTTTGCATCTCCGTTACACAAGCTTGCGTTTACTTTCATATACATTAAGCTTGTGTTGTTGCTTTTGTAATTAGTTAGCTTGTGTAGCTTGCTAGTTACCTTCATGCTTGTGTAGCATAGAAGTAGCTCCCTTGCGTGACTAATTTGGTTTGTGTAACCTTGTTAGTCACATTACTTAGTTTGTGTAGCTAAGTAATTGCGCTCTCTAATTTGGCATTGGTTGCCTTGTTATTGAGCATTGCTAGTGAGCTTAGTTGGCTTTGTGCTTTTGCTTACTAGAATGTGTAGGAGCTCCTTGTTGCTTAAAGTACTAGTGGCATAGGTTTGTGTGACCTTGCTTCTAGAATTGGTTAGGAGAGCTCTAGCTAGCTCGGCACCTTTGTTGCTTGATTAGTATCTTTCTAAGGTGCTAGTGAACATAGATAGAGGGGTGTAGTCTTGGCTAGACCGATAGTTTTAATTCCGCACTTGTTTCGGTTAGCCAACGTGATTAAGTTTTAAAAAGGACTATTCACCCCCCCTCTAGTCGCCATCTCGACCCTTCAACAACCCAATGCTCTAGCCCCCTTATTCCATGTTGCTAAAAAGCATATTTTAATATTTATTACATATACCATTAGTCAAGTTACAAGATCATGGTCTTTAATTGAGCACTAGTATCATACTACCCAATGCAATACCTCATAGGTAACAAAGCACTAGGAAATCCTTAGTGGCAGTCAAGGTAGACACATGCAGTATGAATTAAATGATTAAATGTGTATAGGACAACAAAGAAGATCCCATGCTATACTTGCCTTAAACTCTGATCCTTCTTTAAGTCCAAAACTTCAAAGGGACTCCTTGATCAACACGTAAAGCTCATCGACTGGATAAGATCATAAAGCACCACACAACATCCATGCAATCATACATGAAGCAAACAATAGAACTAAATTAGAATAGTACATCAAACATATGAAACAACAGGTAAAAAGGTTTCTAAAACATTCTACACGTTGCTACGAACACACAGACACGAATAACACGCTAATCAGAGCTACGGTGCAAAAGATACAACTATCAAAAGGCTTGCTTTTATAAAAGAGAACCACAGGCTTTATTAATTTTAACTATATAAAAGGATGCATAAGATATTTCATAGAAATACCTAAGTTGAATTAAGTCAAACTTATATTTGGTTTTGAAAACTGAAGTGGAATTTATCATATTTTATTTATAAATCCAGTGATATAATTATGAATCAAGTTAGGATTTAAACCATTAAAATTCTAGAGCTGGTAACAAGATTAACATTGTTACTAATGTGTAGTTTATGTCGTTATGAATCCAACGCAACTTGAACGGGTCAAATCAGAGTTAAAATGAAGAAACTACGCATAAAATAAGATCAATTGCAATTCTATAAATATTTTGAAATCAATTTCGTATTAAAATAATTAAAAACCAAATTGAAATAGTCCTGTGGACCCGGCGTCGTATTTGGAAAAACACAGGGGTCAAAACATAAAAACTAGGGGCATTGATTGAATTATTTTGAACTACGCTGGACAACGGGTTCAAATACAGAAAAACATAGGGTCTCTTTAGCAAGAATGATAGGCGAAGGGGTAACTTTGAATCTAGGACGTTGATCATGTGATGGACGGCTACGATTAAGTGGGAGGGAGGGAGAGAGTGTTGTCACCGGGGAAGAAAACGGCGCAGCGGCAGCCATGAATGGCGGCGAGGAAGCTTGCCGGCAAACCGGTTTAGGCCCTACGGACCACCACAGAGCAAAACGAGGACACGGGGAGAAAAAGGATGGCAAGGCGAACTCACCTCGATAGATCTTAGCGGCGGGGAGTGGACGGAGGCGGCGCGTGGCGCAGCGAGATGACGGCGACCTGGCGGCTAGGGTTGCGAGCTCAGGCGAGGCGATTGGAGCGAGCACGACGGCTTAGGATTATACGGGGGCGATGCGGGCGGCACGATGCTCCTATTTAAGGGGCCTGAGATGCTTGGGAGGCACGGCAACGGCGAGGCGTAGGCGGCGCGGACTCGGTAGCGGCAGCGACGGTGTCCGGCTCGAGCACGAGTGGGAAGAAGACGGTGCTGATGAGTGGGGCCCGCCTGTCAGCGAGAGAGGAAGAGGGCCAGGGCTGTTGGTCACAGAGAGAGGAAGAGGAGCGTGCGCGGCGGCTTCGACTGCTGCGGCTACGGGCTGGGCCGGCGCCAAAGAGAGAAGGAAAGGAGGGGGCGCGCTTGGGCCAGGAGCAACAGGCCCATGAGGGTTAGGAGAAGAGAAGAGGGGCAGGCCAACTATGGGCTGAAAGAGAGAGGGGCGAGGGAGAGAGACAGGGAGAGAGAGATTTTCTATTTTTTTCCTTTTTTGTTTTCCCTATTTCAAAACCGAATTCAAATATGAACCAATTCAATTTCATATATTTTTTCAAATATGCTTTTCAATTCGAATAAAAAGGAGAAATTTTGGTAAGTTTTCCAAAATAAATTTTACAACTTTTTAAATTCTTTTATTTTCAAATTTTCTTTTCTTTTATTTCAAAGCCATTTTCAAATTCATTTTCAAAAGCATTTTGAATACATTTTGAATTTTGGATTCAACCACTCATTGCAATAGACCAAATGCACCGGCATGTATGCGCATCCATATTGCTACTCCTTATGATGAATTTTAATAAAATGAAAAATATTCTTTTTTCTATATTTCATGTGCACAAAAATTTGAATTTAAATCGATTTAACTACATTTCCAAAGTAGCAATTTTTAGGGTGTTACATGACCCCTCTCATTGAAGTCCATCCCTCTCGCCACACCACCACCGAGGCCAAGCCAACTCCCGTGTGGTCCTTCATCCCGTCGTGACGCCATGGAGGCCAAGCCCGCCCCTCCCGTCAAGGCCCTCCTCCCTGTCGATCCCCTCATCTCTCTCTCTAGTGGCAGGGACGAGAGCTAAGGGAATAAGAGAGGGAAAAACAAAAAGAATATGAGTAATATGACTGACAAGTAGGTAAAAAAAGTAGGAACCCTATCTTAGGGGTTCACCTGGTAAACAATGCTCTTAAAAGTAGAAGAAATCTTTAATAAATCCTAAATAGAGGTTCTGTTTTAGTAGCCATTGTTAGAGTTGCTTAGCTCTCTGTTGTACTTGATCTAGTACGATTTTAGACTCGGGAGTGGAGGACGATGGCCAGTGACAAAGGCAATATCATATCATATACTCTTATAAAGCTAAATCTCACTAGATGATTTCTCTCTTCATGCAAGGTGTTCATATCATTCTCCACTAAGTGACCCCACTAAATGTTACATCTCTTCATGCAAGTTGTCCACATTATTTCCCACTAAGGCCTCGTTCGGCAACCTCGGAATGCTTCCAGACCAGGATCGGAACCTGGCATGGTTTGAGTGGTTCCGTGCGTGTCACTCAAACCAGGCCGGGGTGCCATTCCATCCGGTTTAATTCCCACACATAAAAAAATTATTGTTCGGCAATACAGGCTTCAAACCAGGACTATACCAGGAACGTGCAACACAAACTGAACTGTCTAGTACTTGAGGCACGCAAAGTCACACATTCAGCCATACTCCTCCGTGTGCAAACACTTGTAAAAAAATCTTGCTACTGATGACATAATAACACAACAAATTATACTTGCAGATCATATTGCCTTGTACTACTGTTGGCCATGCAAAGCAAATCCAAAAGAAATTTCACAACCTAATAATCAAATGTAAGTGCTTGTCATAAATAAATCTCTCATGTTTTGGGGTTCTTGATTTGCAAGTCTCTCATCATGCTCTCATACGTGTAGAGACAATGAGCAGCAATAATAGCAGAGTACCACAGATGTGCAGCCACAGATAAAGAAACATGCTAGCTAGTGCCAAAAGTGACAAAATGTGCACCAAAGGATGTCCAAAGCATAATTGTGTAACCAGTTTGAAAACATAATGTCGACGAAATATGATCGGCAGTCTACCTAGGGGTATGACCAAGGTAGTAGTTTATCGGCAGACAGGTGCGCAAGCTACGAACGAGATGGTGACGCAAGACAGACACGAAGTTTTATCCAGGTTTGGCCGCCGTGAGTACCTTCTGGAGTTGCTACCGGATCCCAAGAGGGCGGAGGTTCACCTTCCCCTACTCTAAGCGGTGCTGGTGAGATCTACAAGTAATAAGAAAATGTCTGTGTTAAGAAAAAAACACACTTGATCAAGGAAATTAGTGGCATAGAAAGAGCACAATAGTTATGTGACTGACCAAGCCTAGAGAACTCAAAGTTTTGCAGTGATTAAAGGACTCTTGTAGTCAAATAGAAAAAAGCATCAAGTTTTCAGCAATGAAGTATACAAAATATACAAGGTGCATCAAAAATTTGAGCATCAGAACATCGCTGCAAAAATGCTAACCAGCGAGCTCAAATGATTAGTGAATTTCATTTCCCGCAACTTTGCTAACTTCCTAACATATAGAAATGGAAATGACTGCAGCCAAGGAAAAATATTGTCGATTCCAATTTCACTTGAGGGACAAAGGGATAAAGTCACAAATCCACTTGAGCAGGTTCCGATTCCCTACTTGATGTTAAGCAAGTGTACTGATAAGTAGACAACAAGATTCATAAGTAAACAAGCAAATCCTAAACTAATAGTGCAGTGAAAATTGAGCCCCTACAGTTAACATATAAGCTAATCACTACATGCTGCAACAATCAACTACAACACTAAATTGCAACAAGTTTCAGTTTTTTCAGTTAATAATACATAATTATTTGGCGAATCAAGACATTGACACTTTACGAATTATTGACTCTCCATTTTCAGTGTCACTTCACATGCACTGCAAGAACCATAAAAATTGGAAAAGCATGCCTACTGCTCCAAAAAATCTGTAGGTCATCATCTTCAGCTAGATTCCAGCACCAGTATCAAAGCATGGCCATGATTTGGTAACATTCAACAAGTTTTTTTATCATAATAATCATTTAATTCAAGTTGAGGACATGGCATCCAATTCCAGTTATAAATTGATACTAGCCGATAGAAGAAAAATAAAAATATTAAGCAAGAGAACATTAAAAATTTAGTACTTCGAACTTGCAGTGTGAATTTCTCCAGAAAGCATTTTGTGGCAAGAGGACTATGCTATAACACATGGTGCTATCGCTAACTGATGCAGTCCAGCGAGCTTAGCTATACTAATTGATTTTTCAGATGAAACAATTTTTTTTAGACTAGAGAGCGTGTCAAGAATCAAGATGACATGGGCTATACAAAACTACCACCTTTTAAAAAAAACTACATAGTACATATATTCACTCCCAACCAAAATCTACAGAAACACCATTAGCATTGTATGATAATCAAGTCACTCGATTTCCCATTTTGATTGTAAATTTGAGATCCATTAGTACATAAATGCATCTCCTAGAATATGGCATGTCAGAACTGTAGTTCTCTTTAGTTCGCCAAAACCAATACAAGGAGCAATTGTTCAAATCAGCGTGTATACAAAAGGAGAACTCTCGGCACTCAGCATTGTGTATCTCTTGCCTTGCAGATGCGCAAGGGGCACTCTAACCAGCACAAACAAGCAATAATTTCTGTCATGGGTCGCCCAAAAAGCTGAACTGATTCCAGAAGATCCAAAACAAAGTGATGCGCCTCTCATCACTACCATGAAACAAACAAATACACAAAATGATCTCGTTTGCCTAGCTACTGCAGAGTAAACAGAGAGATGTAATTGAGTCTGTATTATTTGCCGCAAGCACACAGACCTTCAGCGAACAGGGGGTCAGACTTCAGATCCAGTGGGCAGCGAAGGCAACAAATGACCGAAGTGAAAGTTGGTCACGAGGCCGAAGCTGGAGACCTGGGACCGGCCGGCCCCTCGACGGACAGGACGAATCAGCCAGAACCCTATCAAGAACCCTAGCGCCAGGGACAGGGAGAGAAGAGGGCAAGAAGAGGGCTTACAGGCGAGAAGGTGGCGGAGATCGTAGATGTTCGATGGGTAGCGGTCGCCGTAGCCTCGTGCCGCGCCGTCGCCTCCCCTCGGTGGTGCCGCGCCATCGCCTCTCATCGTGTCGAACAGGTTTCGTTCTGGACCTATGAGGGTCCGGTTTCGTTCCGGGTGGAGGAGGGGGCAAAATGGCCCGGATTGACCGAGTTTTATTCCGGGCCGAATCTAGCCTAACGACTATTCTTGGTCTGGTCTGAATCGAAACCGGGCCTATTCGATCCGGATGGAACAGGCCAGGTTCCGAGCCAATCCGGCCTAACCGAACGAGGCCTAAGTCCATGTCATCCTTTATTGATTACAAAAAATGTCCATGCCATCCCTATCTTGTAAAAATACTTTAAACATTTAATCTATTAACATACATACGCTATTTGTTTCATCACATATTCTTCTATAATAATATAATCAAATATTCTATTAGTTTTTCTTCTACGAGCTTACCGATTTTTTTACCAGATCCGGTACAATAAAATAACATGCAAGTTATATACATATATATATGTGTGTGTGTATGTGTATATATATAGTATATAGAATATCATATAGTAATGCTATGTATATAACAGATTTATTTTTAAGAAAATTCCACGGCAACGCGCGGGGTATACTTCTTGTACAAGAGAAACTCGAAGCCGAGTTAGTGCGTTAGAGCATCTCCGAGTACCCTATTTTATCTTTCCAAAAACACGTTGTTTTCCAACTCTAAAAAGGTATCGAGAGAAAAAAGAACGTCATCTCAAAGACTTTCCCGATGTTTTCTTAAACGCTAAACGGTAAACAGTCCATCACCTGCCGTTTAGCTATTATTGAGGCTAAATAGTCCATTAAACTGGCTAAACAGCCAATTAAATAGGCTAAACGGATAATTAAACAGAAACGACGGACCACCATGTAGCGTTTACGGGGTGTTTAAATGGTGGTTTAGGCGAACTTTGGATTTTCCGATAAATCACTTCTAAGAAGTTAATTTTTTGTTTTCTCAAATGAACAAACACAGGAGGATCTAATGCGATTCCATTGCAGTGTGATCCGAGATGGTTAAACTGAACTGAATCTGTGACTGCGGCTCTGCTTTGGAAGCACAAATTGCTCAAGAATTCGATGGTCCCTCCGCCTGCCTCGGCGAGCCGCGCGAGGGCATACCTGGCCAAGAAGTCGGGCTCGCACTCCCAGACTTTGCCGTCGTCGAAGTTGAGTCCGCCGGCGCCGAGGACGTACGTTCGGTAGCGCTGGCGGGGCCAGGTCATGCGCCAGCGTTGAGCCGTCCGTCGCGTGCCTCCTGCGTGTCGGAGAGATCTATGCCTGCCGTCTGCCGCGCCAGCATCCTCGCTGCGCTTCGCTCTGTCAAGCTCGCGGGCGCCGCCGTCGGGATCGTAATCACCGCTTCCCACAACCCCGTCGGTGGCAACGGCGTCAAGATCGCCGACCCTGACGGTGGCATGATGGCCCAGCACTCAGAGCCCTTCGCCGACGCCCTCGTCAACGAAGGGAAATCCCGCGCCAAATAGACGGCGCCACGAAGGAGACCGCACGGGGGAGACGGATATGCGCGAGCGGAAGAGTGCGAAACTTTAGGCGGATTGAGGGGTTTTTTCTACGTGCCAAAAGTTGGGCGGATGAATCAGGGAGTCAAAATGGGGTGGGACGGTCCTAACTTTGATTTCTGGGACGGGGCGGGGATGAGACGGCTTTATTTTCTGTTTGGTTGACAAGGACGGGATCAACCCATTTTATGTTTGATTGAAGGGATAAATAGAAATGGGACGGATGATGAATTTGACGCTGTCGGCTACTGTTTACTGGGACCCACTTGTCATACTCTTTTTAATTTTTTATTTCTTATTCTCCCTTATCTTCCTTCCCGACGTGATGTCTTATCTTCTTTCTCGTGCTATGGCTGCTGCTGCTCGTCGAACTCCCCCACGCTCGTACGATCCATGGCTGCTGCTCGTCGAACTCCCCCACGCTCGCACGCGCCATGGCTGCTGCTCGTCGGACTCGCCCACGCGCCGGAGCTTCGCGAGCTAGGGCCGCGCCGCGCCGGAGCTGGGGTCGAACCGTGCCAGAGCTGCGCGAGCTGGGGCCGCGCCGCACCGGAGCTCCGCGAGCTGGGGCCGCGCCGCGCTGGAGCTGGGCCACACCACACCGGAGCTTCATGAGCTGGGGTCGCGCCGCGCCGCGCCGGAGCCCGGAGGTGGCCCCGCGGGCGCCTGACTGGAGCTCGCCCGCGCCGGAGGAGGCCGCGCTCCCGTTCGCCATCATCTCGAGATGCTCACGCCGTCGCAAGAGGACGTCCCCGTCCGCGTTTTTTTCTGGGATGGGTTCGGTCCCGATTTCACCGAATATGTCATGGATATGCTCTAGGTGGGATATCCCAATTCCTAATGATTCCCAACCAAACAGTCAAAAAGCGGATCCATCCTATCCCCATCCCACCTCATCCTCAAAACCAAACACTACCTTAGGAGTGGTTGTTAAGGATTTTTGTCAATGACGTCCCCGACAGGAGCTGAAATTATCGGCATATATTATTTTTTAAGCCAGGTGGATGAGAAAGAACGCGAATGGTACACTCGCTAGCGAGTCATGAAGCAACTATCTCGCATGGAATCCAAGAACGCCCTGTCTCTGACCCTTGGGTCCCCTCTCATCTATCATGTCTAGGTATTGTTTTATTTAATATTTTAACTTCTCGTCGCAAGCGATTAGGCATATAAGGGTGTGTTTGGTGGTGTGGACTAGTGTAGCCTGGCTTAAATTTCAAGCCTGGCTTAAATTTCAAGCCTGGCTAGCTGAAACCTGGCCCGAGCAATGTAACCGGCTGCTGTTTGTTTACGTATATAAGCTAAGCCGGTGTAGTAAAGTCGTTGTTTGGTTGCTTGGCTGCACAGATAGAATGACAATGTGCTAGACAGAGGTGGACTTACCCCTGCAACCATCGGCCAGCGCCTCTTCACCGAGGAGACGACCTCACCGAGGCACAGCCGGAGGCCATCTTGGGCCTCGTCGCAGCACAGTCGGCGGCCATCTTCAGACCCAGGACGAACATCTCCCCGTGCTTCACCTCCACTAGCATCCATCCTAGCTGGCTCCGTGACGCCTCTTAGGCCATGAACCAGATCACCGATGTACTACTTCCAAGCCCCTCTTATGGTTGAAGACAAATCAATTTTCAATTTGGACACCGCCAAGCTTCGATTCGTTGCTGATGACTGGAAGTAGCACATACAAGCTCGATTCGGATGACTGGAAGCAAGATTGAATGTCAATTTTTGTATGAGCATGATTGATTTTGTGGCGAATAGTAAATCGGAGGGAAGTTGGTGCAGCACATCGGAGCCCCACGTGACGAAGATGGCGCGCTGGGTCGCGTGGGGTGCGGCCATGCACGGAATGGCGTCGTCCTTGTCGGCGTGCTGCTGCGACGACGGCCATGGCGCCCGCAGATCCAGCGGCTCGAAGCGAGAGACGTGGGCGGGCAAAGGATTGCAGCCCGTAGCGTGGGGAGGCCGACGCCGACGAGGGCCTCGCCGCAGTGCGCGTCGATGGGTGGCGCACCCCGCAGGCCAGGGTCATGCCGGCCGTCCAGTAGTAGTCGGCAAGAACGGAGATGAAGAAGACAGTCGCGTGGCGGAGGAGCAGAAGGAGGTGAGCCGAATCCTGACATGTGGGCCACTGCGCTAATACAAGCCTGGCTTCGTGGAAACGCAGACCCTGAGCGTGCCCAGCAATGCAGGCACTGACGGGCTTTTTGCATCCAAGGCCTCGTTTAGATTGCCTCAAAGTTCCAAATTTTTTCACTCTCTTTTTATCACATCAATTTTTTGATACATGCATAGAGCATTAAATATAAGTAAAAAAAGTAACTAATTATACAGTTTGGTTGTAAATCACGAGACGAATCTTTTAAGCCTAGTTAGTCCATGATCGGACAAAGTTTGTCAAATACAAACGAAACGTGCTACAGTGTCCAGATTGCAAAAATTTGCAATCTAAACAAGGCCCAAGCAAACAAAACTTGCATTATCTAGCCTGGACACCCTCCGTCCCCTAATATTTGCACCTCTAGGTTTAGGCGCGCAAACCAAGGTATATGCAAAATTACGAAAATGCCCTTGCAAATATCAGCCGCGATACTTCCTTCAGTGACCCGTCCCACCACTCCCTCGCGCTCTCGCACAGCTCTGTTTCTCTTTCCGCTCGCGCGCACCCGCGTTGCCGTGGCTCCCGCCGGCCAGAGCTGAGCCCCCACATCAAGCGCTAGTTGCGCCTTGCCTGTGTCGGCGTCCATCTCCACGCCATGTCCCCATTCCCGCGCGACGCCAAGGACGAGCTCGTGTAGCCCGTGGCAGCCGGGGCCGGGGCTCCACCGGCCGGAGCTGAGCCCGCGTGCCAATCGTCGATCGAGCCCAACTTCACTAGGCCTGGATTCCATTGCGGGGCTTCATGAGAGCGTCGCCCAAGCATTGGATCCAGCTATGCATGCGCAGGGAGGAAGATGAGCAGGTGCGGCGGCAACGACGGCCATGCGAAATAAGGCTGGGAGTTCGCGGAGTCCACGGGAACGGAGGGATAAGGCTGGACGTCCATTTTCATTTTTTAATGACAAATCGTTCTGTGGCTAGTGGGAACGAGTGGACAGGAAGCGTTGGAATGACTGTTTCATGTTTTTTTAATCGCTTCTGCCACGTTTCAAGATTTGAGGTTACTGCTGCACTGCTATGCCACGTTCAGGCCTATGCGAACCGATTATTTTGTGAAATTTTTTGAAGTGCAAACGTGCACTTAAACTGGGACGGAGGGAGTAGCCCTAAGATACTCTTGGACGTGCTCTTCCGGCCGGTCCACAGGCCCAATCCGTGCCCAGCCCAGCCAACGATCCGCGAAACAGCCCATCACGGCGCAGGGCACAGGCGCGGCGCCGTCCGATCCGATCCACCTAAGGGTGGCAATGGGTAAATCCCCATCGGGTATGACCACCCAAACCCATCCCCGCCATAAAAATTTGGTACCGTCAAAATATCCATACCCGTCATGGGTGGGGAATTTTCCCCAGACCCATACCCGGCCGGATAAATCATACCCGTCGGGTCACCCGTACCCGCCAACAATTTATTCACGCACATGAAAATCAACAATTCAACAACAACCACCACTAACCAGAGCACATAAAATTAGATAAATAATAGCATATAATAATATCTTCTACAAATTAAGATTCCTTTTCATTTAGTTTCTCCTCTACATTAGTCATGATTAATGTAGAAGTTACTGATTATAGACATAGTTTCGGGAATTTTCAAGTGGAGTATTGGACTCGTTGACTCCAGAACAAGTGATGCACTGCAACACTGAAGAAGAGTGTAGCCATCTTGCAAGTACCCTACCTCCTGTTGAAGCAGCATTGCTTGAATGGCCCATCAATCTCATGGCAGATGTGGTGGAAAATGAAAGCTACAACAAGATGAATGCTCGCAACATTGCTATGGTTTTTGCACCAAATATGACCAAGGTTACTGGCAAACATATTTGTTTCTCTCTACCTGCATTACTTTTCAGAATCTGTAGTCTAACCACGGAGCATTGATCTCTTTCAGATGGCTGGGTATTTTTCACTCATGGGTAAACGGTTATGGGGACTGCTGGAACATACCCATACCCGCGTACCCGATGGGTAAAGGGTTTGGTCCATTTACGTACCCGTGGGTAGTGTGTTTAGTCCATATTTAGACCCTAATAGAGTAAATACCCGTCGGGTATCGGGTCACGGGTCCCCGTTGCCATCTTTAGATCCACCTGGCCCTGGCCGAAGCACCCACGCCTCTCGCGCCAGCGGTACCCTCCTCCAACCGCAGCGCGGCCGTCTCCCACTCGTCGCTATAAAGGACTCCGCGGTCAGCGGCTCTGTCCGTCTGTTTGCGCGAAAAAGGTGAGGAATCCTCTTCTTTCCTGGCCGTCGTTGTGTCGCTCCAGATTTGGGGAAGGAAATCCGGCGTACCGCGAGTCGAGTCGAGAGGTGAGTTGCCTGCCTCCCGCGCCTTCCCTTGTCTGGAAACTGTAGTTTCGGGTGACGTTGGTTAGCCGCGCGCGCTTGTTTGAGGTTAGGGTTTCGTTCGAATCGCCTGATGCGATCGAGGATGATTCGCGGGGGCACCCTCCGCCCTTTTCTTATCTGTTTATTTAGTCGTGCCTTTGCGTATACTTGCTAATTTTTGCGATTTGCCGTCCTATTATGCTTTCTGACGTGCTGTCGGCACTTTATTACGATGTTTCGTATATGAAATCGGGGATTAGATTCGAATGTGCATTTTTCGAGAGCGGCCGTTTTCCCGGATGATTAGGTTAGAGATTCTGTAGTTCCTTGCATCTGGGCTGAATCATTCTGTGGATGCTAGATTTGCGTCTGTGTGTTGAAATTGCTGTCTGTGTTTAACTCTGATTGATTGGTAGATTCTGCCACTTTTGGCTGGCTGGCCAGCTTTTTTTTCCAGCCAGAGCAGCGTTTTTCTCTCATTAAAAAAAAAAAAAACCAGCTGCTACAGCATTTTCCCATCTGATACAGTGTAAAATTAATGCCAGCCGAACAACTTCTTGGCTTGCAACATTGTGCTTCTATTGTTGCTTAGGTTGGGATTTCTCAATGGGCTAGTGGCTTGCAACATCGTCCAACATTGTGCTTCTATTGTTGAAATTGCTGTCTTCTTTTAGTTCTTCACATAGATTTCTAGAACCAGGGTTTGTTAGGAGGGGCCAAACAGTAATTATGTTGTTTGAATGCTGCTGTGGGAAAAATCTAGGAGAGGGCAGTCCTCCCTCAGCCCCTGGCCAGAAAGTTGATATTAATTTTCGTATCAGTGATTATAAATGAAGCTGAATGGATGCTGTTATACTTGTGCTTTTATGTTTGTTTTGAAAGCAATGGCAGGAGCTCTGCCTTTCAATTAAGTAGACAGGGTGCCTGTATTTTCATTATGCAAAATTGTGGATGGTTTCAATAGATTTGTGCTCGCAGTATTCATTTGAAGAAGGATTCTGCTATTTTCTTAGTCAGGACAGCTGAATAGAAACAGACTATTGATCCTCACTTGCAAGTTAGCTTGTTCTGAAACGTCAGATTTGTTCAGGTCATTACTGGGTGAAAACGTTGTATGTTTTGTCTGGAAACTACACTTGCAATGTTGCTAAATGATGAAACTGGGATTCTTGTCTTGGCACATTTGTGGTATGGAAAATGCAATTTCAACTGAAGTATATTTGACTGAAAGTTCGGATTAGCTTGCTTTGTGTCCTGTGTTTGTTATTCCAGCCGCTAATGTACTTACAATCTGGTGTAAGACGTTTAGGTTTTTTATGTATTTGATTTGGTAACCATGCATTGGTTGCCTCATTGGTTGAACAACAAAAGATTTTACCTGTAGTTTCTTTTCTTGGAAAATACCTATGCGCACATGCACCTGCTTTTTGGAAATATTTTACTGATGTTGCTTAAGATAGTTCATGTGACACTGCCATTGCTATTTATGCATTGAATAGTTACAAAGTTTAAAATCAATACTGTGCATGCAAGTACATATACATAACTGAGTAAGATATGCATTTAATTCATGATTGTGTGTGCAAAAGCGTGAACAAACCAAACAAGATCTGTTTATGAACTAGTTTTGTAGCCAGCTAACCATGATGCAGGGTAAGGTTGTGAGGAGAAATAGTATTAGTGATGATAGTAGATTAGTAGAATTCATTAGATATGGTGAACTTGTTGGACTTCCCTTTTTATTCGAAACCTGCAACCATGCCTAATTGTTTAGCTTTATTTACAAAACTCATCCTATCTGTAATATTTGTATACAACAAACAGTTAGGTAAACTAGTAGCTTATGCTTATGCAAAGATGCAACCTGTTAATGGAGATGGAAAGCTTCCCTTCCATTGGATTTTATGCATCACCTTTTCTTTTCTTATTATTGTGGAGTAACTGGAATTACTTTCTGCACGTCGCCTTTTATTTTCATGTTATTGTGGAGTACCTGACATTTCTTCTACTCCCTCAGTTCCAAATTATAAGTCGTATATGTAAATGCATAGCTAAAGCTACGTATCTAGAAAAGCCAAAACGACTTAGAATTTGGAACGGAGGGAGTATTTATCACCTTTTCTTTTACTTTGACTTAGTCATAGGTAATGCACTGTAATTGTCAAATAAAAAAAAGAACAATTATCTCTTAATACTTCCTTTAGGTAACATATACTGGGTGTGAACTAACCTGAGACTTGTGTAATGTGTGCTTGAATCTCTTTTTGTGAAGATTTGTAGACTTTGAGCATGATCTGTAGCCAGAGCTTCATTGTATATGTTCATTTCAGTTTGCAGTTATTTTATGATTCAGTCTTTTGTGTAGGACTAGATGGCGCGTACCAAGCAGACTGCTCGCAAGTCCACTGGAGGAAAGGCTCCTAGGAAGCAACTCGCTACAAAGGTTCGTTAGGTGTTCCTTTTAGTGTATGCTTCTGCGGTCTGCTTACAGAATCATGCTTTAGAGAACTGATGACTGATGAACATGGTGGTTCTGCTTTGACAGGCAGCCCGTAAGTCGGCACCCACAACTGGAGGAGTGAAGAAGCCTCACCGTTACCGCCCAGGAACTGTTGCTCTTCGGTAGATGCACACAACTATTTTCAGTTGATACTATAAATCTTTTGGTTGAAGATATTCTTCAAACACTTATCCCACAACCTTTTCCTTTCTAGTGAGATCCGCAAGTATCAGAAGAGCACTGAGTTGCTGATTAGGAAGCTGCCATTCCAGAGGCTTGTCAGGGAGATTGCTCAGGACTTCAAGGTGAAAGCACTAAAATCTTACATGCGACTTTTATGCTATATATGGGTTCAATGGAAGGTTTGTAGAGTTTGTTTGAGAGCGTGTTCTTACTTGTCTTTCCTGAACTGCCATGCAGACGGATCTGCGCTTCCAGAGCCACGCGGTGCTTGCTCTGCAGGAGGCAGCTGAGGCCTACCTGGTTGGTCTCTTCGAAGACACTAATCTGTGTGCCATCCACGCGAAGCGCGTGACCATCATGCCCAAGGACATTCAGCTGGCAAGGAGGATCCGCGGCGAGAGGGCGTAAGTCTGTCGTCGATGGAAGAAAAGAACTCTGCACGCGTTCTGTGTTCGTCTCGCCCTGTAGGTTTTGTGAAAAGATAATCTAGTATAAACTGTACTGGTCACAGTTTGACTGTAGCCGTAGTAGCGTATGCGCATGCTATTGGCAGTTCGAGTGTCTGGAGTCTGCGCGGAGTCTTTTATTCGTTTTGCTTTGGAGCGTAGTCGGTTTTCGAGATATGTTATCCAGGCCTAACTACGGATTTGGTTGTCTGAACCTCTGAATATTCATCGTATTCGTCTGTTTGTCAGTTTTGCCCAGTTTCTTCAACTTCTCTGGCGGCCGTTCCGGTCTCCATTGCGAGTTAAAGTGGGCTGAATGCCTGAATTGTTTGGGAGTGAATATCGGGTGGACGTGCGCCGCAAGATCAGCCGAGCCGACTGAGCAATGAGCTCCATGGTCCATGGGAGGGGAGTCCTTGCGCTGCTCTGCCTTGTTGTCGCACCGTCAGTTTGTTCTGGTTCTATTTCCGCCCTGACTGGTTTGGGCATCGATGTTGCCATTGCTTTCGGAAAAAAGAAGCGTTCGTTCGATTGCTCGTACAGCCGTACGTACGTACTAAGCAGAGTGCTTGTCATGACGATTCGTTCGTTTCGTTGGATTGTCAGTGCCTGTCTACCTGTACCTGAACCTGAAGCCAGCCATGGCCATCCATATTCAGCAGCATGGAACGGAAGGAGTCCGGGCGCCCCTGTCTCTGAACAGGACAGGCCGATGCATCTTGTCTGTGGTGAAAGAAACCGTCAAATGGACGTACGCCGACCACCTGCCATCGGATCCGACGACGGCGTCTGTGCGAGCAACAAGTTTATCGTGTCTCGTCTAGCAGGTGAAGGGTGATGCGAGCGAGCACGTCGAGTGGTCCGCGGCCATCCACTCCAGTGGGATGACGCGAACGCAACTGCCGCCGCTCCACGTCGCTTTTCGCTGACGCCGCCGCGCCTGCTCGGCGCTCTCTTTGAATGATCGCCCTTCTTCTCTCGTCAGACACATGGAACCAGCAACCCTGGATAACCGCTCTCCATGCTCTAGCTTCGCACTAGATATCTTTTTTTTTTTGAAACTGGATTCACACTAGATATCTAGTAGTACTAGTAGACGGATTTGGTGTTGATTGGCTAATAATAAATAAAAAAAACTGGCATGCGAGCTAATTAAGGCGACAGTTTCCTGAGTTTTCAGCGCGTAACAAGCCAACAGGCAGGTTTGAGAGCCAAGGATTGGTGCTAGCTAGCTGTGGTGACCTAATCGTCCCTTTTCTTGGCGATGTTATACTAAAACAAAAGCAAACCGTGACAAAAACCTATCCACATTTTCCCTCTTGTTATTTCAGCATCCGGCGCTGTCACGCCAGTACCGAGCCGACACATCGGTGGCCGGGGGCGACGTCCGCGCCCAAATAATGTATCTACTGACCGCGTCGCCGCCGCTGCACCGCCTTCGCCTAGAACAAACAGCCTGATCAAGGAAGGCGATACGGTGTTATTGGCGGCTCTCGCTTGTAGACGGCATCGCGTTGAGGCTCTCGACAAGGAGATATTTGGCGTCGAGCAACCTGTCCATCCCTTTTCTTTTTTTGCAAGTGTCCATCCTGTTTATTACAGCAGCACCGTAGTAAACGGATCCCCGAGTGACGAGAGGCAGAAACATCTACGGGCACCTATCGATGGGATACTAGCAGCCCATCGCCATTGGATCACGCGCGCATACCACCAGTAGTCATCAGTAGATAATCAAAAGAACAACAACAACCCGACGGGACGGTGGGCCTGGGATCACACGCAAAGTACGTGCGCAACGCGACGTGTTGGAGGTCAAGCCTGCGTCTCTTTCTCAATCTCACCTGCTCCAAACCCCCCTGCCGAGCTGCACTGCACACCTCAATTCTTCTATGATTTGATTTCCAGGTTCTAATCTGTTTGTATAACCTCTCATGCCATTGTCAGTTGCCACCCACTGTCTATATATCCCCCGGAGACAGAGCATTCCGATCCCGCTCTGAACTGAATTCTTGACGAGTTCTCGCGCGCCGTGCAGATCCAGGTCCTGGGGCTCCGGGCCGTGGACCACTACTCCGCCTCCGCCTCTGTCTCCCGGCCTCTCCCAGGCAGATGAAGCCTCGGCACGAGCGCAGCAGGTCCACCACCTCCACGTACTCGCCACTCGTCGTCTCCCAGTCCCAGGTGATGTGCCTACTACCTCTCTCTGTCCACTGTTACTATTAGACGCGAACGGAATGCATGGTGGTAGCAGCAGCTGTAGTAAACGTCTCAACGTGACGGACTCATCGATCGCAGCAGCAAGGTCAGGCCGGTGGCGACGCTGACGGCAGCGTCACGGAGCAGGAGGTGGTGGTGGTGCTGGCGCAGCCGGAGGAGGGCGTCCGGCCGACGACGGCGGCGCAGATGGAGGAGTCGCCGCGGGTGAGCGACGGCGGCGCCGCGAATGAGGAGCGTGTGATGCGGCTACTGGAGCGGGAGGCGGCGTCGGCCAAGCAGCGGGAGATGAAGATGCTGGAGTCGCTGGTCCAGCAGACCAAGGAGCTGGAGCAGGCCAAGATCGCGCTCGAGGAGGCCAGGCTCGAGATCACCGCCCTACGGCAGCAGCAGCAGGGCGGCGCCACCGCCGAGCCGGCCGCGCCGCAGGCGCAGACACAGCAGTGGAGCGTCATGGACCTCATGTTCGGCGGCGTGGACGAGGAGATCAACGGTCTTCGGTCCAGGCTCCGCGCGTCCGCTCAGGCCGAGGAGCGGAGCCGGAAGGCGGTGGACGAGCTCACCGCGGCGCTGTCCGCGGTCACCATGGAGGCGAAGCAGGTCAAGGCGTGGCTCTCCGACGCGCAGGCCGAGCTGGAGGCGGCCCACGCCGAGCGCGACCGGCTCCGGGGCCTGCTCCAGGGCGCCGAGGCGGAGCTGTGGTGCGCCACGGAGCGCGTCGACGCGCTCACCGCCGACTGGAAGGACGCCGCGGCCGGGTGGCGCGCCAGGGAGAAGGCGCTGCTGGCGCGCGCGCGTGGCGCCGAGGAGGAG
Organism: Miscanthus floridulus; assembly: GCF_019320115.1. NCBI lineage: Eukaryota > Viridiplantae > Streptophyta > Magnoliopsida > Poales > Poaceae > Miscanthus > Miscanthus floridulus. The sequence goes on from NC_089586.1 coordinate 83,893,946, forward strand.
GCCGCCGTTTCGCGGAGGGAGAGCGCCGCCGAGATCGACGCGCTCGGCGACGACAACGCCGCGCTGCGCCGCGCGCTGGAGCAGGCGGTCGAGGAGGCTAACGTGGCCGCCGAGGCGCTCGAGGCCGCGGGAGCCGACAACGCCGGCCTGCAGGAGGCCGTCGCGGAGAAAGAGCGCGCCCTGGAGGCACTGCGGCTGGAGAACGAGGGACTCAGGGCCAGCGATGCCGCCGCCAGGGAGCGCGCCGAGGAGCTCCAGGGCCAGCTCGCGGCGGCAAGGAAAGAGCGGGAGATCCCGCTGGTGGAGAAGTGGAGGCGCGAAGACGCGCAGGGTAAGCTGAGCGCGGCGTTCCTGGACTCTGGGAGGCTGGTCCCCGGCGGCCGGAAGGACCGGATGTTCGCGTCGCTGAGCAACATCGCGGAGCTCAAGTCGGCGGCGGCGGCCGCGGCGGCCATGGACGACTACGGCTACGAGTTTGACCACCTGGACGTGGCGGGCCAGTACGGCGACGACGCCACGGAGCACGGCATGAAGCAGCACAAGATCAAGCAGAGGCGGTCGATCCTGCGCAAGTTCGGGGATCTCTTCAGGAGGAGGAGACTCTACAAGCCCAACCTCGCGCCGGTGCTCCATAACCACTACTAGAAGTCGTCTACGTAGAACCTAGACAGGCCAGGGAGGGCCATAGATGCTCCATCGCGAGGTCGACGATGCTTGCTTGCTTCCAGAATAAGAGAGAAATTGAAAGTAGGCATATATTACAGCAGTGCAGATTGATGTAGCAGGAGTTGGAACTTGGAAGGAGATTACGTTGTTCATATGCTCCGGACGGATGGATCAGTATTTTGGTGATGATTTTAGTTATGCGTGTCGATTACTCGAACTTGTTTCTTCTTTTCGGTTAAAAGAAGGGTCATCAGTTTTCTTCAAAAAAAAAAAAAAAAGAAGGGTCATCAGTGCATGCACTTGAGTAGTGCCACGCCCTGGAACAGCGTTGTGCGTTGATCAGCAGTTACGGATACGATCTGAGCGACCAGGATTACTGTACGGATCACTACCCACAATGATCAGCAGTTAGAGGTCGGGTAAGCCGTCAGATCTGGTGTTGTTTCTAGCTGTACGTAGTTACTTCAAGCCGGCCGTGCCCGTGCAGATCGCCAAATCGGCGTGTGGTTATTTATCGTTGTTTCAGCTCCTGCTGGCTGCTGTGACAACAGTTGTGATTGTGTACATTTTATTGCTCCGAGAGAAGGCCTTACATTGGTGGGCTGACTTCAATCCATTTATGCTGACGATGGGTTTCTGCTATATGCGGGCTGTTCTCCAGTTTAAGGATGCGTTTAGTTGCTTTTGAATATGCTTCCGCTACTCAAAAAAGAAAGAAAGAAAGAAAGAAAGGAAGGCAACTAAACAGGTCAAACTTGGAGCTGCTTTATTAGAAGTAGCTACTTTCGTGTAGTGTAGTTTTAGAAGCAACTCAGATATTGCTTTTGATTTTTGGCTTTCTACTTTTTGAAATAGATGAATATAGATAGCTGTTTCTGTTTGAAGCGAGATAGAGAGGGGATAGGTTTTATAATTGTTTTAAGAGAACTGTATCTTATAGTTTTTCTACGGCACATACTTCACAATAAATTTTTCACAGCTCATAACTTAACATAACTTTTTCATGACACACACCTTAACCAACCGACACTAACAAGAACAACTGAACCAGAACATGAGCACAACGAATTCAATGCTTGTGCGTCGTGAGAGGAGCAAGCACGTCGTTAGGACAGTTCCAACGAAACAAATTAGTAGTTTCTATAACATAGGATATCGTACTTAAAAAAGTACTGCTTTCCAACCTATGGTTTCTATGAGTAATAATTATTTTCTCTTTCTCTCTTCCAACTCTATCTTCTTCCTCCAATGGGAATGCGGCACGAGCCCCCTAGAAACCGGTGGTTTCTTCCCAATGGCGATTTTATGTTTTCTTGGTGCATTGGGTCAAGAGAAGACCTGATTTCTTCACGAGAAAACCATTTCTAGGATTTTTGCTCTCTTTCTTCATTAATTACGTTGTCATATCAGCGTTTTGCCTACGTAACAAGTCATTTAATGAGGATAAAAACCATCATCAATACACCGTTGGGATTGCCCTTAGCTAACTTCTCCAGATTTACCCACGAGGAGCCACCTGGTCGTGCCGCGAGAGCGGCCTTGTCCTTCCACTCCGCCGCCGACCTCCTCAGCTCCTCCCCTCGCTCCCCTCCCATCACCTGGCGTATCGCCGTCTCCAGCTCCTCCCGCCCGGGGTCCTCGCCGAGCTCCACGCCGACGCGCCACTCCGTGCACTCGAGCCTGCTGTTAGGCTGCTGGTCGCCCACGAACGGCCAGCACAGCATGGGCACCCCGGCGCAGACGCTCTCCAGCATCGAGTTCCACCCGCAGTGCGTCAGGAACGCGCCGACCGCCTCGTGCCGGAGCACCGCCTCCTGCGGGCACCAGCTCGTCACGCAGGATCTCCCCTCCGTCTCCGCCAAGAACTCCGGCGGCAGGACGGCGGCGGCGGCTCCGCCGTTCACCATCAGCTGCTGCTGGTCGCTCCTGATCACCCACAGGAACTCGTAGCCGCTGTTGGCCAGCCCCCACGCAAGCTCTACCAACTGTTGGTGGGTCAGCTTCACCAAGCTCCCGAAGCTCGCGAACACCACCGAGTTGGGCCGCTTGCCGTCAAGCCAGTCCAGGCAAGCGAGGTTCTCCTTGGAAAGGCTGCTGGTGCTGGAGCCCGACGACGCGTCGATGGCCGGATCACCGGCGCCGGCGCCGGAGAGGAGCAGCGGTAGTGGCCCGATGGCGTAGACAGGCGGCAGGATGGCCGACAACGCGCTCATGACGTGGCTCTCCATCTCCTCCAAGGTGTGGAATATGACGGCGGACGGGACGGTGCGGTGGCACTCCATTGTGCGCAGGGTGATGGCGAGCCCCGCGTCGTCCGGGTCCGTGGTGCGGATGAAGCTCGGGAAGTCCCTCAGGAGCATGGACGCCGGCAACCCCGGCACCCAGTCGATGGCCGTGTTGTCCAAGTATCCATTCCTCAGTTGCTCAGCATCTGCGTGCGTACAGCAACTGTTAGTTTTGTGATTTTGTCCAAGCAATGAAGCGAGTACTACTAGCCAGGTTACCTTTGAGAGGAACAAGGCCCTTGGCAACGAGCTGCTGGCACTGCTGGAAAGCCATGAACGAGCTGGCGCTCGTGATCCAGAAGTTGACGCAGGGCAGGCCGATGTCCTCGGCCGCACGCAGGATGTGGTCGACGTCAGAGATGAGGCAGCAGCAGCTCGCCGCGGGGCTGGGGAGTAGCTGAGACAGTACGAGCTTCTTGAAGTGCGGGACCGCCGTCGAGAGGGAGAAGTGCAGGGCGGGCATGTCCTGCGCCGCGTCCTCGTCTGACGCGGGCAGGCCGTCAGGGACGGCGGCGAAGCGGAATCCGGGGGCTCCCGCCAGCGCGTCCGGCCCGCGCGCCCGCAGGAGGCGCCGGCGGTTGTGCTCGGTGTGGACGAAGGTGACGTCGAAGCCGTGGCACCGGTGGAGGAGCGTGGCGAGCTGGAATGCCGGGGTGACGTGGCCCTGCGCCGGGAACGGGAAGAACACAAGGTGAGGCTTCGCCGGCGTCGCCATGCCCGCTCGCGAGCTCCGACGTATACCAATGCTCTGCTCGCGCGAGCAAAATCGCACCGGAGTTGGAATGGAGCAATACGACTGATAGTCGATCTACTCAGCTCAGGGGCGGACTCAGAAATTGAATAAAGGGGGGAGGGGCATGACTGTAGTGCACAGGAACGGTGTCCATTTGGCTGAAGTGTAGTCCGTGTTTTTCTAAACGCTAAATGGTAAACAGTCGATCACCTACCGTTTAGCCATTATTCGGTAAAAACGTCTCATTAAACGGGGTAAACGGGCAATTAAACGGGATAAACGGGTGATTAAACGAAAACGGCGGACCACCGTGTAGCGTTTACACGGTGTTTAAACGGGCTAAACGACCGTTTAGGCGATAGTGCACAGGAACGGTGTCCATTTGGCCGCAGTGATGTCTCGTTGAGCTGTTGGCAGTCCACTAGAACGCCAATGGGGTGAAGCAAAATAGAAGATGAACAGTCACGGTCTCACAGACCATATGGCCGGCCGTCGAGTGAGCGACGCTTCCTATTCAATGTCGTGAAAGGAAGCTGGTGGAGCCATCGAACAGGAGCATCTCCAATAGTATCTAAAATACTCTCTCAAGGGTTTTTGGCAAGATAGAGAAAAATCATCTCCAGTAACTCTTAATCTCACCTCCTAATTTTTTAGCACTTAAGAAAAAACCTCCGTTGCACGTAAAGATGCGTGGACCGGAAGTTGCACGTATCCCCTCCTGCCGATCTAAACGAGCGTATGGAGTGGTCAATCTAAAAGTGGAAGGGCGGGAAAGAATAAAAAGTAGTAAAGGATTTTTGATGCAAATGTACAGGAGAGAAACAATTATAAAAGTGGTTAGAATAATTTAAAAATAGTATAGGATTTCTGATGCAAAATTGTATTTTTATTTTAGGGTTAGATTATTAGAAACTGTTGGAGATGATCTTATTTTTTCCTCCCAATATCTTTTTAGAGTTAAAAAACAACATGTTATTGGAAGACAAAATATGGTATTCTTGGAGATGCTCTAAATGGGCTATTTATTACTAGGCTCAAATGCAGATGGCGTTTGAACTGAATTAGGAGAGGGTAAATGACTCTAAGGACGTCCTCAGCGGTATGAGACAGTACCTAGTTTATACGTGCTATGGCATTGTCACATCATTACGTAAACCTCATATGTAAATAATTTTTTATTCCACATCTTCTCTTCCCTCTCTCGTTCTTTATGAGCGAGCTCATAAACTACCTCGTTTTCTGAGCGAGATAGGTGTTGAGATAAGAGATAGTCTCTTCCATCTTCTCTCTCTTCCACATCGGAAAGGTGTTCCATGAGCCAGTTAAAGTGGCACTCGCCCTGAGCACATATATTAACTGCCAGACTAAATAACTGAATTAGAAATATGTACTAGAGGATCTGAACGGCATTGCCGGGTGGCAAGACCAGAACACCCCCCCTCTCCCGTCTCTGCGGCTGACGCTGTTCGGCTGGTATTAAAGCTGATGATCGTTGGACGTCATTGCTTGTCTTTAATCAGTGGACATCGTGTCACCGCCAGTAGCTGATCAGCGATTCCTGTCTGATCGTTGGACGTCATGTCACTGCCAGCGATTCCTGTCTAACCGGTTGAAATTTGTGTCACAGTTCCGTCCTTCCGACAGGAGACCGATACTTGTTCAAAACTTCCAATAATGTTGCCTACCCTCTGCTCCAATTTGCATTCGCGCTTAGGGCTTGCTTGGATGGATCATACGAAATGAATCTGATTCTAGTGATTGAATTCTAATTCTAATTCCAAGTAGAATGGTGATGAATACGATTTCATTCTAATTTTCTTGTTTGGGTGCACCTACAAACTTTTTCTAGTAATCAGATTACAGATGACGTTCACCCTTGTTGCTTCACTTCACCGGTATATATCGATGTGAGGCTACCTACGTGAGACGGCGGCGGCGGCTCCCGTAAGGTCATATTCACTTGGCTACGCTTATCTATCTCAATCTATATATATTTAAGTGATCGAAAAACAACTAATTCAACTAATTTCTATCATAATTCACTGCAGCGTGCATGAATTAAGATGAATATGTGCAGCCAAACATGTCCTAAGTTGCTGCTGCACGTGCGCCCGTGCCGCTTGTGGATAACCACTTATCCAGACAATTGACTTTCAAAAAAAAACTTATGCAGACAAACAAAAAAAACTTATGCAGACAACCAATCATAGACTTAACAATGCATAGATGCTATACAGACGAACCAAATACCAGCTAATTGCATACACTTGTCTTGTATAAGCTATTATGTATAGCTTTATACGGGCAACCAATCAAACCTATTTTCATGTGGATGTTGTAATAGGAAGAAACTGCAGTTTTAAAACCTATAGACATGCAAAACCAAGGTTTAGAAAAGAGTCACGGAGTTCATAGAACTAAAGAGAAGACTACAATTTTAGCAGTACTATGAATTTCAAAACCATAGTTTGTTGCATCCAAACACTTCATGGCACTCTAAAACCAAATTATTTCATAAAACCATAGTATTTTTCTAAAACTCCCCAAAATACTTTGCATCAAACATGGCAGCGAACAGGAAACTAGTGTCACCATTTTCCTGCAAGTTATCCTTCCTCCGTAACTGGTAACTCCATGACCACACAACGAAGGAGAACGCTTACATAGCATAACTCATTTCTCCACTGTACTACCATTAACAGGTAACAGATAGATCACACATTCACAGGATAGCATGAAAGCAACCGAGAATGGCAAGGGAGAGGCCCGGTGAACAGCAACTGAACAACAAACGCACCATACCATACAAGTTACTGGTTAGAACGAACGCACAAACACAATGGTAAAGAGAAATCCTACAAATTAAGACTCCCAAAGCACCTCTTTTCTTTACTATCACCTTTCAGTCTTCATTGATCCTCCTGGTCACTTGATGTAAGCTGATGTCTCTTGTCAAACCATCTACAGGACAATGGGTTTCATAGTCAGAATATATATAAAACATGATTATATTTAAAAAAAATTATCCACAAAATGAATTTAGTACATTCATATGCTAAACAAGCACAAAGGATTTTAACTCACATTCTTATCCATTTTAAATCGAACACACAATCTCCTTAGACATACATGAATCCTTTACATTTCCATGAGGGAAAACAATCCTCATTTGGGCCTTTGTTGTAGTTACGCCTTTTTTCGTTTGTACACTTTGGCACTTTTCTCTCCTCTATTAAGGGCCTGTTTGGATGAGTTTTAGATTCTTAAAAACCAGTTTTTGTCTCTAGTTTCTAAAATCTGTATTTTGAGCAAAAACTGGTGGGGGTGTTTGGATCCTCCGGTTTTTAAGAATCTGGCTTCATTTATTGCTCACAGGGTCACAAAAACTGGCAAAAGCTGGGAATCAACAGCTTCTTGGTTTTTAAGAATCTGGCAAAAACTGACACAAGAAACTAGACAAAAACTAGCCTGTTTGGATCCCACCCAGTTTTTAAAAACCAGATTCTTAAAAACTGGAGGGGTCCAAACAGGGCCTAATATATTTGCCTGCCAGAAGTCCTGCCAGCTATTTTCGAAAAAGAAGAGGGAAAAAAAGATTTACATGAATAACTTTCATTACAAGCGAATTACTCTCACATGCATTGTAAAAGAGTAAAAATGTAAGCATGTAATCCATTGTCGAGACGCAATGGAGGATACAGGGTGAAAACATTGACAATAACATGCATTATGATGACAACACATCTAGAGGAAAGGAACAAATTATACAATGACAAAACTATAGCTTCCCTGTGAGAGAAACTGGCAAAATACTAGCATAGGTGCACCGGGTGGTTTCATTCATTGCAGGAGCAAAAACAACCCATAGATGTTCAATATTTGGTATTGCTGAACAAGAAAACAACATTGTCCAAAAAAATAGAAAACCCCTAAGACAACTGAAGTTAATTAAAAAAAGATCTCCGACAATGCGGGAGAACAAAAACCAAACCAGTAGATGTTCAATACTTAGCATTGCTAGGTGAGAAAACTACCTTGTCCAAAAAGGGGAAACTAGGTGACAACTGAAATTAAATGAAAGGAGATCCTGAGTAAGTCAGTAGAAAGATTCCACGATAAAACCTATTAAATATGACTTTATGGAACTCATAAATGCACCCATTGAACTCAAGCTACATGTTATTCACAGTTTCACACCAATCAGAGTTCTTGGCAAAAGTTAAACAACATGAAGTTTCATCTCTAAATAAACGCCCTAAACTGATTAGTCATTTACAATCCATTGAAACAGGGATAACAAAATAATCACCTAACCATAAACAGATCAAATGTGATCCAGGACTTGTCAAAAAAAGGGGGAAGAAGATGATGAAGGGACTGAAACAACGATCTAATTCATACTGCATTTAAAGGTGCAAAAAAAATCATTGTGGTATAAGAAAAAGGGACCCATAATCATAAAAGACCATACTGACATAACCTAATACGTGAGCCTCTTCAGAAGCACCACATACATAATGATTCTGTCCACATGAGAAAGTTGGATATTGTACGAATCTGGGCATGCAATAATGGATTAACGGCCAGACTAAAAATCTGGTTAAAAGTAAAACTGTAATCACGTAATGCATCGTTGAGCCACAATGAGAACGCAAGGTCTACAATAAGTTATGCTAACAAGCATTATGAAGATAACGCATCTAGAGGAAAAGAAAAAAAGATGGTAATAACAAAAACACTAGCTTCCTTGTGAAGAAAGAAACAGAATGTACATATATGCTCCTCGTGGTAACATTGCGGAAAAGTGAAAACAAGCCAACAGATGTTCAATACTTGGCATTGCTGGGTGAGAAAACCACTTTTACACAAAAAGGGAAAAACTAGACAACTGAAGTCAACCCAAAGAAGATCTCATGATAAAACCTATTAAATATTACTTTATGAAACTCACTTATAAGTGCAGCCACCACTGAATTCAAGCTACATGTTGTTCGTGCTAGTCAGAGTTCTTGGCAAAAGTTTAACAAAAAAGTTTCATCTCTTGATAATAGTCCTAGACTCATTAGTCGTTTACATTCTTTCACAATAGGGACAAATTATAATATTTATCACCTGAACCATGAACAAAGCATATGTGGTCCAAAATAAGATGATGAAGAAGGGACGGAAACAACCATCTTATTCATATCGCATTTAAAGGGACAAAAGATGTCCATTACCGGTCAAAAAGGAATTTATAAAAAAGGGCGTACCCAGTGCTGAGAGCATCCCGCACTGTGCGGGGTCCAAAGTTCCGCTAGGCGCTCGCCTAGGAGCGCCTAGGCGCGATTAAGCGCTAATCGACGGCCCTCCGCGTAGACTAGGGTGTAGTCGCAGTCCTAGGCGGGAGCGGCGCCTAGGCGGCGCAAATCGGCGCCTCGGCGGCGATTCCGCGGCGCGCAGGCGCGCAAGGCGGCGCGTAGGCGGACGACCCGCTCACGGGCGAAATTTTTGGCCGCCGCGGAAGCGCACGCGCGCTTATGGCGTCTGGCGCGGGAAAGGATGCGCGCGGGAAGGAGAAGAGGGAAAAGGTCCGCTCCCGCTCGATTCTTGCCTTCCAGGTCGCAGATAGCCGCTCGGCCACTCCCGCTCGTCCTCTCCTCCTGCAACGGCGCGCCGGAGGGAAGCTCCACCCGCCGGCTCCGCCGGTCGCCCTGCTCCCCGCGACCCCGCCTGGAGGCTTGTCCCAGCCGGCCTCCTCTGCCCCGCCTGGAACCTGCTGCCCCGCCTGGAAGCTGCCGCCGGTCTCCTCACCCAGCCGACAGCCTCATCCTTAAGCGGCGCAGCGCAGCACCAAGGTCAGGCCCCTCCCCTGCTCCTCTCCTCCATGTCCTCTGTTTTGAATGCATCCCCTGCTTCTCTCCTGATTTGAATGCCTGTGATTCTGTGAATGTGAATGGATGAGTTGATCTGATTTTGCCTGCTGTGAATGCCCATTGTCTAAATGTAGGATGTCTACAACAGAGGGTGCACTAAGTTATGGCTATATTGCCAAAACGCCTAGGAACGCCTAGGCGCGATTAATCCCGAGTAGGCTCCAGGCTGAGGGTCAGCGCCTAGATTCCGCCCAGCGCCTAGCGAAACTTTGGCGGGGTCTGGGGTAGGGTATTAGCAGCAAGCCTTACCCTTGCGATGTGAAAATGCAAGGAGGCTGCGGCTCGAACCCAGGACCTTCCGGTCACAGTCGGTAGTACTCTACCGCTTGCACCAGGCCCGCCCTTCTCAAAAAGGAATTTATAGTTGTAAAAATATCATACCATGTTAAGGTGCCACTTACATAGCCCAACCTAATATAAGAGCCTCTTCAGAAATGCTACACACATAATCATCCTGTCCACAAAGTTATGAATCAAGGCATACAATAAACGCCAGAGTTAAAAATAGGTGAAAAGGAACCAGGAGTGCACCAACTAAAGAAAGACAATTTTCCCTAGTTAAATTGCCCAGTTTGATTCCTTACCTAGTGTTGTGAAATATAGGCTCACATATTCATCCTAACAAAGATTTACATGAATAACTTTCCTTGCAAGCGAATTACTCTCGCATGCATTGTAAAAGAGAAACTGTAAGCATGTAATCCATTGTCGAGACAATGAAGGCATACAGGGTGAAAACACTGATACTAACATGCATTATGATGACAACACATCTAGAGGAAAGTAACAAATTATATAATGACAAAACTCTAGCTTCCTTGTGAGAGAAACCGACAAAATACTAGCATAGGTGCTCCGGGTGGTAACATTCATTGCAAAAGAGCAAAAACAAGCCAATAGATGTTCAATATTTGGTACTACCTCCGTCCCAAAATATGACAAAATACTAGCATAGGTGCTTCGCGTGGTAACATTCATTGCAGAAGAGCCAAAACAAGCCAATAGATGTTCAATATTTGGTACTACCTCCGTCCCAAAATAAATCAATTCCTAGAATCACCCTAAGTCCCTAAGTCAAACTATCTTAAGAATTGACCAACTTTATAGAAAAGCGTATGATACCAAATAAGTTAGTCAAAGTTAAAATAGTTTGACTTAGATAACTCTAGAAATTGATTTAATTTGGGATGGAGGGAGTATTGCTGAGTGAGAAAACTTTGTCCAAAAAAATAGAAAACCCCTGAGACAACCGAAGTGAATTCAGAAAAGATCTCCAACAATGCGGAGGACGAAAACCAAACTAGTAGATGTTCCATACTTAGCATTGTTAGGTGAGAAAACTACCTTGTCCAAAAAGGAAAAAAAAACTAGGCGACAACTGAAATTAAATGAAAGGAGATCCCGAGTAAGTCAGCAGAAAGATTCCAGAATGAAACCTATTAAATTAAATATGACTTCATGAAACTCATAAATGCACCCCATTGAACTCAAGCTACATGTTATTCACACTGGTCAGAGTTCTTGGCAAAAGTTCAACAACATGAAGTTTGATCTCTAAATAAATGCCCTAAACTCATTAGTCATTTACATTCCATCGAAACAGGGATAAAAAAATTATCACCTAAACCATAAACAAATAAAATGTGGTCCTAGGGCCTGTCCAAAAAAGGGGGAAGAATATGATGAGGGACTGAAACAATGATCTGACTCATACTCCATTTAAAAGGGACAAAAAAAAGTTCATTTGGTACAAGAAAAAGGGACCCATAATCGTAAAAGACCATACTGCTCTAACCGAATACATGAGCCTCTTCAGAAGCACTACATTCATAATGATTCTGTCCACATGAGAAAGTTGGATATTGTATGAATCAGGGTATACAATAACAGCAGAGTAAAAATCTGGTGAAAAGTAAAACTGTAATCACATAATGCATCATTGAGCCACAATGAGAAATGCAAGGTGTAGAATAAGTTATGCTAACAAGCATTATGATGATAACACATCTAGAGCAAATGAACAAAGATGGTAGCGACAAAAACGCTAGCTTCCTTGTGAAGAAAGCGACGAAAAGCACATAGATGCTCCCGGTGGTAACGTTGCGGAAGAGCAAAAACAAGCCAACAGATGTTCGATACTTGGTATTGCTGGGTGAGAAAACCACCTTTGCCCAAAAAGGGAAAAACTAGACGTCCACTGAAGTCCACCCAAAGAAGATCTCCAGTCGTCAGCAGAAAGATTCATGACAAAACCTACTAAATATTACTTAATGAAACTCACTTATAAGTGCACCCTTCATTGAATTCAAGCTACATGTTGTTCGCGCCAGTTCAAGGCAAAAGTTTAACAAAAAGTTTCATCTCTTGATAATAGCCCTAGACTCAATAGCCGTATACATTCTATCACAATAAGGAAAGCAAATTATACTATTTACCACTTGAACCATGAACAAAGCATATGTGGTCCAAGAACTAGAACAAAAAAGGATGATAAAGAAGGGAATGAAACAACCATCTTATTCATATCACATTTAAAGGGCCAAAAGATATCCATTACACCAACTAAAGAAAGACAATTTTCCCTCATAGTTCAATTGTCCAGTTTGATTCCTTACCTAGTGTTGTGAAATATGAGGCTCACATATTCATCCTAACTAAGAAACTAACTTAAGAGAATTTCCATAAAAGAGTGAAGATACCCAAACTTACCTGAATCTTACACATTTGAGGATGACTTACTAAACAATCAAGTTGAAAAATTCATAATATCACAATTCACAACTAGGTTGGTTGGCTTGCCGAATGGCGCTGCATGGCCCAGTTGCAATCTAGCAGAGAGAATCAAGTCTCTCTATAGTCATTGAATCATAGCATAATATATTCATATGCACCATATCTCAGAATTTTGATATGCAATCTATGAATCAATCATTATCAGGATAAATCAAACTCAAAGCTGGATGCCTTTATTTTTAATTTTTGCAAGAAATAGTATTACCGAAATATTCCTAGTTTGCGATTGCCAGTAGTCACACATATCCTATGTTATCATCATTTCACAGCTTGTTGCACCAAATTTTCACATACAAAAATTCAAAGTGATAACAAGGGCGGGAAGGCTGCCTTACCCAATTAGCCCTCGCAGCATTGCTATTGTCCGGCTGCCGCTGGTCCAGGCCAGTTGGAGCCACCAGCACCACCTCCAAGCTCCTCCATCCACTCCTTGAAGAACTCTGGATCATAACCACCCTCCTCATCCTCCTCCCGGTCATGATTGCCTTCTTCAAATCCCCCTTCCTCCATAGCATCAATGGTGGACTCTGTAGGTCCTGTCACCACATCCTTGTTTGGCTTAGTGATTGCTGGCGTGTGGCCTTCAAAGAGCGCGAGATGACCGAAGAGCTTGTCCTTGCGGGAGAAGGTGGTGCCGCAGGAGCAGCGCCACTGTGACTCCTCCCCGCAGTGGCGGAGGTGGCTGCGGAGGTCGGCCAGGACAGCGAAGCGCTTCTTGCCGCCACAGCGCTCGCAGGCGTAGAGCTTGGGGCAGTGGCTGCGCCGGAAGTGGTTCCGCGCGCACACCGCCGACTTGAGCGGGCGGAAGCGGCGGTGCGCGCGGTTCCTGTTGCAGCCCTCGAAGGGGCAGGAGAAGCGCACGTTGTCGCCAGCGGGCGGCTTGGGCGGCTGGCCCTGGCCGTGGCCAGGGCGGGAGAGCGCGTCGAGGGTCTTGAAGCGATCGCCGTGGGCGCGCATGTGCATCCTGAGGTTAGCGTCGCGGCGGAAGCCCTTGCCGCAGATCTCGCAGAAGTGGACGTGCTCCGCTAGCAGCTCGGCGGCGTCGAGCTCCACGACCTCGTAGCCGCCGCCGTCGCCCTTGGCGGCCTCTAGCAGGGGTTGCTGCTCTTGGGCGGAGGCGGAGGCCACAGCGGGGATCTCTCGGACGGGAGCTGCGGGAGAAGGAGCGGCGGAGGGAGGAGGTGGGGCGGGGAAGGGGACGGAGGAAGCGAGGAGCTCGGCGGCGTTGAGGACGACGAGTTGGGCGGCGGCGGAGATCTCGGAGGAGACGGATTGGATGTCGGCGTAGGAGAGGGGCCGGGCCTCGCCCGAGATGGAGGCGGAGATACGGCCCCGGACGGCGGCCATGCGGTCCCCGAGGGCAGCCAGACGGAGGAGGGCGGCCCGGGGGTCCACGTCCGTTGCTCCTCCACCCCCTCCGCCGACGCCGCCGCCGCCCATGATGGCGTCAGCGAGTTCGCCGCCCGGCATGGTCAGCAAAGGCGGGGCTGGTGCTGCTGCTGCGTCTGCCGGCGACCTGGTTGCTACCGAGTGGTATCCAAGCTGGATTGGCACGACACGACGCGCTTTGCTGCTGCTGACTGTGACTGCTGAGCGTGCTGCCTTTTGCGTGCAAGCCCTCTCCACTTGTGAAATTTACGGTTGCGGTGGGCACTCGAGACACTTTCGGCTTGCATTTTTTAAAGGTGTCGCGTCACAAATATGTACAAAAAGGATGCACACGGTTTGGCAAATTTGACTTTTGAGGCCATCCGGTTTGTTTTTTTATTGTAGAACTATAATGGCTACATTTATTTATTTATGCGCAAAAATGGTCAGCATTTTTTTTTGTTGGATGAGAGTACGTGGGTTGCCCCAAAAGGGTACTGTCGGGTACCTTAGAACGGGGTACCCTAAGTAAACATCAAAATAAAGCTTGAAGGTAAGCCGTAGGTCCCTCACCTGCCACGACCGAGCCCTCCTCCACCTCGCCTCGAGCCTCGAGCAGGAGGTCTCGGAATAAACTCCGCCTCGCGCGAGGCTCCCCAGGGTAGGCCTCGGCAGGAGGCGCCGAGCCTCGGCAGGGGGCGCCGTCTCCGTCTCCTCCGAGGCTCTCCAGGGAAGGCCTCGGCAGGGGTACATTCTCCGTATCACGCGAGGCGTCTCGCGTGAGGCCTCGGCAAGGAACCCGATCTCCGTCTCGCGCGAGGCCCCAGCCTCCGTGTCGCTCGAGGCCGGGTCGCCCGCAGCCTGTCACCCCTCGCCTCGACCGGCCCTCCAGACAACATGTCATGTCCCATTAATGCTTCAACCACTCCCGCAATCTCAGCCGGACGACGGCTCAACGCTACAGAATGGCCGACGCGACCCAAGATCACGTCAGCGCCATACCGGCTGGGACAGGGTACGGCGGGGATTACCGGCCACTGTGTCCTAACGCTGTATCCACGATCAGCGCCATACCGGCTGGGACAGGGTACGGCGGGGATTACCGGCCACTGTGTCCTAACACTGTACCCACGATCAGCCGCCCACTCGAGGCCTCGGCACCGTACACCAAGGTCTCGGCTATCTTGGGGATTGTGCCTGCCGAGACCCCTCCACCATGGTGCAGCCTCGACACCGACCGAGTCTCGGCCTCGCGCGCAGTCCGTCCACAGTGGCTTGCACGTCCACTGCCGCACCCACTCCGAGGCAGTCCCGGGGCTCCCACGACGCGCATGATCTGGTGGGACGGCCACGTCGCCCCAGTGCACCAAGGACAGACCACTCCGACGGCCACACCGCCACAGGAACAGGCTACAGGGCCCGGACACGCCGCCTCTGTTCACACGACGCCGTATAGTTAGCTCATGTACCGTCCTAGTCCTCCCTTCATGCTATAAAAGGAGAGGACCTGGGCTGTTTTAGGGGGGAACACCTTGTAACACCCACACACACACACGCACACTCCTGCCGCCTGAGAGCAACGTCTCAAGCGGCCCGCACGACACTCTGCCGAGACCTGGGACCACCTCCCTCTCTCCTTTAGCTTGTAACCCCCTACTACGAGCACCTCGGTGCAAGGAATACAAGATCGATCTCTTAGACTGGACGTAGGGCCTCGATTGCCTGAACCAGTATAAACCTTGTGTCTCTTTGCATCACCATCCGGAATCGGGAGCACGCAGAACAAATTCACTGGTTGGTTGAGGACCCCCCGGTCCGAAACACCGACAGTTGGCGCGCCAGGTAGGGGACGCTGCGTGTCGATTTCGTCATCCCAGTAGGTTCCGGATGGCAGACCCCGTACGACCATTGCGTCTCGGCACCGTGGTTTGGTTTGGGAGCCTAGAGTTCATGTCTCTAGGGCATGAGTACGACATGGTGCTCCTCACTCCTCGAGCCCCACCAACCAACGATAAAGTTATGCCCCGGTAGCCCAGGCGCGGGCGGCGTCCGGGCGGCCGCTCTCGCCGCGCTCGCCAAGCACGGCACGAACAAGGCCACCCCAACGCTACGCGAATCCGGGGCGACACGCCACCCCCCGCCGATATCCTACGACCAGCTGTTGGCACAGGGTCCCTGGCTGGGGACCTATCTAGCCTGAGCTTGGACAAAGGAAACTCGCCTGTGGCACGCGGCGATGCCCAGTCGTCAAGCTCCGCTCCACCACTCCCTGAAGAGCCAACCCCGGCGGGGCAGAATCTGGAGACGGCACCGTCCCCATACCCCTTTGGGTTGAGAGATGCCGCTGCCTCTTACGCCTACGCTTACTCTGCCGCTCACGAGCACCCCTCGGAGCGCCGCCAGCGCTTCGCTCTCGACCTGAGCACCCGCTCCGACTCCTCGGACGAGGACGAGGCATGGCCCGGGGTGGATTTTTCTGGATTCCACAACCCTGTGGCTTTGCGCCAGTTCTTGGCTGCAAGCGACTATTACTTCGGCTACTCCGACTCCGACGACGAAGGCACCTACGACCCCACTCGCGAATGTTTTCATGTCGGGGTCGGGATGCCGAGAGCGGGCGAAGAGGACGAGGTGGCAGGTAGCCGTTCCCCGCTCCGCCCCGGCGCGGGCATCGCTACACCTCCACGCGCCGTCCTGCCGGCTGCACGAAATGAGAACGTCGCTCTTGCGCGACCTCAGCGACCAGACCTAGAACAGCTCCGTGAGCTCCAGGCCAAGGTCGAGCAAGACCAACTTCTTCTGCAGCAGCTTCGAGACTCTCTCGAACAGGAACAACGAGGTCGCGGCGAAGGCGGGGGAGCCCGACGGAGGGCCCTCGACGTGTATCACCGCATCCATAACGACGAAGGGAGTGAGCAACCCCCGATCTTCAATCGCGCTAGCCAGAACGTCGCGACTGCGGCGATGCTGGTTCGCGCAATGCCCGAGCCTTCTACCGCGGAGGGGCGGCGGGTCCGCGGCGAGCTCCGAGATCTCCTAGAGACCGCCGCGGTTCAGCAAGCCAAGAGTTCTGCCTCCCGACGGCATGGGGGCGTCTCGAACCTGCCCGCGGCACCACCTCGGCAGGACAGGGAAGCCTCGGCTCGTCCTGAACCTGCTCGAGCGCCGATAGCTCATAGGGTCCCCGTGCTCCTTGACTGCCTCGACAATCGACACGAGGGGCAAGGAGACCACGAGGTGGTCGGCCGACGACGACGCCACGACGGTGAGGGGCCCGCCCGAGGCTACCATGTGCACCGAGGTGGCCGCTACGACAGCGAGGAAGACCGCAGCCCTTCTCCTGAGCCACCTGGCCCTCGAGTCTTCAGCAGAGCTATTCGTGTCGCCCAGTTCCCGGCCTGTTTTCGGCAACCAGCCAACCTCGCGAAATACAGCGGTGAGACCAACCCCGAACTCTGGCTTGCCGACTACCGCCTAGCCTGCCAGCTAGGTGGCGCGGATGATGACCTGCTCATCATCCGTAACCTCCCCTTGCTCTTGTCAGACTCGGCGCGAGCCTGGCTCGAGCACCTCCCTCCCTCACAGATCCACGACTGGCGCGACTTGGTTAGGGTCTTCGTTGGGAATTTCCAGGGCACGTACGTACGTCCCGGAAACTCCTGGGACCTTAAGAATTGCCGTCAGAAACCAGGCGAGTCTCTCCAAGATTTCATCCGGCGCTTCTCCAAGCAGTGCACCGAGCTGCCCAGCGTCGGCGACTCGGAGATCGTCCAGGCTTTCCTCTCCGGCACCACCTGCCGGGACCTGGTGCGGGAGCTAGGTTGGAACGCGCCACGCACCGCTACTGCGCTCCTCGACATCGCCACCAACTTCGCCTCGGGCGAGGAGGCCGTCGGGGCCATCTTCCCCGACAGCGACGCCAAGGGAAAACGGAGGGACGAGGCCCCCGACGCCTCGGCCTCCCACCTCCCTAAGAGAAAGAAAAAGGGGCACCTAGGGAAGCAGGAGGTCATGGGGGCCGATCTGGTCGGGGCCGTAGAGCGCAAGAATCCCCGAGGCCCCAAAGGCCCTAGGCCTTTCGACGACATGCTCAAGAAACCATGCCCTTATCACCAAGGCCCGGTCAAGCACGCCCTCGAGGATTGCTCCATGCTGCGACGTTACTACGCCAGGCTTGGGCTCCCCAACGATGACGCCAAGCAGAAGGGCACCGGCAACCAGGACGAGGACAAGGACGACGGGTTCCCCGAAGTACGCAACGCCTTCATAATCTTCGGCGGACCCTCGGTATGCCTTACGGCGCAGCAGCGCAAGAGGGAACGCCGAGAAGTCTTCTCGGTCAAGGTAGCCACCCCCCAGTACCTTGACTGGTCTCGAGAGGCGATCACCTTCGATCGAGATGACCACCCTGACCATGTTCCGAATCCCGGGCAGTACCCGCTGGTTGTCGACCCAATCATCGGCAACACCCGACTCTCCAAGGTGTTGATGGACGGAGGCAGCGGCCTCAACATCCTCTACGCCAACACCCTGGAGCTCTTGGAGATCGATCGGTCGAGGCTCCGAGGCGATGTCGCACCCTTCCACGGCATCGTGCTAGGGAGGCGCACGCGACCCCTCGGGCGCATCGACCTTCCTGTCTGCTTCGGCACCCCCTCCAACTACCGCAAGGAAGTCCTCACCTTCGAGGTAGTCGGATTCGGGGGAGCCTACCACGCCATTCTGGGGCGGCCGTGCTACGCCAAGTTCATGGCAGTGCCCAACTATACCTACCTCAAGCTCAAGATGCCAGGCCCTGGTGGTGTCATCACGATTGAGTCCACGTACGAACATGCATACGACTGTGATGTTGAATGCATCGAGTACGCCGAGGCTCTTGCGGAGGCCGAGACCCTCATCGCCCACCTCGACCAACTCAGTGGCGAGGTGCCTAACTCCAAGCGTCGCACGGGGGCGTTTGAGCCCGCGGAAACCATCAAACTCATCCCGGTCGACCCCGTCTGCCCCGACGACCGGGCGCTGAGGATCAGCGCCACCCTCGACATCAAATAGGAAGCCGTGCTCGTCGACTTCCTCCGTGCGAATGCCGACATATTTGCATGGAGTCCCTCGGACATGCCGGGCATACCGAGGGAAGTCACCGAGCACGCCCTGGACGTCCGTGCCGGCTCTAGACCGGTAAGGCAGCGCCTACGCCGCTTCGACGAGGAAAAGCGCAGGGCCATCGGTGAGGAGGTGCAGAAACTACTGGCGGCCGGATTCATCAAGGAAGTATCCCACCCGGAGTGGTTGGCTAACCCCGTGTTAGTTAGGAAGAAAAGTGGGAAATGGAGGATGTGTGTAGACTATACCGGTTTGAACAAAGCTTGTCCAAAAGTCCCTTTCCCGTTACCCCGAATCGATCAGATCATTGACTCCACTGCGGGATGCGAAACCTTGTCTTTCCTTGATGCGTATTCTGGTTACCATCAAATCAAGATGAAAGAGTCCGACCAGCTCGCGACTTCTTTCATCACACCATTCGGCATGTACTGCTACGTGATGATGCCCTTTGGCCTCAGAAACGCCGGTGCCACGTATCAACGGTGCATGACCCAGGTCTTTGGCGACAACATTGGGCAGACCGTCGAGGCCTACGTAGATGACATCGTAGTCAAGACCAGAAAGGCCGAGGGTCTCATCGACGACTTGACAATAACCTTCAAATGCCTTAGAGAGAAGGGCATCAAGCTCAACCCCGAGAAGTGTGTGTTTGGGCTTCCCCGAGGCATGCTCTTAGGATTCATAGTCTCGGAACGCGGCATCGAAGCCAACCTAGAGAAGGTCTCGGCCATAACCGGTATGGGACCAATCAGGGACCTCAAGGGAGTACAGAGGGTCATGGGATGCCTTGCGGCCCTGAGCCGATTCATCTCGCGCCTTGGCGAAAAAGGTTTGCCTCTGTACCGGCTCTTAAGAAAATCCGAGCGTTTTTCCTGGACTCCCGAGGCCGAAGAAGCCCTCGACAGACTCAAAGCACAGCTCACGAATCCTCCTGTCCTGATACCCCCGGCCATGGACGAGACCCTCTTGCTCTACGTCGCCGCAACGACCCAAGTGGTCAGCGCCGCCGTAGTGGTAGAGAGGCAGGAAGGGGGGCACACTCTGCCCACCCAATGACCTGTTTATTTCATCAGCGAGGTGCTCTCCGAGACTAAAACACGCTACCCCCACGTCCAGAAGCTGGTCTACGCCGTGGTCCTGGCCCGGCGCAAACTGCGTCAATACTTCGAGTCGCACCCAGTGACTGTGGTATCATCTTTCCCCCTGGGCGAAATAGTTCATAACCGGGAGGCCTCGGGCAGGATAGCCAAATGGGCTGTCGAGCTTATGGGGGAGACCTTGACCTTTGCGCCTCGAAAGGCAATCAAGTCTCAAGTCTTGGCCGATTTCGTGGCTGAATGGACAGATACCCAACTGCCACCCACTCAAATTCAGACGGAATACTGGACCTTGTACTTTGATGGATCCCTGATGAAGACCGGGGCGGGCGCGGGTCTGCTCTTCATTTCGCCCCTCGGAGTATACATGCGCTACATGGTGCGGCTCCACTTCGCCGCCTCCAACAATGTGGCCGAATACGAGGCCCTCATCAACGGCTTACAAGTCGCCATCGAACTTGGGGCACGACGCCTCAACGTCCGAGGCAACTCGCGGCTCATCATAGATCAAGTGATGAAGGAGTCAAACTGCCTCGACCCCAAAATGGAGGCTTACTGCAAGCTGGTACAACGCCTAGAAGACAAGTTCAACGGTCTCGAGCTAAATCACGTCGCGCGGAAGTACAACGAAGCCGCCGACGAGCTGGCAAAGATGGCCTCAGCACGGGTCCCGGTCCCCCCGAACGTCTTCGCCAGAGACCTCCACAAACCTTCCATTGGATACACCTCGGCAACAGAGGAGGGCCCACCTGTGGAACCCGTGGCGAAGTGTGGCAGAACCTCCTAAGTTATAGGGCCCACATGCACCTGTCACTGTCCGATGACCTTTGACATTTATGCATACGTTTCTAATAACTCAAAAAGACTGTCGGGTGTCCTCGGGGAACCCCGAATCATCCACGATTTCCGAGCAGGATCACGTTACAGAGTCATTGCAGTATTACAACATTTATTCAAATATCTACACCAGAGTAAAAATAGCGGAAGTCTTACAATAACATAATTTACAAAACAATAGTTTCAAACCTCGCAACTAGGTTCGATGTTTATTACAAAACGAAATAGTGGAGTGGCATTATAATATAATATAAACACACAATGAGACTGCCCTGCCTAAGGGCCACACATTTACTTCTCATCGTCAGAACGAATGATAGTCATGCAGCACGATCCAAAACAGATCTGCTCATGAGGCTCACCTGCAACAAGGGTCAACGAACCCTGAGTACAAAAGTACTCAACAAGACTTAACCGAAATAAGAACTGATAACTCAGGAATGCAGGCTCAGGGATTCAAGGTATGGTTTTAGCAATGATCAAAGTTATTTTGCGTAAAAGCTCTTTAACAAAATTCTTTATTTCAACAATTTAAACTTCATAAAATCATATACAAAGATGACACGATCCGTAATGAGATCATGAAACTTCATATCCAACACCTTCATCAACCATTCTCAAGTTCCAGTTATTATTAATACTACGATGATGAACAGTGAGTTGAGTCTCCATAACCGAGGAGCAACGACGATTCGAACTGATTATAAACCCAACTGGGACCTCCAGACCACACGACATATGCAGGTCCCCGACCTACATATACCAACCTACCCTCAGATCCTCTAGAACAAGAACGGGTCCGCGCCACCCGAGAATATAGTACTCCACCAATCCAGCCCATAGCCACGTGGGTACACGCTATTCCCGCCATCTCTCCACTCCCAGTGCGCGAGTAGCCATTCTCGTAATAGAATCGCCAAGTTCAGGCTTACCGGAGTATGTGGTTAGTACTACAAATTCTCACCTCATGCAATTCAACAACGGACGTGCCTTAATCGACACAGGCGGAAAGAACCCGCTCACAAGACCTCCATGTCTTGTGGCTCACACACACCGAGTCCGCCCAGTCTAGATTTATTACTCCACATTCCCATATCACATGCTAACATAATTAACCAATGTTCCATTTAAAACTTGCAGGTGGCAGGTAATCACCCGACTTTCATCGTTCTACGCATAGCTAAGCAAAACTAGGCATATACGAGTTTAAAACTGGTAATATAGTAAATATGGAATAACAAGGGTGGTAATGCACCAATTAGGCTCTTACTTAACTCCTAATCACTTAATGCAGTAACGGAAAGCAAAAGCGAAATTAATTTGTAAAACACAAGGTAGGGTTGTATACATCCGGGGCTTGCCTTCGTTGACGGAAAAGTCCGGCTCCTGCGACGTTTCACAAGTATTCGATCCGACCTCAACAGACAGATTAACCTCCTCAACCACTTGATTAACTACCACGTGTTCACCTTCGTTTACTACACATAATAACAATGCCATGTTTAACATGATGCGGAATACGAAATATGATGCTCGATGATGGATACAAAAATTAAGAATTTGAATACAACTTTCCTTCGCGGTAAAGTTGCAAGTCAAACAGACTAAATCTTTTTCGTAACACATACATCAATTGCCAAGGATCATTATCAACTAATGACCCAAGGTCATCACTCAATCCAAAATTTCAAACAAAACCTAAATCATTAAAGGTTACTATTTGCTTTTATGAATTAATTATTTAATTCAAAATTATGAAATAAATCAACTTATTCTAATTAAGCTAAAAAATTTTGTAATTGTTCATTACATGATAACTAGGTGGCAAAACAATTTTCATAATTTTTGGATAATTAATTAAGCCTAGAAAAATCATGGAAAGTCATTTATTAATTAATTGAGCAATTTTTATCACATCCCAAAAATACTAAAAATCAATATTTCAAATTTTTGTCATATAACATACATCATAGAGAATTCACACAAAAATTTTCATAATTTTTGGAGCTCTAAATAATTCTACACAAAAATAACAAATTACAGCACTATTCATTTAATTCTGAAAAATAGAAAAATCCATTTGAACGTTGAGTCACTGACATGGTGACCCCACCCGTTATCCCCTTCCTCCCGCTTTGACTACGGCGATGATGGCGCTGACCGGCGATATCTCACCGCCGGTGAGTCCAACGGCGACGGCCAAGATACCTACACCCTCCCCGAAACTAGGCGCATCCATTTTGAGCACAAGCTTGACTAACTATGGACTGGACCGAGCACTACGTCGGCCATGGCGGCCATGACGGCGCGGCTACGCTACGCCGGCAAAATGAAGCCGAAAACGGTGAAACAGAGGGCATGGGAAGGTCCAGTAGCTCACCACGAACACGTTGGAGCAAAGAACGAGATCGGATAAGCTTTGGTGACACGGGTCGACGTTGACAGCGGTCACGGCGGAGCGATCTTTGACGACGGCGATGCTCCGGTAGCTACGGTGGTTAAAATAAGAAATCAATGGTTCACAAAGCACTACATCATTAAGGCAAAGCCGAAGCAAGACTCAGTAAGGGCAGAGGCTCACCGTAGCGCGCTAGCTACGGCGACGTGCACTCCACGGTGGTGCTGCCAGCCGCGAGGAAGAAAAGTGTCGAACGGCGTTTCCCGATGATGGCAAGCGACCAGGGCTAGTTGGTTAGGTGCGCAAGGATGAGACGGAGCTGGGACAAGCTTGTCTGCGACGGTGAAGCACTACGGCATCGACACGAGCTCACCGGAGTTATGGCCGTGGCGTCGGGAAAACAGAGCAAGAGAGCGGAGGCAAACGGCGACGGCCAAGGCTAAGTAGAGCGGCTCAGAAGCGCAAGGAAGCTGCGCTGTGGCCTTCACCGCGCCAGCACGACATCAAAGACGGCCATGACCGTGCCTGGAAGCAAACCGAAGATCGCCGGCCATGTAGCTAGGGCGGTGAGTACTGTTCATCGAATTTACAGATTTGCCATTCGGTTTCAAATTCAAATTACTCCCAAATTTGTATAACAACTCAAAAATCTCCAAAAATAAAAGTTGTTCAAAATCAAAAGTTCTACAACTTTGCTTTTATAACCAACCCCTAATTCGGTATAGATTTTGAAATGAACTTTTGAATTTGAATAGGGAAATTTACCGAATTACGCCTTTTTGAATTACTCGAAATTTTTCTAAACAACTTGAAAAACTCCAAAAACAAACTTTGTATAACTTGCCAAGCTCTACACTTTTGCTTTTGGGATCAACCCCTAATTATGCTTAGATTTTGAAATGGATTTTCAGGGTAGGATTTAAATGCTGAAAAGCGGGGTTTTCTCGAAAAATTCAAAAATCCAAACAAACTTTGAATTTAAGTCAACCAATACAATTCAACACATACCACATGAATATAAACTTGTTTTAGTGTATGCATCTCAATTTTTTCACCAAATGCCAACTGCTTTGCAATGCATATGATGACATGTCCGGTTTTAGTATTTTAAACACCCGAGGTGTTACACGAAGCTCGGCGCCCTCTCTGCTGCCGAGACCCCCTCGACCGAGCTCGAGGTCATGGAAGTCAACGCCGAGCCTCCACGGACTGATCAGGACACGGATTGGCGAGTCCTGTTCCTTGATTGGCTTGATCGGGGGGAGCTTCCTGACGACAAAACCGAAGCACGGCGGCTTGCGCGGCGAGCCAAGACCTACGCCCTCTACAACGGCGAATTGTACAGGCAAAGTCCCTCAGGTGTCCTCCAACGGTGTATCAGCTCCGAAGCGGGCCAAGCCCTACTTTGGGACTTACACGCGGGCGCCTGCGGGCACCATGCGACGCCTAGGACGCTTGTAGGGAACGCTTTTCGCCAAGGGTTCTACTGGCCGACGACAGTTGCTGACGCTACCAAGCTGGTACGCTCCTGCGAAGGATGCCAGTACTATGCCCGGCAGACACATCTCCCGGCCCTGGCCCTGCAAACCATCCCCATCACCTGGCCATTCGCCGTATGGGGTCTCGACATGGTCGGGCCTCTACAAAAGGCCCCCGGGGGCTTCACCCATCTATTGGTATCAATCGACAAGTTCTCCAAATGGATCGAGGCTCGTCCGATCAATCGAATCAAATCCGAGCAGGCGGTGCTATTCTTCACTGACATCATCCACAGGTTTGGGGTCCCCAACACCATCATCACCGACAACGGGACGTAGTTCACCGGCAAAAGGTTCCTGACGTTTTGCGACGACCACCACATCCGTGTGGCCTGGTCGGCCGTAGGACACCTAAGGACCAACGGCCAAGTAGAGCGTGCCAACGGCATGATCCTACAAGGCCTCAAGCCAAGGATTCACAACCGATTGAAAAAGTTTGGCAAAAAATGGCTCGTCGAGCTCCCGTCGGTCATCTGGAGCCTGAGGAACACTCCAAGCCGAGCCACGGGATTCACGCCTTTCTTCCTAGTCTATGGGGCCGAGGCCATCCTCCCCACCACTTGGAATATGGTTCCCCGAGGCTGCAAGCCTATAACGAACAAAGTAACCGCACCACCCGAGAGGATGCCCTTGATCAACTGGAGGAAGCCCGAGACGTCGCGCTACTACACTCGGCCAAATACCAGCAGAGCCTGCGGCGCTATCAGGCCCGACGCATCCGACGCCGAGACTTGAAGGTAGGCGACCTGGTGTTGAGGCTAGCATAGAGCAACAAGGGTCGCCACAAGCTGACCCCGCCATGGGAAGGACCGTACATCATCGCCCAAGTGCTGAAGCCCGGGACCTACAAGCTGGCCAACGAGAAGGGCGAAGTCTTCACCAACGCTTAGAACATAGAACAGCTACGTCGCTTTTATCCCTAAATTTCCAAGCATTGTATATGTCGTTCCTCGAAATACAATTAAAAAGCGTTCTTTAGCTGGTCTAATTTTTTGAGAAACCCCCCGAGCCCATCGTAGGCCTCGGCAATACGGTAACATGGCAAGGGAAACTCGGTTCTGCCTCGGCAGAACCAAGCCTCCCTCGGGGGCTAGATGGGGGACTCCCCCTAGGTCCCACGCACCATTCTTTAAGTTGCTTTTTCGCAAAAATTCCTACGCCAAGAACTCTAGCAGGCTCTGACGAATCATTTGTGAAGACTCCTCGGACCAAGGTCTGCTTCCTAAGCAAGAGGCCGGTAGAGTCGCGAGACGCCCTACGCCCCCGGGCTACGACACTCCCTCACTACCTCTCGCTCAAGGAACGGCTTAGGCCCCAAAGGGGTGTTTCACAAATGAAATCTGATCAGAAGCAACAAAGGGCAAAGGCTCGGAAACATGAGAAAAACAACTAAGAAACACAAGTACTTCAGAAATAAAGGCCTCGACGGCCACAAACGTTATGATACAAAAATAACCCCTATTCTATCTTTACATAGCCCCTGGGGCCCAGATCAAGGTTCAGGGCCTTCAGCACTAGCAGATGGTAGGGGGGCACCACCTCCTCTTCGAAGAGTGTCGCCAGCGCCGCGCCAGGGCCTTCCGCCGCCTCCATCAACTTCGTGACCGCCGCGTCGGCCTCCTCGTCATCATCAGGCAGAACGTAGCCATCACCGATGGCCGGGAGGTCGACGCCAAGGTAGTGAGAGGAGATGACGGCCATCGCCTGCTTGACACCCGTGTGCAACGCCCCTCGGAGCCATTCGCGCATCTGGCTGCTTAGCGCAATCAAGTGGCTCCCAAGGGAGCTGCCTGATTGAACCCCCTCGACCTCCAAGGCCTCGCAGGCGGAAAGGGCAGCACGCTTCAGCGCCTCGTGCGCCCCGATCTCGGTCTCGAGCACCATCTGCACCGCGCTGGAAGCCTCGGTGGCCCGAAGGATCTCCGCCTCCGACTCTGCACCGCGGAAAACAGAATGAAGTCGAGCGAGAGAAAGGACAACCTAAGTTGGGGACGGAAGCCCACGGAGCTCACCCTTGGCCATCTGCTCCCAGCGACGGGTCTTGGCCTGACAGGCCTCGGCCTTCTCCCTCAACCGTTGGGCCTCGAACCTAGAGGCCTCGGCCGCCCTGGAGGCTTCACTTCCCAGCTCTGCGTCAGACAAGGAAGTCAGGGAGCAAACATAAGGAAAAGGAAACAAAACAAGGGGACTGGAACTCACCCTCGACCGCCCCCTTCAAAACCATAGCCTCGATCTGCGAGGCCTCAACCGCGGCAAGGGCCTCGTTCAGAGCGCCTTTGGTCAGCCGGTGCGCACTCTCCTCTGCCCCCAGCTGCCCGGCGAGGGCCTTGCCTGAGGCCGTCACCTCTTCGGCCCGGGACCTGAAGGCATCCTGATCGCCGACCATGCGGGTAAGCTCCTCCTCCAGCTCCTTGACCCGCGCCGCCAAGGGGGCGAGCTGCACCTGGACCACGGCCGCCTCGACCTTCACGTCGGCACAGCGAAGGCGGAGGTCCTCCACCTCCGCACTTTGCGCCGACAGAAGCTCATTAGCATTGGCAAGAAGGCCCTTCTGCCGGTGAAGCTGGTCCTAGACGCCCCTCTCCCGCCGGAGAAACACCGACTTCCCAAGCGACCGGGTCTCGAGCTCCTGGGGAAGCAGAGCGAGGGTCATTGGTCGCAACAAAGTCAGGAAAGTAAACGTCGCACGAGAAAGAAAAGCACGAACCTGGGCGACTCCGGGCAGTTCGTCGGCCACCACAGATAGCGCCGTCCATAGCGACCGCTCCGCCAGCTGGCGATACTGCTCGAAGGTGTTCCAGCGCCCACCCTCAGTCACGTCCTCAAGGGCGAACAGAGGCTCCCCCTCAGGGTCGTCCCGGCTCCGCCACAATACCCACGGGTGATCCCACCCACGAGGCTCGGGCCGGACCCGCACGAGGGCCGAGGTTCCCTCGTCCAAGAACGGCGCTGGCTGCTCCACGGCATCGGTCTCCTCGACGTCGACCACCTCCCGCGCCCGGGAAGTATCGTCGGAGGAGATCGGATAGACCAACGGCGGGCCCTGAACCAAGGGCACCACCGAGGCGGCCGCCGCCTGCATCTCTGCCTCCTGCACAGACGGCCTCGACGCCATCACGACGGTCTTGGTGACCTCGGGAGCTCCGGTCTCTGCAACTATGGCCTCGGCGGTCTCGGGGGCTCTGGCCTCCGCCATCGTGGCCTCGGCAGACGCAGAGACGCCGACCACGGCCACCGCGGTCTCGGCGGTCGCGGGCGCCATAGCCTCCATCACCTCAGCCTCGGAGACCCCGGGAGCCTCGGCAACAAAGGGCACGATGGCCCCATCCGACTGTGTAGGGGCCGCCTCGGCGGCCCCTCCGTGGGCGACCGGTCCCTTTGGGTCGTCCCTCGCCGATGCCGCGTCGCGTTGGATAGCGGCTTGTGCCTCCGCCACCCAGTGGGCGGAGGACCCGGGGCTCGCCTTAAGCGCCTTAAGGGGCGCCAAGGGGAGGTCATCCGCAGGCCGCTTCCGACTAAAGGAAATTAACCTACAGGGTCAACGCGAGACCAAAAAAGCGAACGGAAGACACTACGACCCTGCCAAAAATACACTTACTTAGAACGGGGCGGCCCCCGCTTCGCCATGGCAAACCACATTCGCAACGGCGGAGGCGGCGGCAGTGGCGTCGCATCCGTATCCATCGGCGCCGGTCGGTCCTCAGCGGACCCCGGCGCCCCTTCGGTCCTCTGCGGGGGCGGTGGCGTCGCCTCCACCGCCACCTGCTTCGCCGCGGCCGCTGAGCCTACCGGGCTGACGGCGCGTTTGCCTAACGCCCGTGCCTCGGGCGTGTCGGCCTTGGCCCCAGAGCGGGCAACCGCCGGCCCCGGGTCCGCTTCTCCTCCCCTTCCCGGGGGTGCCGGGCTGCTTACCGACGCCCCGGGCGCCACCTCCACGATGTCAGGAAGGTGGTCTAGGGGACCTCGCCCTCCCTCGCCCTTGTCGTTCCCGTCCGAGGCCTCCGTCGACAACGACGTCGACGGGGATTCCTCCAACGAGAGACCATCCTTCCATTGCTGACGGCGGCGCTTATCCAATGCCTCGCGCGCAAGGATGTGCTTCGTGCGCTTCGCCGCCTTAGCGTCCTTTCGCTTCTTCTGCGCGTCGGCGTGAGCGCGGTTGATCGCCCGCTGCCCCGCGTCCTTGGGAACGGGCGGCGGGGAGGAGCGTACGTCCCTCATCCCCTGAAGGAACGACAAACGCGTATAAGGAAACAAGGGATAAAGGGAGATTGAGGAGGCTCAGAGGCCCCAGCGGCACTCGACTTACCAGCGAAAGGAACCCCCGCGATAGTCGCATCGCGAAGGGGGTCAGGTTGCCGCCCCTCAACTTCGCGTCTACCGTCTCCCCCACCCGACGAAGAATTTCCTCGTCGGAGAGGGCGGAGGAAGACATCCGGGTGCCTTCAACGGGCTCACCTGGCCTCATCTCGAACAGCCGCCGCCGCCGAGCCATCAGCGGCAGCACCCTCCGGCGATGGAAGGCGGCCGCGACCACAGCGACCGTGAGGCCATGGCTCCGCAGCCTCGCCAGCCCCTCCAGGAGCGGCTCCAGCTTGGGCTGGTCGACCTTTGGGACACCCCACTTCCATTTCTCCGGGCAACTCCCCACAATCTGCCCAGTGTAGGGGGGAAGTCCTCCGTCGTCGTTGCGGAGGTAAAACCAACTCGTGTACCACCGGCGGTTGGAGGACGCGAGTTGGGCCGGGATGTAGAGGTGCAGGCGGTCCTGACGCACTTGGAGAGTGCAGCCTCTGGCCCACGACGCCTTCCTCTTACCCAACACACCCGACGGCTTGGTAGTGTGCCCCGCCCGGAACAGGTGGAGCCACAACTCCCAATGGGGAGCGATCCCCAAATACCCCTCGCAGACGGCAACGAAGATAGCCGCCTGAGCGATGGAGTTGGGATTAAAATTGTGGAGCTCCACGTCATAGTAGTGCGGGAGCGCCCGCATGAACCGGTCCGCCGGGACGCCGAGGCCGTGCTCATGGAAAGAGACGAAGCTCATGATGTAGCCGTCGCGGGGCCTTAGCTCCGGCTCGCCATACGGAGCAATCCACTCCGGCCTACTAGGGTCTATCACCGGGCGGAGGAGTCCACCGTCGACAAGCGACTAGAGCATTTCCTCGGTGACGTCCGACGGATCCCAAGGGTCCGCCTCGACAACGACGACGTTGCCGGCCATGGGTGCGATGGAGGAATCGGGCGCGGTGGTGAGTTTTTTCTCTCTCCCTCCCACGCTCTCGCTTTTTTCCTCGCTTTCCCCCTAGGCTCGCTCTTCTCTCCTCTTCTTCCCAGCACCCGCTGCTCTGGCG
This sequence comes from Miscanthus floridulus, assembly GCF_019320115.1. Taxonomy (NCBI): domain Eukaryota; kingdom Viridiplantae; phylum Streptophyta; class Magnoliopsida; order Poales; family Poaceae; genus Miscanthus; species Miscanthus floridulus. The sequence goes on from NC_089586.1 coordinate 83,924,036, forward strand.
ACGGCTCAACGGAGGCGGTGCTAATGCAGGCAAGGTAAGACAAGGAGGGGCAAGATTCCTCGGGTATTTATGCAGGGAGGAGGCGAAACGAACGGGCGACGAAATCGGAGAGGTTTTCCCCCGTCCGGCGCGGTTAACCACGAGCCAATTTCGGCGGCCCACGCGCCCACGTCTCCCGCATTAAATGCGAGGACTGTTGCGTCCCATCCACCACGCCACGCTCGGCCATTACGGCAGCAGGTACCGTTTCGACTCCCAATAAAACTGCCTCAAAAGGCGCGCCGCCCGAGCCAATAGGGAAGATATTCCCTGCGGCCTATTCCTTTCGTATGAAGGAATCTGGCTCTGAACCTATTACGATCCAGGGGTTCGAAGGCTGGACCCCAAAGGGTTTCGACAGCCGCCCCAGGATAACAGAGTCAGGGACGACCGCGGGCGAGCCCATACAGGGCCGAGGCCCAAGTAAGCGAAACGCTTGGGACGCCCAAAGTTGTGTCCGAGACCGGAGGAAAGTCTCCGAATGGGATCCCACCGTAGGGAGGCACCGAGCCACTGAGGCCTAGCGAACGGCCTTGGCACCCACTAGAGACATCCTCTGGTACTCTTGGAGTGTGTCTCTGGACCGCTAGCCGTCCCCTAGCGAATGGGGTACGGGCCTCCACTCGGACTACCCGATAACAGCTCACCGGAAGTGCCACCGCTCGTGCCCATCGAGGGTAGCGAGGCACATTCCACCCCTCCTTCCGAGCGAAAAGGAAGCGTGAGGGTCATATAAAAAGACAAGGGAGTCCCTGACAGCCCTCTCACCCTGTGCAGAGGCTAGGGGGCTCCTCCTGCAAATACGCCGAGACCCCACAACTCGGGCCCATGCCCAAAAGGGGCCTCGGCAAACAAACCCTCATGCACGAGGGGCGTATAAAAAGTCAGGGGAACTCCCGACGGCCCTCTCGCTCTGCGCAGAGGCTAGGGGCTCTTCCTACGGCCTTGCCGAGACCAGAATGGGCTCGGCAAACAAACCCTCCGTCCGAACGAAAAGGATATGTGAGGGGCGAATGAAAAAGTTAGGAGACCCCCGACCGTCCTCTTGCTCCAGGCGGAGGCTCGGGGGCTCCTCTTGCACCCCAAAAACCAAGACAAAAACACGATAAAGGGCACCGAGCCCGTTACGGTCCAGGGGTTCGAAGGCTGGGCCTCCAAGAGGTTTCGACAGCCGCCCCAGGGCAACAGAGTTAGGGACGACTTCGGGGCGAGCCTACGAATGGCCCAGGCCCGAACGAACAGTCGCTCGGGGCGTCCTAAGTCGTGTCCGAGACCGACAGGAAAGTATCCGAATGGGATCCCACCGTAGGGAGGCACTGAGCCACCGAGGCCCAGCGAACGGCCTCAGCACCCACTAGAGAAATCCTCCGGTACTTTTGGAGTGCGTCTCTGGACCGCTAGCCGTCCCCTAGCGAACGAGGCTCGGGCCTCCACTCGGACTACCCGATAACAGCTCACCGAAAGTGTCCACGCTCGCGCCCATCGAGGGTAGCATGGCACATTCCACCCCTCCTTCCGAGCGAAAGGAAGCGTGAGGGACATACCCAAAGTCAGGGGGACCCCTGACGAACCTCTCGCTCCATGCGGAGGCTAGAGGACCTTTTTTTGCAACCTCGCCGAGACCCCTGCAACCCGAACTTGCGCTTATGGGCTCGGCAAATGCAATAAGAACTGATCACTCAAACGCGAAAGTGAAGAAAGCCCCTAGAGGAGTAACTCCACTCCTCTAGGGGCCCGGGGGCTACACCCGGCGGGTGCGCTCGCGCGCACCCACCGGAACCTCAGAAAACAAACCAATTCCTACGAAGCAGGCATAAACCCAGCCTCGACGAACCCTCAGGGAGAGTGCACGCACTCACCCCGAGGCTCGGGGGCTACTGTCGGGTACCTTAGAACGGGGTACCCCAAGCAAACATCAAAATAAAGCTTGAAGGTAAGCCGTGGGCCCCTCACCTACCACGACCGAGCCCTCCTCCACCTCGCCTCGAGCCTCGAGCAGGAGGTCTCGGAATAAACTCTGCCTCGCGCGAGGCTCCCCAGGGTAGGCCTCGGCAGGAGGCGCTGAGCCTCGGCAGAAGGCGCCGAGCCTCGGCAGGGGGCGCCGTCTCCGTCTCGCCCGAGGCTCTCCAGGGAAGGCCTCGGCAGGGGTACATTCTTCGTATCACGTGAGGCGTCTCGCGTGAGGCCTCGGCAAGGAACCCGATCTCCGTCTCGCGCGAGGCCCCAGCCTCCGTGTCGCTCGAGGCCGGGTCGCCCGCAGCCCGTCACCCCCGCCTCGACCGGCCCTCTAGACAACGTGTCATGTCCTATTAATGCTTCAACCACTCCCGCAATCTCAGCCGGACGACGGCTCAACGCCACAGAATGGCCGACGCGACCTAAGGTCACGTCAGCGCCATACCGGCTGGGACAGGGTACGGCGGGGATTACCGGCCACTGTGTCCTAACGCTGTATCCACGATCAGCGCCATACCGGCTGGGACAGGGTACGGCGGGGATTACCGGCCACTGTGTCCTAACACTGTACCCACGATTAGCCGCCCACTCGAGGCCTCGGCACCGTACACCAAGGTCTCGGCTATCTTAGGGATTGTGCCTGCCGAGACCCCTCCACCATGGTGCAGCCTCAACACCGACCGAGTCTCGGCCTCGCGCGCAGTCCGTCCACAGTGGCTTGCACGTCCACCGCCGCACCCACTCCGAGGCAGTCCCGGGGCTCCCACAACGCGCAGGATCTGGTGGGACGGCCACGTCGCCCCAGTGCACCAAGGACGGACCACTCCGACGGCCACACCGCCATAGGAACAGGCTATAGGGCCCGGACACGCCGCCTCTGTTCACACGACGCCGTATAGTTAGCTCATGTACCGTCCTAGTCCTCCCTTCATGCTATAAAAGGAGAGGACCTGGGCTGTTTTAGGGGGGAACACCTTGTAACACCCACACACACACGCACACTCCTGCCGCCTGAGAGCAACGTCTCAAGCGGCCCGCACGACACCCTGCCGAGACCTGGGACCACCTCCCTCTCTCCTTTAGCTTGTAACCCCCTACTACGAGCATCTCGGTGCAAGGAATACAAGATCGATCTCTCAGACTGGACGTAGGGCCTCGATTGCCTGAACCAGTATAAACCTTGTGTCTCTTTGTATCACCATCCAAAATCGGGAGCACGCAGAACAAATTCACTGGTTGATTGAGGACCCCCGGTCCGAAACACCGACAGGTACTTTACAACATGAAAGTGTGGTTTGCAAATTACAACATGTAATACCGTGTCCGTGTTTTTTTTATAATTTAATACCTTATCAATATTGGAATTTAATACATATATCATCTGTAACATCGAATGTCTGACACATGCATAAAATATTAAATATAGACTAAAAAATAACTAATTATACAGTTTACGACTAATTTACGAGACAAATCTTTTAAGCCTAATTAGTGGATGATTTGATAATGTGGTGCTACAGTAACAAGTGCGCTAACTACGGATTAATTAGGTTTAATAAATTTATCCCACGGATAAATTATGTAATTTATTTTTTTATTAGCATATGTAGGACACTCAATGTTACACTCTACAACTTTATACCCTGGGCAATAAGCTTTTGTGTGTCAACACTACTACTGCTACACCGGCTGAGGAAGACAAGGGGAACATGAGCCACGACGCAGCACACGTGAGCGGCGGCCCAACACCCGAGTCCAAGGCCCAGAGTGGCAAGACCCATCGACCAGCAAGAGAGTATCGATCAAACAAACAACAATTGTATCTACTATTCTAAGCACTCCTCTGATCTAAGAACTCCCATCTATTCCCAATTCCCTTGCTATGCTGTTCTTCTTCTCTTTCCCAATTGCTTGTGCTTACATCTGGTATCAGCGGCCAGCGCGTCTTCCGCGCAATTTGTTTTTGATTCCGTTGATTGAGTCGCAAACGCCCTCGGTTGTCGAGTTCGATTTGCGTCCAGCAGATCTCGAATTCCGTAATTCCCAGGCACGCGCTCGATCCGGTTTCGAAGTCGTGATCTGGATCACTCACCACCGCCGCCGCCCAAACACCCGCACTACACACGCTTCGCTCGAAGCCGCGGCGCCATGAATCCCGATTCCAAGTTGATCCTCGACGAGATGCACCGCCTGTTCGCGGAGCAGAAGACAAGCTTCGACGCGCGCTTCACCGAGGCGGATCAGAAGCTCGATTCGCGCTTCGCTGACAGCAACCGCGCGCTGGAGAAGCGCTTCACCGATCTTGACGACTCCCTCACCAAGCGACTCGCTGACTCGGATCTCAACTGGGAGCGGCGCATCACTGACTCCGAGGTGCGCCAAACAGCTCTCATCACCGTGTCGGAGCAGCTCCAGGAGGCCTTCATCTCCGCCGTCGCCAAGTCCACCGGTAACCTAGAAAGCTGGCGCCAAGAGTCTGAAGGCGCAGTGGATGACCTCAAGCTGAAGATGAGCAAGCTCACCAAGTACATGGATCGATCTGTCCTCGACAACCCATCAGCGTCGAGTGGACTGATCTCCTGGTCACCACGCCAGCCGCCGCGCGCTCACCTGCCGGCATCACGGCTGCTCGGTGTTCGATGTAAAAAAAAACTTTATTGTTAGAAAACTGAGAGTTGATCGGTGCTTACAAATTTCCAGAACCGACACGTTCGGTGTTCGGGTCGGTTCTTCAGCACGGTGTTTGATGTTCACCGAACACAATCGATCAGTACTGCAGCACAATGATACAGGATCTTCACATCCGTGGTGCTAGAGCCTGCGTGCGCCCATGCGCCTGCAGCCTCGCACTACTCAAAGCTTGATGTCATCGCGCCCTCGGAGCCAAATGTGTCGTGCCCTCGGAGCCTGAGGCACCGCATCGCTACGCCATTTCACCCTTCGCCGCCGCAACTGACGTGGTCACATTAGGGCTAGGGGTCCTGGACGGGAGACGAGAGTCATGACGAGTCAGGGAGTGTGACGCTGCTGCGGGAATGTTGGGGTCACGGAATGGGGAATCTTTAGACACATGCATGGAGTATTAAATATAGATAAAAAAAATAACTAATTATACAGTTTGATTGTAAATTACGAGACGAATCTTTTGAGCCTAGTCAGACTATGATTGGAGAATAATTGCCAAATACAAACGAAAGTACTACAGTGTCAAATACTGATTCCTAACACTTATCTAAACAAAGCCTGAAGTGAAACTTTCTTGTCATGCCTTGATCTCTTGAACAACATGGCTATAAGCTCAAAGCCTGTGCCTCGGATATTTCTAACAACTGTGATATTATCACAAGCCACCCTGAATTTTTGTTGCACATCAAATCCGATGCCAGTGCTAGTCTTTCTCTACACGCCACTGCCTCCATGATTTTAGGATCAGAAGTGCCTTTAGGTCTTGTTTAGACGATGGTTTGAGAATCAGTATTTGGTACTGTAGCACTTTCGTTTGTATTTGACAAATATTGTTCAATCATAGTTTAACTAGGCTCAAAAGATTCGTCTCGTAATTTACAATCAAACTATGTAATTAGTTATTTTTTTATCTACATTTAATACTCCATGCATGTGTCTAAAGATTTGATGTGATAGAGAGATAGTGAAAAAACTTGGAATCTAAACAAGGCCTTAGTTACCACAACCGAAGCCCCAAGGCCTTAGTTACCACAACCGAAGCCCCAATGAACCTGCCCGAGGAGTCCCTTGCCACCACCGAAGCTGATGCCTTGCTCGAGTTCTTTGATATGGCGGCATCGACATTTATTTTCATGAAGCCCACTGGTGGAGGGATCCATGGAGCCTTCTGTACATTCTGGCGTTGATGACAATACCCCCAGAGGTGTTGTCTGTTTCACAAGTTCCAGATCCGACAAGAAACTCTTAACAAAACAATGCGTGGATAGAGGGCTCTCGAAGGATTCTCATAAACTGCTTGTTCGCGTACCAAATTGCCCACAAAGTAACCAGTCCCCGTAGAAGATCTTCATGCTTCAAGGTAGTTATTATCTCAACCTCTATAAGAAACCACTTCAAATTATCCTATAGCCACCAAACAAATTCCACATCTACAGTCATAACCTAAACTACGTCCATCCCACGAAACACACACAGATAAAGATCACATTAAAAACATACGCACCGGATTAACTCTCACTCATTCTCTCTCCTTACTCAACCACATCCGACAGTCCTGCTTCTTTGGATGTGCCTTGCCCCAATGACCGCCCGTGCCCCTGCCCTAGCGACGCGAGACCGCGGCACCCCGACGCGAGATCGCACGAGAAGGACCGATCAAAGCCTCACGCACCCGCGCCCGACGCTAAGCAGCCGCTGATCACGCTCGCCTCCCTACCGCGGCACTCCTGCTCGAATTCCGTCGCTCCCTGCCATAGGAGTGCTTACACTGAAGATTCATCGTCGAAGTGCACGGCGGCTGCCCTCCTCCAGGCCCCGCTCGCGGTCGCCGGTGCTCCGTCCCCGTCGCGGTCGCGCTCGCCATCGCGGAGCGGCCGGCCACCATCGCGCGTCGACGATCCGTCTCTGGTTTCCGACGGGCGGCGCGCGTGCTCCACCATCACGCACGGCATGGCGCCATCGTGCGGCGCGGCACCGACGGGCGGAAGCGCGAGCGGGCTTCGCCGCCAGCACCGCGACTCCTCCGCCTCCCCGTGACCGCGACTTCTCGGATTCCCAATCCCACGCGGGGCGGTTCCGGCCGGAGGTCGGCCGGCGGAGGCGCAGTGCGAACTGCAGAAGGGCGACGGTGGGCTGGGCCAGGACGGCACGAGGGGCGGCTGCACGACGCTCGCGACCAGCAGAGGCGAGGCCGGTGAGGCTCGCTGCCGCCGTGTGAAGACGCATGGGACGCCGCCTGCTTGCCATGGACCCGCCGCCGCGCAGGGAGACCGGAGACCCACCGCCCCGAGCCGCCGCGCCGGCCCAGCCCCACCGCCTCACTTCCTGCAGGGATCGCCTCCACCGTCTTCGTCTCGTTTTTGCTCTTCGCGCGGTAGCCACGGCGAACGCGTGAGGCAAAATCAGAAGCCACCGTCATCTCTGTGCGTCTCCTACCATCCATGCGTCGCCCTCATCACCACGACACCACTCAATCGTGCCGAAGCCGTTCGTTCGCTTATCTGTTCTCTTCTGGAAGAGAAGCGGAAGATTGATAGAGCGGAAGAGTACTGCTCTTTCCAATTCGCTACCATCCGCCTTCATCATGGTCATTTCGGTATGCAGATACAGATTTGTTCTTATACCTTAATAATTGTAGGTATCTTCAGCAATCGTGGCAGTATGTAACTTCGTTGCGGGTTGTTGCTATGTATGTAGTTTCATTCTCTCTGAATGGAGGCAAACGTGAGTAAAATGTGCAACATGCTGGCAGATGATGGCACTAGGCGTGTCGTGTTAATGTGGCCACATACCGGAAAACCCAGGCTGGCCATCCAGGACAGGTCGTCCTCACTTTACTTGTAACTCTTTATATGTAGCCTGTTTTGAAAACTCATCAATAATGCTTTGAAACTCAGCTTCATTTGAGGTTTTGGCATCTTTTTTAGTTGTAGGCAACAATCACTGAGAAAGATTCAAATGAGTTAATATATGAGACATCAGGTTATGTGTGGCCTTATGTTCTTCGATGAGCATCTCAGTGAGAAGACCATCCTGCATTTCAGTGATGTAAATTGTTATTAGTAAATATCATTAGAAAATACTTGCATATTTTTTAAGTCATGATATATGCAACTTCGTTTGTAGAAACAATCAGATGGCATGTTCTGTCTTGTACCTGTATTTGGTACAGCAACACTTTAATCATCAAGTAGTGTTCTCCATCAAGTTGTTTCCCTTGATTGAATATTGTGCACACATCGTCTACAGTGCAAGGTTAGATATATATCCCAGAAATCGATTGGATGCTGATGATACTTGGCTGGCAAGATTATGCAAGGTCGCAAATTGTGTTTGTTCTTCTTACAATTGTTTCTGTTGCATACAATATACTAAATGAAAAATGGGACAATTTACTGAGTTGCTGCAGCATCTTTGTGATGTGTTTTTCTTGTATTTGTCGGTGTTTGCAAACCTGACTTAGCTAACAATGTGACTCTGTGTTTTTTATATTTTTTTACAAATTTTATTTATCTTGTTTTGTATTTTACCGTAGCATTAGCACGGGCATACACTCCACGTGGAACGGCGCATGGGCGTGGCTCGGCACCTTCGGCAGGCAGCGGGGTGCGGCGCGCGAACAAGGAGATCTTCGTATTGGCGAAGCCCACGATGCCGGTGTGGCTGCCTGGGGACTCGCCAGGACAACGGTGCACTGGTCGAATGTTGCCGTTGCGTTAGCACGGGCACTATACTACAGTGGGTAAGTGACTAGATGCCTATGTTGATTAAGTGGGGTTGTGGGCCAGGCTAAAAGGGACTATGGGCCATTTATCGGCTATGCGGTGGTGTGCCTTTGCCCCTCTGTAATTTTAATTTTAGTTTGGTAGTAGGAGACTCGGTTCGGTGTGCCATGAAAACCGATACCGAAGGTGATGGCAGAAGCTGGCAGAAATGCAAAACGACACCGAACCAAAAAACCAAAAAAATGACACTTCATTTTGGTTCGACGATCGATTTTCGGTGCAAAAGTGCTCAGCCCAGGCTTGACAAAGTCGGCTTGGCCGGCTTGCTAAGACGGCTTAGCCGGTTCTTCGCCTTAGAGTCAGGCTTAGTCAACTGCCTCCTGTGCCGGTCGGGCTGCAGTGCCCAAACGAGAGGAAGCCGGCTTACCCGAGTCCCTAGTTGGCTAAGCTAACTTTCCTGCCATGTCCGAATCGGTTTTGACTCTATTTTTTGCATGGAAACTTGGATAATGCGTTTTGGACTTGTTTTCTACTGGGATAAGACCACCCCCTCTCTATATATGAGATGATCATGGCCGATTGATCCCAAGTCCCAATCGTCAAAAACACATCTACTACACCCATTTACCCTTTTCTCTCTATCTTGTTATTCGTCACGTCTCTCGACGAGATTTGGCAGCGTTCTAGGTGGACTTACCGATCCTAGGACACCCTTCACGTGCTCCTCCCCGATGTGTCTTCTTGGGAGGTGTTCGGGAGTTTACCAGACGAAGAATGGGCTCTACATCGGCCTTACCGGTCTCTAGATCGATTTCGTCGATTCGTTGCTGTCGATGCAGAAAGTGACCAACAAGTAAATATTTATAGTTTTGTTGTACGTTGTGATCGGAGGTGGCCTAGCACTCAATGACACAGGGTTTATACTGGTTCAATTTGAGTCGATCGGTGACTTTATTCCTGAGCCCAGGTGCTCGAAGTTTGTAGTGGGGTTACAAACGAGAAGGAGAAAGATGGGGTGTACGAGAGGTCCGGTCGGCTCTGGTCGGAAGGGCCAAGAGCGATAGGAGCTCCTCTATGAGCTAAGTGTGCAAGCGTGTGCTTGAGGTCCGAACCTGGTGGTTCTATGGTTGTGAGCTAGTGAACTTGGTTGATCTAATGAATCTGGAAGGACTTGTATGAACTTGAATCCACATAGTCTCTTGGGAGAGAGAGCATCCCCTTTTATAGATGAAGAGGATGGTTTTACAAGTGAGAGGAAGAGAGTTCGTATGCTTCTAAGTCTTGTTGCCCACGCCAGCGGGTACAGGAGGATGGTAAGCGCCCACAACACTGTTGGATGACGGTTGTATGTGGGAGGTTACGTCGTCTTGTTTCGGGTATGGCAGATGTCGACACCTGCATATACTATTGATGCCCAGAGGCATGTGAGGAGTTTCACCATGTTTACTTGGTACGGTAAATCTCGGCACCCACAACACTGTCGATGCCTAGAGGCATATGGGGGGCCTTACTGTATGGGAGTTAATGGCGCCCACAATACTATAGAGGAAAATGTCGGCGCCTACAATACTGTTTGTGTCAGGGCGGTTTGTAGAGTACTGTTCCTATAGGTGACATGGTATGGTCCCTAGTATTATGGTTTGACTTGAGCACCTTGCCTTGCTTTCTCCGTTCGTTCCCTGGTCCCTTTTCGGGCAGGCGTCCCTGGTTGGTTGGTCCTAGTCGGCTCTCGTTGCGCCAGTCAGAGAAGAGCAGTGAGCAGGGTCTTTACATACCCCGGTCGGAGATGTGGGGTCGGAGTCGGAGGTAGTGCTTTGCCAGGCCTTTTGGTCAGAGAGACCGTCCGGAGGCGCTGGAGACCGAAGTGAGTGCTCCAGTCGGAGAGGTGGGCCGGAGTCGACAAGCGGGCACTGTTCCTCCTCGGCCTGACCTTCCGGTCGGTGACTGGACCGCCCTTCTGGCCTGTTGTTTTAGACACTTGGGCCGGCCCATGAGTTGTACGCTGTCTGCTTGGGCCGAGCTTTTGCGGGGAAGTCGGTCTGCGAGGGACCTCGGGTTTATGAACCCAACAGGAGCCCCCGAGCCCCCGAGTGATTCGGGCAGAATCGTCTAGGGATTTTTTGCATCGACGGTGGGTGCGCGCGAGCGCACCTGTGGGTGTAGCCCCTGGGTGGTTTGGGTAGAACCGTCTGGGGGGGTTTTCCATGTTGCCAGCGGGGGAGGTTTTCGTTTTGTCGGTGGGTGCGCGTGAGCGCACCCGTGGGTGTAGCCCCCGAACCCTTGGGCGGTTCGGGCAGAACCGTCTAGGGGGTGTTTGTTTAGCGGGTGTGTGTGCGTGTTTTTCAGTAGAGATGGAGTCATCGACCAAGGCATCGTTGCGCAGCCGAGGCAGTTAGTTTCGAGGGATTGGGTGAGATGGAGCTTGTGGGTCCTGGCGTCAGTGCGCGCCGTGGGACCGAGCGAGGCAATTAGTCTTAGGGATCAGACAAGGTAGAGCTCGTGGATCCTGGCGTCGGTGCGCGCCGTGGGATCGGTCGAGTCAGAGTCGTGGATCCTGGCCCCGGTGAAGTCCACGTAGTCGAGGCAATTATTTTTTGGGATCGGGCGAGGCGGCAAGGTGGTGCTCGCGGATCCTAGCGTCGGTGCAGCCCGCGCAGCCGAGGCAGTTAGTTAGTTTAGGGATCGGGCGAGGTGGCAAGGCGGTGCTCACGGATTCTGGCGTCGGTGCAGCTCGCGCAGCCGAGGCAGTTAGTTAGTTAGTTTAGGGATCGGGCAAGGTGGTAAGACGGTGCTCGCGGATCCTGGCATCGGTGCAGCCCGTGCAGCCAAGACAATTAGTTAGTTAGTTTAGGGATCGGTTGAGATGGAGCTCGCTGATCCTGGGGTCGGTGCGCGCCGTAGGATCGAGCGAGTCAGAGTCATGAATCCTGATGGGGCGAGTTTAGGGTCGTAGACCCAGGCATTTTGTGTCTTGAGCCCCCGAGCCCCATTGGGCTTTAGTAGGGGTCGGTGTGAGTTGTGTGCGTTACCCTATCCTCGGTTCCTCACAACCGGAGGGGCTGAGTTCTATTGCTTGTCCCGATCGCTCAGGCTTGAGTGACGCACTCGGTGAGTTCACTAACGGGTATGATCGAGTGGAATCTAGGTCCGTCATTCGTGACGGGGTCAGCATAGCCCTCTTGTGACATTCCACTGCTTCTTTACCTACAACCCGGTAGATGCCTGGGCCGTTCCGAAGACCGACCCGGGTGGCCTAATGGCCTCCCCTCGATGGAGATTCTGTGGGCTTGGTAAGAGGTTCAGGATCGAACGAGAAGGTTGAGATGACCCTGTCTACCAGACTAGGCGAGGGCCGCACAGGGCTCATCTGCGTTTTTCTCCCCTAGCTCTATTGGTTGCTCATGTCGAATGAGGCAACCGCCGCTTCATGACGCAACATGGAGCTTTGTGATGCATTTCATTGCACATGCGATGCTTAGTTCCTGAGCCCCCGGGCGGTTCAGGGCCCAAATCGTCCAGGAGGCACGGGCGTATGGAATGAATGCGCGTATGGATGTATGAAATGATTTATAAAGAAATAGAGGGGGTTTGGTAGTGTTACCTTGATGACTTGAGTGACGGGGTTTGGAGAGCTCCAGTCGGAAATGTCCGACTGGGACCCATGCTCATCGTTCATGATGGGGCCGGCATGGCCTACATGTGGCGTCCCTTCGCTCCCTACCTGTCTCTCGGTGTGTTTTTTTGAGCCGTTCGATCGACTTTTAGGGAACCCGATGGTCTCTCCTAGCGGAGATCCCATTTTAGGTTTTTCCAAGTCCCGCCTGGGGAAGCGAAGGGCCGCCTGTGTGCGGTGGCGCTTTGGTTCTCGTGCCTAGCATGCGGTAGTGGCTGGCGTGCGATAGTGGTGGGCCATACCCAGGCCACGTCCGTCTGATCAGGAGCCGTTCCGTCGGGCAGGGCACGTCTCATCGATTAGGGCATGTCTCATCTGCATTAAATGGGAAAGAGAGAGGGGTTTTCATTCCGCCATTTTGCCTTTCCTAATCGGCGTGCCCTCCCCTAACTGTTGTACCCTTTTCCTTAAGTAGGAGGAGGAGAACGTTTTCGCTCTGTTCTTTCGCCTATTCCTCATCTGCCGCCCCCTTTTCTCTTCCTTCTCGCCGAGAGTGTTCTTGAGAGCCACGATAGTTTCTAGGAAAGAAAGGGGAGAGAGCGAGGGAGAAAAAAGAAACTCACAAATCCTTTTGCGATCTCAGAGCGAAATGTCGAACTAGAGGTCATCCACTGTGAGGGAGTCAGTGTTGAAGCCCTTCATCGCGAAGGGGTTCCTGTCGCGCGAAGGAGGTGGCACACTAAAGGGCTCCCGGGAGGGAGGAGTTCCTGCAACCTCGGTCTGACAAGGTGGTGTCCTTTCTCACCTTCCATGAGCGTGAGTTAGGCTACCCCGCGCACTGGTTCCTGTGCGGGCTCCTCAATTAGTGGGGTCTAGAGCTACAACACCTTAATCCGATGGGGGTGCTGCACATCGCTGGCTTTGTCACCGTCTGTGAGGCTTTCCTCAGGATGGATCCGCATGCGGACTTCTTCTAGCGGCTGTTCTCTGGGAGAGCCTTGACAGCAGGGAATCCGGCCGAGATCGCACTGGTGGGAGGTTTCACCCTACAGAGGAAGCTAAGCGCGGGAGGCTCATATCCCGCATACATCCCATGCAACTCCAACCGGGGGTGGCATAGGGAGTGGTTTTACATCAGGAATCTGGTGGAGGCGCCGTTCCCAGTGTTCACCGACGGGAGGCCGGAGAAGCAGGATAGTTGGTCGTGGGGTTGTGCCCATAATGAGAAGAAGAAGGTGGATGTCATCGAGGAGGAGCTCTGAAAGATCGTACGGCGCGGTCTTGACGGGGTGCGGGTGTTCCACACCCTCTATCACCGCCGGGTTGCGCCGTTGGCGGAGAGGACACGGCCGATGTGGATGTACAGTGGCCCATCGGACCTGGACCATGCGTCGCCCGAGGAGCTACCAGACGATGAGGTCTGGAGTCGCCTTGGCCGGGTGCTGCAGTTGAAGCCCAAAGAGAGGGTCGAAGGGAAGCCCGCACCTTTCAACTCCGCGATCGTGTCTAGACTGGTATGCTCCCTTTTATTTCATCCGTGATTCTTCCTCTGCTTTTCCTATTTTTTGATTTTGGGCCACCCGTTCTGTAGGGGCTTGGAGTTTACAAGTCCCGGCCGCACCTTGCCAAGGGACCGGAGGGTGTGGCCCGGTAGGTCACCTAGAAGGAGGCGACGTATGCTAGGAGGAAGAAGAGAACCAGGGAGGTTCGGTGGAAGCAAGAGAAGGAGCAGGAGATCGCCCGGTGCATGAAGGCCAGGGAACATAGGAGCGATGTTGAGTCGGAGCTCGCGTCAGAGGATCACACGGATGTGGATGACATGGTTTTCTCCAAGGAGGAGGAAAGTCTGGAGGTTGTTGTGACCTCGGCGGAGCGTCGCGACCCTACGGTGATGTCCGCTGGTGATGAGCAGGAGGCGGAGTGGCACGTGGTGGTTCCCACGCCGAGGAAGCGTGCGGCGAGCATGGACGCCATTGATGAACGGGAGGCAAAGCAGACACAGTCACCGTGCCCCTTGGTAGCGTCGTCGGTCCGGTCGTCGCCTACCACGGACACGGCCGAGCAAGCCGGGCGGTCCAAGGAGCGAACTGGCACTTGTGCGTCGCCGAGACCGGTGCCAACGGGCGACTCGCAGCCAGAGGAAGCCCCACCTACCGCAGACGTGGTCGAGCAAGCCAGGCGGTCCAAGGAGTGGATTGGCACCTGTGCGTCGTGTGACTCATAGCTGGAGGAAGCCCCGCCCGCTGCTCTGATCGAGAAGTCCCGAGCCGAGGGTCACGGTGACCCACAGGCCGGGCAGGAGCTGGTTGGGGCGACTCTGCCCCCGGCTAAAGTGAGGAGGCACGGGTCGTAGCCCAGGAGCGGTCCTTGTCCTACAGGCCCATCGTCATCGGGTCTTGCGTTCAGAGTCGTACCGCTCACCTCCCGGTATGTTTTCCTTTGTTTCTTTTTGATATTTTGCTGTTGAGTCTTTTTGGAGTTTGACTTACCTGCCCTTTTTGTCAGTGGCCTGGCGATGATGGGATTGAGCATCGCCCCAACTCCCGTGCAGGAGGCTTGGAGGCCCACCCTGCAGCGTGTCACGGCGAGTGGCGAGGGGAACCGGGCGGCAGCAGCGAGTCCTTCCCTTCTGGGGGTGGTGCCCCCGGGGTCGGTTGCTGGTACGGTGGCAGCGGCGGCGGCGGCATTGGCGGCGATCCCAGTGCTGACAGCGGAGGTCACGTCAAAGGTAACTCTCGTGGCCCCTCCTCCACCAGCCATGGTGGAAGAGGAGAGGGAGACCGAGCTTCCTGCCTCGTCGGTCGAGGAGCTGCACGGCTCACCCTTACGGTTGGAGCCGAAAGCGCCGAAGGGAGACGTGGTCGAGACGGAGTTGGAACACCCAGCGGCGGCCCAAGCACTCGAGGTGGTGGATATCCCATCTGATGATGAGGCGGAAGTCGTGGCTGAGCCGCTGGCGTTGTCACAGGAGCTACCGGGGGTTTGGTCCGAGGTAGGGCCCTCTGGTGGGCTATCGGAGGGTGACCTAGAGTGGCCCTGCCCCAAGGACCCGACAAAGGTGCAGTTCGTCCTTCGGGATTCATAGGAGGGTCAGCTCTAGGACATCCTTAGGGAGCAAGGACATGCCATAGTGTCCAAACTCGCCAACCTGTCTGCGAAGCTCGGAGACGTCTAGGAGCGGGTTAAGTCCACTCAGCAATTAGTCGAGGTCGACCTACATCTTGCCGTGGAGGTGAGTTTCCCGTACTTGTCCTTGACCTCTGAATCTTTTGTTGGTTGCTTTAGCATGCTTGTTTTTTATAAAGTCTGAAGGGGATGTCGTCCCACAAGTCATGCTTCCTCCAAATGGAGCATGCCCGGATGGCTGAGCTTGAGCATCAGTTAGAGTTCGCTTGCCGCGAGTCCTAGGACCGGGCGGTCGAGGTGACCGTAGAGTGGGTGGAGGGGCAGCGTGCAGCAGAGCAGGCGACCGCCGCCGAGCAGGGGCTTGAGGCGGCGAAGGCCTGTCTAACGGAGACCGAGGCGGAGTTGCGGATAGACCTGGCGGACACCGAGGTGGCGCTCCAGAAATGCTTGGAGACCCTTGAGTTGGAGCGGAGCACCTTGGCATCGGAGTGGAATGCCCTAGAGCAGGCGCGGAAAGCCTTGGAGTTAAAGCGGAAAGCCCTGGAGTCAGAGTGGAAGGCCCGGTCGGAGGCAAACCGAGAAGTGCTCACGATTCGGGTCCGGGTGATGGGGACGGAGGAGGCGACCGCTTGGCTGCGCGAGCAGGTGGCCCAGCAGACAGAGGAATTCTCCACCCTTGAGAACTTTCGTGTTGGTACATACCTTTTCTATTTTCGTCGTGTTGGTTTTTTTCTTCAGCCTGTTTCTGAGCTTGTCACCCTTCTTTCAGAGCTGGGCGGAAGGGTGAAGACGCTGGAGCGGGACTTAGAGACGATTAAGGCGACTTTCAGCCGGAATGCAGAGGAGCTGGCCAAGTCCCATGAAGAGCAACATGCTCTTGAGAGGGAACTTGACCAGATCCACAACGTTGCCCAGCTCATCGTCTTGGAGGTCTTCGGGTCGGCGACAACTACTAGTGCGCCCACCGTCCTGCTGGCAGAGGTCCCGGATGCGGTCCGGGATCTTATCACAAGCGGGCTGTTCTACGGAGCGTCGGGGGTGTTGACTTCGGTGGCAACACATCATCCGAACCTGGACTTCGCTACTATCTATAGTGGGTATGCTAATGGCTTGAGCATGGAGGACATCTAATCGATCGGGGAGAGCTTGCTGTCACACGCAAGGTTGGTGGCAGAGCAAGTCTCTGCTCAGTGGGTGATGGACGTCCGCCGTGAAGACATGGCTAGAAGCATGAGTGGGGAGGACGTTGCCCAGCTTGTGGATGGCACGGAGCCTAGGTCGGAGGTGGACATCGCCCCGGCTTCAACCGAGCCGAATGTCGTGCCGCCGGGGAGTGAGCAGCCCGTGCCTTCTACGGCCGCACCGACAGCAGATGTCGGTGAGCTGGCCCAATAGCTTGTAAAATATAAGTAGTTCAGTGAATGTAAAAATTTTACATCCATGGGGGAGCCCCCGTGTAAATGTTCCTGTGTGCTTAATGACTACAGTTGGTTTGATTTTCTGTGATGGAGTCACTCCATTCGGGGAAGCTTGCTTCCTTTTGTTCCTTAGTTTTCCCTTAGCATAATTTTGTTTTTTATTCTTTCTTTCTCGTACCTGCCCATTTGTCCTATAGGCTACAACCTTGGGAGCCCGGGGCGTGGCTCGTGAGGCTCAGCTGCTCGTAACCATAGGGAAAGGCGGGGTGCGATCGGTCGAAATGTTTTAATGCAAAGCTATGTAAGGCAAATTAAAGGAACGAACTCCTGTTTTGATCGGGTAGGAAGGAATTTCACCATATGATAGTAAACAAAACAGAGAGGTAGTAGTGTCCCCTAGTGGAGCCCCCGAGCGCCCTAGGCCCAAAAGTGTTCGGGTCGGGGTGCTTTTATAGGAGCATACGCTAAGTAAACAATGGTAAGACTAAAACTTAGGGGAAGAAAAATGACATAGCTGTTCCAAGCGTTCGAAGAGAATGTCGTCGTCGTTGTCCTTCAGTCGGTAGGCGTCCAATCGGATCACTTCAACCTTCAATCGTCCGGATCCTTGCCCGCTATGCCCCTTTCTCGGTCGCTGCTTCTTCGCCTTTTTCTTCCTTTGGCCTGCCGGCTTGCCGTAGAAGGCGCTTGAGGAGCTGACAGTCCTTGTAGAGGTGTTTGATGGGGTAGTCGTGATTGGTGCACAGGATCTCCATGAGCTCATGGAAATGGCCCGGAGGGTTCTGCTGGGGCTACGTGCCCACGTGATCAGTCGTGGAGACCAATGCGGAGTTGGCCGGTCGGTGGCGATCCTTTCTGTTCTTTTTTTCCCTCTACATGGAGGGGCCCTCGTCCTGATCCTAGCATTTGGCCTTACCTTTGCCCCGGTCTCTGTTGGAGCGCGGTGGGAGCGGCACTTGCTGGAGGTGTTGGACAAAGGTCTATGGTCCTGGGCTATTAAGGCTAGGACTCCGGTTGCTGCTGCATGTGTCTCAGTTTGGTCCAAGCCACGTGTATATAGGCTGTCGGTGCGGAGCGGTCATCAAGTCAAGATGAGGTGCCAATGTGGCCTCCTGTGCCGCGCTCGGCGGTTGTAGCGGTGATCGGGTGGAGCGACCCATCTGCTGCATCCCTATTCCCCTTGTGGGGAGCGAGGCCGCGAGTTGACGTCGCGATACGGAGCTCTCCGCTTGTTGAACGGCGGTGATCTCCACTAGTGCCCGGAGGTTCCGGTGGATCACCTATTCATGAGGGTCGTTCGGCTCATACAGGCCGCGCGGAAGCATTGTCGCGCGCGGCGATGTTCTGATTGGCCCGAGCGAACTATGGGGGATCGTTTCCCCTGTCCATGGTGTTGTGCTGGACCCGACGGGCATGACCTCGGGCACTGCTCGCCGATCTACACGCACAGGCGCAGTGTGGTGCGTCAAGCACGCTGGCGCAGTCAGTGGCTGGTGCAGCCACTGTTGTCGTGGTTCCTCGCCATGCTCGCGTGTGAGCTCGGGGGTCTCCGCATGAGGACCCGGTGGGGCATGAGTCTGCAAGGACTACGTTGCCGCCGATGGCTATCCTGGAGCATCCGCCATAGCGCACTCCCGGGACGGACGGTGGCTAGGCGCCATGTCACCGATGCTGGAGCCATCACTCTCAACATCGTCATCCATGAGGTCGAGGAAATAGGTGGGGGCATAGCTCGCCATCCCCACGAATTCGGATGTGAGAGGGGGCTGGGCGTACGCGTCCACGGGAGACGCGAGGCCGTAGGGGAACCAGTCGGATGACGGTCGCATTGAGGACAATGGGGTCCCTTCGGGTAATCGGCGGAAGATAGAGAATAGTAAGTAAATAATAATATGTACATTACTCACAGCGGGGTTTGAGCAGAGAGTTTGCTCGGAATGAAGCGCGGATGCCACGTCCTCAAAGTCGTGCGTCCCGGAGTCGATGGAGGGCGCCCCTCTAACGAGTGCCGGAACAAGTGCCTCCTCGCGAAGGTGTAGTATGCCGAGCCGGTCGACGACGAAGTCTAGGCTTTCGAGGAGGAAGGCCTGGGATGGCTCAAAGACGGGTGAAACCCACATCCCAATAGGTGGGAGCACGAGAAACTCTAGTGAGCCAAAGTGAATCGAATCGCCAAAGCCCGCCACGACAAGGGTGGCGGAAAAGTGGGCCATCCAATGACAAAAAAG
The DNA here is from genome assembly GCF_019320115.1 of Miscanthus floridulus. Lineage (NCBI taxonomy): Eukaryota > Viridiplantae > Streptophyta > Magnoliopsida > Poales > Poaceae > Miscanthus > Miscanthus floridulus. Next base: position 83,942,826 of record NC_089586.1, read on the forward strand.
TGTTGAACGTACAACGTCTTCCACACAGACGGCGCCAACTGTCGGTTCAGAAACTGACCAACAAGTAAATATTTATAGTTTTGCCGTACGTTGTGATCGGAGGTGGCCTAGCACTCAATGACACATGGTTTATACTAGTTCGGGCAATGTGCCCTACGTCTAGTTTGAGTCGGTCGATGACTTTATTCCTGAGCCCAGGTGCTCGAAGTTTGTAGTGGGGGTACAAACGAGAAGGAGAAAGATGGGGTGTACGAGAGGTTCGGTCGGCTTCGATCGGAAGGGCCGAGAGCGACAGGAGCTCCTCTATGAGCTAAGTGTTCAAGCATGTGCTTGAGGTCCGAACCTGGTGGTTCTATGGTTGTGAGCTAGTGAACTTGGTTGATCTAATGAATCTGGAATGACTTGTATGAACTTGAATCCAATTAGTCTCTTGGGAGAGAGCGCATCCCCTTTTATAGATGAAGAGGATGGCCTTACAAGTGAGAGGGAGAGAGTTCATATGCTTCTAAGTCTTGTTGCCCACGCCGACGGGTACAGGAGGATGGTAGGCGCCCACAACACTATTGGATGTTGGTTGTATGTGGGAGGTTACGTCATCTTGTTTCGGGTATGGCAGATGTCGGCACCTGCATATACTGTTGATGCCCAGAGGCATGTGAGGAGTTTCACCATGTTCACTTGGTACGGTAAATCTCGGCGCCCACAACACTGTCGATGCCTAGAGGCATGTGGGGGGCCTTACCATATGGGACTTAACGGCGCCTACAATACTGTAGAGGAAAATGTCAGCGCCTATAATACTGTTTGTGTCAGGGCGGTTTGCAGAGTACTGTTCCTATAGGTGATAGGGTACGGTCCATGGTATCATGGTTTGACTTGAGCGCCTTGCCTTGCTTTCTCCGTTCGTTCCCTGGTCCCTTCTGGGCAGGCGTCCCCGGTCGGTTGGTCCCAGTCGGCTCTGGTTGCGCCAGTCAGAGAAGAGCAGTGAGCAGGGTCTTTGTATACCTTGGTCGGAGACATGGGGTCGGAGTCGGAGGTAGTGCTTTGCCAGGCCTTTCGGTCGGAGAGACCGTCTGGAGGCGCTGGAGACCGAAGTGAGCGCTCCGGTCGGAGAGGTGGGCCGGAGTTGACAAGCGGGCGCTGTTCCTCCTCGGCCTGACCTTCTGGTCGGTGACTGGACTGCCCTTCTGGCCTGTTGTTTTAGACACTTGGGCCGGCCCATGAGTTGCGCGTTGTCTGCTTGGGCCGAGCTTTTACGGGGAAGCCGGTCCACGAGGGACCCCATGTTTATTAACCCAACAGTTGCGTTCAAGGTTGTGTGTCGACTGCGGGTGTACTAGCCCTTGTTGGTATGTGACCCAGATCCTATTCGGCGTTAACAGCCGGCAAATCTCTATTGTCAATTGATATGTCACCAGCCACTGAAACAACAATGTCATGAAATTATGAAATAAAATCTAGATTATTATAATCCATATTGCAGTGATGAAAAATCTATCCAAACTTGTTTTAATTAAATATTTTCTTCTCATACAGAATAGAATCTATATCTAATAATAAAGAGGTAAAATTTCAACTTATTTTTTTCGTCCATCCATTTTTTTTGTCCATCTCGGATCTCTCTAACGGAGCTTCCCCTAACTGTACAGATGTATGCAAAGTAGAAATCCTAATCTAGATTCCTCCACTCCTGAAAAACCCAAATAGAAATAGAAATCCTAATCAAATAGAAACAGATAAAAATCGTTTGATCTATTTTTCCTATTTTTTTATCTACGAGGATGTTCGATTTTATTATTATTTTGATGACATCAATTTTATTATTATTTTTATGTCATACGGATTCCAGTTTCTTTCTCTTTTTTGTACGTACAATTTCATGTCCAATGTCCTACGGTTTCAGATTTTTTTCAGGGTTCGGTTTCCGTTTTTCTGTCTTACTTTTTTTTTCTTTCCTTTCCATGTTACGTTTCCTTTAGTTTCCCTTGTTTCTCTCTTCTTTTACCTTTTCTTTTGTCACATTTGGAGTCCGAACGTTAACTTCCCAGTCACTTTTAATCTAAATATTACTCCACTCCTGGATATCCTGAATAGAAATAAAAATCCAAATCCAAATAGAAAAGAATAAAAATCGTTTGATCTTTTTTTCTTATCTTTTATCTACGAGGATACTTAATTTTATTATTATCTTTTATGTCATACGGTTTCCAGTTTCTTTTCTTTTTTTAACATACAATTTCATGTTCCAATGTCGTATGTTTTCTGTTTTCTTTTTTTCTTTCAGGGTTCGATTTCCGTTTTTCTGTCTTACTTTTTTCCTTTCCTTTCCGTGTTATTGGTCCTGTTCACTTGTCTTATGAGTCGTATTATTTCAACGAATGAACGGTTTTTTTTTCTCTCACAATAAATCAGCGAACAATACTTTCAGCCATGACTTTTCAGCAAAGCGAACATGACCTATGTTTCTTTTAGTTTTCCTTGTCCGTTTCTTCTTTTAACTTTTCTTTTGTCACATTTAGAATCCGAACGTTGACTTCCTAGTCACTTTTTCCGTTTGTTTTTTTATGTTTTCCATAAAAATAAAAAAATAATATTATGGATATTTTAAACTTTTGATCCTATTTATAGAAAAGAGAGATTTTCACTTCGAAGATATTAATACATTTTTAATTATTAAAAATTATCTTATTATAACCAATTGAATATTTTTTTAACTAATCAAAGTTTGAAATAAAATCTTGACCACTTTATTTCCTGATCTGTTCTAAATAAATATGTCTGTATATATATATATATATATATATATATATATATATATATATATATATATATATATATATATATACACACACACACACACACCCCAGAACAATCCTCTATGAAGGTTACATGTGAAAAATTTAAAGAGGTCGCCCGTCATAATCTTCTGCAGATAGACCAGTCCTTGATTATAGATCCACAAAGAAAGTCATAGAACTCGATATTTATAACTATATCAATGCATAAATAGTATGAAAATATTTATGTGTGTTCGGGAATGCCCTTGTAGCGACCTGGGCCTCTCCTTCACCCGTGAGATTGCTCTCGCAAACACATAGTGCCGGAAACCTCCTACCACTGGACCTTTCACGCAAAGAGTAAGAGACCGGGGCATCTTCGTAAATTCGCCAAGCCTCATTGACTTTGCTCGCTATTGGCTCCACGTCGACAAGGGCGACCGGGCCCGGGCTCCGTTTAATGTCCATTTACTCTTGAATTTATTGTGTCCTCTAGAGAACCATACTTTCGCATGTTTCTTGCTCGCTTCCTGTGGAACACCCTCGGCCTCCGCCCTCACAGGCCTCCGTCGAGGGTCCGGAGACAGAGTGTAATCCCCAAGATGTTCTTTGTAACGAGAGAAAACAAAACTACCAAAATTGTATTTTAAATTGGATAATAACTTAATATGACATTATTGTATTATTGCTAACATTTATTAGCTTATACTATGGATATCATGGTCATCATATAACATAAATTATATCTTTTAATTTTTATAGAAAAAGGTAAACTATAAATAGATATATACTATTTATGTCGTTGTTTTCGTGAATATTTGATAGTTTTTTCTCCCGTTGCAACGTAAGGGCACATTTGCTAGAACTTAAATAAAATACTAGAGAGGGATAGGCCCATTTTCAGTACAATACATGTAATTAGTTGACTCTTCGGAGAGGAACAGTTCTCTTTACTTCTTTATTATTATTATTTTTTTAGCAGGGCGGATAGAGTACATCGCACCATCAAGTCAAATCAAAGAGAAAGAAACCCATGGAGTCGGAGACGGGGAGATCGTCGGAAATAGAAAAGCATGAATTAAAATGGGCCTCTGTTCTTCGCACGTCCTCTCCAAAGGCACCTAAACGGGCCCTGACTTCTACATACGGGCCTTACCCCTAAAGGTCTTGCACGGCCATAAATCCCAGTCCTGGGATAGCGAACATCTAGTTTGTGTCGTTTTGCCTCCAGGCCGGGGAGGGTTTTTTACCTGCGTTATTATGGTAGTATGTTAGATTTTTGTGATATGAGTGAAGCTATTTATATAGACGTTGGTGTTTGGTAACTTACAGCCTGTTCCTGAAAACCAGCTGGTACAGGGAAAAACAGCCAACACTAATTCCATCCAGCCAACACCACATCTAGCCAACACCACATCCAGCCAACTAACCAACCCCCATCCAGTCAAACCAGCTGCCATTTGCTCAATTAAAAAAAATGGCGCCAACACCACGTCCATTCAATGGCGCCAAACGCAGGATCCATTCAAATTACAATACAACAACCGAGGCTACTAACAGTCCATTAGAAGCTAATCCATTAGCAGTTCACTACACATAACAGTAGCCTACAAGCCATTATACAACAATTCAAATTACACACAACAATTCAAATTACAATTCTTGCTCCCAAATCGTCTAGCCTGCGGGTTACAGAAAATGAAGACTCAAATGTCGTCTTCTTGCCCCCTCTATCCTCCGATTCAGTCAATCAAGAGTCCAACGAGCTAGAGAACCTGCAGGATCCATGGCCTCAAGGGTACCAGGAGTAAAACAATGATCCATCAGCACGATGTGTTAACCGATCAAGATGCACGACAGAAACAAGATTGTTAATTGGTTGCCCTACTGGAAGAAGATACATGGGAACGACATATAACAAAACGGTCAATTGCCTGGGCCAGCAGAAAAATAAAGACCGCGATGTAAGAGCACTAGAATGATTACATGACTGACACTTTATTTGAATGCAGTTTGGCATCATTTTATGTTAGTAATAACGGAAAGAATTTGCTTGTGAGATCAAATCAACATTGGATGATTGGAATGCATCATGATGCCAGTCCGGCAACTGATGCACACCATTCCTTTTCTTCAGTCACCAGACCACTAATTGGCCAAGTTCCAGCACTACAGAATGATGTACAACTTGACGCCATGGCCGTTAACAGGCCACTGGAATCACAGAGCACGATGGTCACAATGTAAACAAGCACACGATTCACTCAAATGCACACACCCAGACTGCCACAACGATAAACAAGTGCTAGCTAACAGATGCAGCATCTTTCACTCATAGTTACTAGAAGCAAAAGCAGTTTTAATTATCAGCTAGCGAGAGTATCAAGGAGTCTGAGCCATTTGCAGCCATGAACCTACATCATCATCTAGTATAGATGATATGTCCAGGCTCCTATTTATTGTGACAAGGAAATCACAGACAATACTTCCACTCACAAACCTAAGCCAACCAATCTTCACAACGTTTTACTTTAATAATAGCAATGCAATGCCCACTTCCCATTGTCGAAAACAGGTATACAAATAAAACCTTTTCAGCTGGTGACCTTGTGTTAGATTTGACAACCACATGTAGGCATATTGAAAACAGAACATAACCAAGACCAATAATACTGTAAATCTAATATAAACTAAGCACGATCCTCTAAGACTGTAAATCTAATATAAACATGAACCTACAACTTAAAAACTTGAACTCTTTGTAAAAAACTGTGAATGTAAGAAACTCTTCAAAGAATGCAGGATCACCTTTGGAAAGAAGCCTATGGATCACCACAAGTGTCTCTAGGGCAACCTATATAACACAAGCAGAACCCAATCTTTATTAATGGCACAAATACATGGGACGGCTAACTTTAATTGAAGTACTTGGCATCTTAATTATAATCACCTTTGTTGCATCATTGTCCCCCAGAGAGCCACATATATGTACTCCCTCACTAATGACATAGTGGAATTAGCATTGATCTGAACCAACTCTAATCTCACGATTCCGTAAAAAATGTGCATTGCAAAGCATGACATAATTATCATCTTTTGCTTTTCCCTATGACAAAATGGTACCCCATGCAATATGTGCCAATGGGCTTTGAGAACCCCAAATGTCCTTTCAACTACATTGCGGAGGCTCGAATGAGTGAAGTTAAATTTCTCCTGTCGTGATAATGTGTCCATGTCTACACCCCTAAAATCGTCTAGATGGTACCTGGTATTTTTGAATGGAGCCATGTAGCTAATCTCTAATGCATATCCCACGTCCACCAGATCGTACCGTCCTGCAACACATGCACCATTTCCACAATTCATTTTCGTTATCTTCAAAAGCAAATACAAAGATGGTTCAACTATTGCATGGCTCTAATCACTAACCTTGTGGTGGATGCGGGAACGTTGGTTGCCGCCAACATTCTCTTAGTACGGCCATGTCATGCACTGACCCCACCATCCCGGCCCCGACAAACGTGAAACACATATCCATGTCCACAATGGCACAAACATTAATTGTTACATCTCCTTTCCTATTTATGTAGTCAAGTTTGGCCTCCTTGTTCACTGACACTTTAATATGAGTTCCATCCAACGCCCCAATGCACCCATCAAAAAATGGTGCATATGTTGAAAACTGAGCGTGCACTCCAGCATAACTACTATTAATTGGAACTAGAATACTATCTACCCATCTACTAATAATCTCGGCCATATGAGTAACCTTCCTACTAACTGTATCTAAAGACCGTTCAAATCTATCCCTGCTCCTTCTAGCTGCCCCATTGTGAGCACAAGTCCACACATACAAACCTAAAGTTTCTATGGATCCAGTCTGTTGTGTACCCTTCAATCCATACTTAACTAAAATATTGTGCAAATGCAGGAAAGCATCAGGCGACATACGCAGGTTTTCTTTGCACCTTTGTTCGTTTTGCAGATTGAGTTGCATCCACTGCCGCTCGCTCATCTTTGGGAAGGGGACGACAGGGTTGACCACTGGAGCCGCATTGGCCACTGCTGCTTTTAACCTTGCAAGGAGGACAGCAGCAACCGCAACTTTGTAAATTGTTGTTCCTTCGCTGGAGGTGTCGCTGATGTAGGAGTCCTCAGAGCTGCTCATCTGCAAGAGCATGATATACAAATTAGATATGGATGACAAACAAAATAGCAGTTTTGGCTAAGTTCAACACCACATGCCTTCTATTGCTAAGCTGTGCAGTTTAGTAAAATGTAGGTTCAATCTAGTCCGGTTTCAGTGAGAGATACTGAAAAATAAGATGTTGTAATGACTACTAATGACAAATACTGAGAGATACTGAATACTAAAAACTGACATATACTGACAAATACTAAGAGATACTAAAAAACAAGATGGAAAAATAGAGGGAAAATAACAGACAGTGATGACACCACACACTGAGACTAATAAATTCTACTAAAATCAATAAATAGATATACTGAAACAACAACTGAGTGTACTCTGCTACCATCATGAATACTAAAAAACTGATAACTAAAAATAATGAAACTGAACAAAAATAAAACTGACAACTAAACTTAAAAAAGACTAAATCTGAACCTAAGATCTCTCAGTATATGTCCAGTTCAGATCTCGCATGAATGATTGTGCTCACAGATACTGAGAGAAGTTACTGACAAACTGAAAGCTGACGTATACTAACAGATACTAAAAAAGGAGATGTTCTTAAAATAATTAATCAAACTAAGAAAGCACTCAAGCTCCATAGCTTAGCTTATAACAGATCTAACACATAACACCCAAGACACATGGTGACCAATTAAAAATTATGCCAACGTACAAAACAAAATAAAACTAAAATAAGTAACAGTCAAACTCAATTGCAGTCAAGTTTCTGAATATAGCTAGCAAGAGAATATAGCTAAATGTCCAAAAATAAATTCTACAAACCAAGTACTGATTAATGACGAGGACTAAACCTAAATTGCAGATCTAAACTGACAATGGTTGAGAGAATAATACCTAAACTTTATATGAATGGCTGTTGCACCAAGTTTCTGAATAGAGACCCAACAGTGAGGAAGAGAACAAAATAGTAGTAATTTCTGTGACTTACTGCTGATCTGAAAACCAAAACAATAAACTTTGAGCTGCTGAACTAAAAAGATAGCAAATCACAGAACTGTAATTCTTGCAACATGGACAGAAAGATAAAGAAGGCAAATAGAAAAGCAAGGATCTAAACTCATAACTAAATAAGCTACCTGACAACAACACTGAAACTGACCTAAAAGACAATGAAAACAATGAAACTAAACTGAAATACTTTGGAGTTGCTTAAGAATGGCACTGCAGTTGCTTAAGAATGGCACTGCAGTTGCTTAAGCATGGCACTACAGTTGGACTTCATAATTTCAAATGACTTGAGCAAGTGCAGACACAAATACCTTTAGTTTTTGAAAGTGCACCACTGCAGCCGATGGGATGGCCCAGACAAACAGCACCACCACTTAAAACTGGAAATGTAGGACAGTGTGATAAGTCACAATAAGAGAGATATCAAGGTAACATAAAACTCCAATTAATAGAGTCTTGTCTTGTTACGAGTTGTAGGTCAACCTACAACCAAGATATGTACATCACAAAACATAATTTATTTCGATTAGGGGAAAACAACGAGCACACAAAGTTCAGGCCACATGCCACAACACATCGATGCAACTAACCAAACAATGTCCAAGGAATATTACAATGACAATATAAAATGAAACGAACATAGGGCAAACATACATCCTCAACATGCACAATTCGAACATAAAACTAGATAGACTGTCGTAGAAGAAACGTTCGTTGGGATAACGACTACTTGGATCTGGCTCTCAGAACCTCCCAGCAGGCCTCAATCAAGTTCATGCGGCCCTCTTTCGTTTCCATGCTCAGAAAGTTCCTACGGTCAACTGTGTTCTTGAAAACAACTAAAGCATGAGCAAACGTAGGATCAGACTCGGGCAACCCATCTTGTTTCATAAGCTGCTTCACTTTGGCCATCTCGTCGTCGTGCTTGCTTGACCCCGCCTTCTGCTGCCGCTGGTTCTTAATGAACTAGGTTAGGTCTTCAAGGCACTCTTCAATGGAAACAGTCTTATTGCTTGGAGGGCTATTGATAGAATGTTCTCTATTGGTTCGTTTGGAGGACTGACCGACACTGTGTGTGCCTACAGGGTCCTAGGACATGTCGTGTGGAGTTTCATTGCTAGGAGTACTCAGTGTCCTCTCGCGATGATGTCCACCGGAAGCGAGCAACATGCCCCTTTCACGGGGGGTGCGTCCCCAAAGAGTGAGTAGTAGGTTAAGGCATTTGGGAACTTTGGTCCGCTACGCAGCCGATTGGCTATTTTCCTGCACATGTGCCATGGTTCCACAAGTTAGGACGAATACAATGGGACCATACCTAGTACTTGGTAGTCAGCGGGTTAGAAAGAAAATAGGTGGAATGAAGTACCCCGTTGCCACCCTCAAAAAACGAGGGGTCAACTGCGACGCCTCCTATGGTCGGGTCACGGCCTAGGCCAGTGTGGGTTTGAAGGTCACGCCAAGCGAAATATGACCACTTTAGGTCATTCAACTTGTTCTGCAGCTGTTTCTTGTCATAACCCAGCTTCATTTTATTTTCGAATGCTGGATACAGATTTGACCACCCGACGGCTGTGAGGCCTCGTTGGTTCCAGTGCAAGAGGTTTTTCTATTCTATGACTAATTTCAGAAAGGTCCTCAAGGTGGCTTCATCCTAGTTAGCACAGTCAATGGACATCTGTTGCCATTTGCAAAATGTATGGTATGATGAATACAACATACAAGAAAATTTGCAGCACTTGTAAGACTAACAAACAGAAGAGTTAGGGCGTAAGAGATGGGGACTTGCCTTGCCAGAAGTCTTCGCGTGTTTTGAACGGTGGATGCAGTGCCTGCCTTCAGGAGAGGAGCAGGACGAAGCGGACGACACTGCCAGTGTGGCGGATCCGGCGAAAAAGCTGGCGACTCCGACGAACTGAGAGGTGGATCCATTGGCGGCGGGCGGGCTCACCTGTAATAGGAGCACGTGGGGGTCAGAGCCAGTCGGGGGTGGGGACGTGGGGGGGGGGAGGGTGGACGATGGCGGCGTCGGATCCGTGGCTGGGGAGCGGGGAGCAGGCCGAGGAGTTCGGAGGTGAGGGCCTCCCAGCAGGAGAGGTCGCGGAGGCGGGGGGGGGGGGGGGGAGGATGGACGACGGCGGCGTCAGATCTGTGGCTGGGGAGCGGGCCGAGGAGTTCAGAGGCGAGGGCCTCCCAGCAAGAGAGGTCACGGAGGCGCTTGTCCGGGGGTACCTGCTTGCTGTCGGACGAGCGTCGGTGTCGGTGGGTTGAAGGGGGAGATGCGGCGCTCAAGGTCGACAAACTTGATGCTTTCGACGGCGCCGGGGCACGAACGGAGAAGCGGAGGTCACGCCGGTGGCGACCCGCGCGATGGAAACCATAGGCGTGGGGGCACGGGGGACGGAGTGAGGGAGGGTCTGAGGGAGGAGAACGAGGCTATTCGGAGTGAGTGAGGGACTGACGGGCGCGGCGGAGTGAGTGAGTGACGGCCTTCACATGGTTGGCTTTACAGTCGTTCGGCTGGACTTGGGCCGCCGAACGGCTGGGCTGATCAGCCCAGCCAATAGCAGCCCAGCCAGCCGATTTTGCCCAGCCGAACGGGCAGTAGATGTTCGCTATCCCAGGACTGGGATTTACGGCCGTGCAAGACCTTAGGGGTAAGGCCCGTATGTAGATGTCGGTGCCCGTTTAGGTGCCTTTGGAGAGGACGTGCGAAGAACAGAGGCCCATTTTAATTCATGCTGTTCTATTTCCAACAATCTCCCCGTCTCCGACTCCATGGGTTTCTTTCTCTTTGATTTGACTGGATGGTGCGATGTACTCTATCCGCCCTGCTCAAAAAATAATAATAATAAAGAAGTAAAGAGAAATGTTCCTCTCCGAAGAGTCAACTAATTACATGTATTGTACTGAACATGGGCCTATCCCTCTCTAGTATTTTATTTAAGTACTAGCAAATGTGCCCGTACGTTGCAACGAGAGAAAAAACTATCAAATATTCATGAAAAACAACGACATAAATAGTATATATCTATTTATAGTTTACCTTTTATATAAAAATTAAAAGATATAATTTATGTTATACGGATGACCATGATATCCATAGTATTAAGTTATTATCAAATTTAAAATGCAATTTTGGTAGTTTTGTTTTCTCTCATTACAAAGAACATCTTGGGGATTACACTCTGTCTCTGGACTCTCGATGGAGGCCTGTGAGGGCGGAGGCCGAGGGTGTTCCACAGGAAGCGAGCAAGAAACATGAGAAAGTATGGTTCTCTAGAGGACACAATAAATTCAAGAGTAAATGGACATTAAACGGAGCCCGGGCCCGGTCGCCCTCGTCGGCGTGGAGCCAATAGCGAGCAAAGTCAATGAGGCTTGGCGAATTTACGAAGATGTCCCGGTCTCTTACTCTTTGCGTGAAAGGTCCAGTGGTAGGAGGTTTGCGGCACTATATGTTTGCGAGAGCAATCTCACGGGTGAAGGAGAGGCGCGGGTCGCTACAAGGGCATTCTCGAACACACATAAATATTTTCATACTATTTATACATTGATATAGTTATAAATATCGAGTTCTATGACTTTCTTTGTGGATCTATAATCAAGGACTGATCTATCTGCAGAAGATTATGACGGGCGACCTCTTTAAATTTTTCACATGTAACCTTCATTGAGGATTGTACTGGTACATATATAAACATATATATAGTTTACAAACATATTTATTTAGAACAGATCGAAAAATAAAGTGGTCAAGATTTTATTTCAAACTTTGATTAGTTAAAAAAATATTCAATTGGTTATAATAAGATAATTTTTAATAATTAAAAATGTATTAATATCTTCGAAGTGAAAATCTCTCTTTTTCTATAAACATGATCAAAAGTTTAAAATATCCATAATATTATATTTTTTTTATTTTTATGGAAAACAATAAAAAACAAAAAATCAAACGGAAAAAGTGACTGGGAAGTCAACGTTCGGACTCTAAATGTGACAAAAGAAAAGTTAAAAGAAGAAACGGACAAGGAAAACTAAAAGAAACATAGGCCATGTTCGTTTTGCTGAAAAGCCATGGTTGAAAGTAGTGTTCGTCGATTTATTATGAGAAAAAAATACTGTTCGTTCGTTGAAATAGTATAACTCATAAGACAAACGAACATGGCCAATAACATGGAAAGGAAAGGAAAAAAGTAAGACAAAAAAACGGAAATCGAACCCTGAAAGAAAAAAAGAAAACAGAAAACATACGACATTGGAACATGAAATTGTACGTTAAAAAGAGAGAGAAAGAAACCGGAAACAGTATGACATAAAATATAATAATAAAATTAAGCATCCTCGTAGATAAAAGATAAGAAAAAAAGATGAAACGATTTTTATTCTTTTCTATTTGGATTTGGATTTTTATTTCTATTCAGGATATCCAGGAGTGGAGGAATCTATTTAGATTAGGAGTCATAAAAGTGACTGGGAAGTTAACGTTCGGACTCCAAATGTGACAAAAGAAAAGGTAAAAGAAGAAAGAAACTAGGGAAACTAAAGGAAACGTAACATGGAAAGGAAAGAAAAAAAAAAAAGTAAGACAGAAAAACGGAAACCGAAGCCTGAATAAAAAAGAAAACTGAAAACGTAGGACATTGGACATGAAATTGTACGTAAAAAAGGAGAAAGAAACTGGAATCCGTATGACATAAAAATAATAATAAAATTGAACATCCTCGTAGATAAAAAAAAGGAAAAATAAATCAAACGATTTTTATCTTTTTCTATTTGATTAGGATTTCTATATCTATTCGGGGTTTTCAGGAGCAGAGGAATCTATTTACATTAGGATTCCTACTTTGCATACATCTATACAGTTAGGGAATAGCTCGGTTAGAAATTTTGTTAATTGACTGATTGTGCCAGTACATGTATTGAGGTAATTGAAAGTGATTCTTTTTTATTATTACTGGTATGATACCATGGCTGCATGACTTTCGTACATAGAAATAATTCTGTAAGTTCAAATGTCTTGGGATCCTTTGCTCTTAGATCTTGCATCAGTGCTGGCCAAAAAACAAGCAATGGTTTTGTATTGTTTTATAGAAACTCCAGGACATCACTTAAGAGCATATGTTTGTTTGCCAATATATGTTGTCACATCTTATTGGTTTGTGCCCATTTCAATCTTGCAGCATGAACAACAATGAGGAGTCGTCCAATAGCGACACTTCCAGTGAAGGACCGGGCATGGTGAACTTGGCGAAGGCAGCTGTCGTGCTGAGAAGGTTGAAAGGCCTGCTGGCGCAGTAAAGTCTTCGGTAAATCCTCCTTGTCCCATACCCAAGCTCACCGGCGCGCAATGGATGAAACTTACTCTTGACGACCCAACAAAATGCATAGACAATTTGTGTATGTCCCATGATGCCTTCATGCATTTGCATAACATGTTGCTTCCGTTTGGGCTACCATCTACAGACAAGTGTAGTTCCGTTGAAGCTTTAGGAATATATGTCTGGACTTGTGCCCACCAGTCTGCTAGTAGAGAATGCAAAGATAGATTTGAAAGGTCGTTAGATACGGTTAGTAGGAAGATAACTGCACTAGCAGAGGTCATGTATAGGTGGGCACAGACTATACTAGTTCCAGCAGATAGGAACTACCCACGAGTCAGCCAGAAACTTGTTGAATATGCACCATGGTTTGATGGGTGCATAGGTGCTATAGATGGTACCCACATAAAGATTGAGGTTAATCAGGAAGCCAAAGCTGACTTCTTTAATAGGAAAGGAGAAACTTCAATTAATGTTTGCGCCATTGTGGATATGGATGACCGCTTCACCTATGTGGGTGCCGGGAAGGTGGGGGCATGTCATGACATGGCGGTCCTAAAAGACTGTCAGGCCAATGAATGGTTCTCGCATCCACCCGCAGGTTCGTGATGACTTGCAAATATCTCTGATGCAACATGTAAGTAGGTAGTTGGCAGGACATTGTTGGCACTAATCGTGGAATTGGTTTAATTTTTGTAGGACGTTACTACCTAGCAGACGCGGGATACATGGAGAGTCAAGGATACATGACTCCTTTCTGGAATACAAGGTACCATATGAACGACTTTAGGGGTGTAGAGTTGGAGACGTTAGAACGTGAGGAGAAATTTAACTACATTCACTCGAGGCTGCGCAATGTAATTGAAAGAAGATTTGAGGGGCTCAAAGAACGGTGGCATATTCTAGAACGGTTCCTTTCTTCGCTAGGAAAAAGCAAGCGATGATTATCATATCATGCTTTGCAATAGATAATTATTTGTGGCTGCGTAAGTATGGACATAATGCACCGTCGTATGAGTTGTCGGAGTGGGTGGTTCTAAATAGTGGAACCTGAACAGCTGCAGTGAGGGAGTTGATATCAACTGTTGTGTGGAGTGGAATTTGATTGAGGAAAGGTGATGTAATGAAGCTACTTTAGTACTTTATTTTAAGTTAGGTATTTACTGAATACATTATGTGTGGGCCAAGATTTGCTAACCGTAGTGTATGCTATAATCTTTTGTTGTATGGATTGGACAAATGGAGTGTCATTTGTTGGTTGTATGTAATGGACTATCATTTGGTAGCTATGAACTAGCAGCGGATCCTGTTGAATAAATGCATGTGTCATCTCCACAAGGTAAATAACTGAATGGGTCAAGATTATTTCATCATTTTCTAGTTCCTTAATTTATTCTTATGTTATTTTGTTAAGGATATACTGCAAACAATAATCTTATATAGTTTAGAGTAGTAATTTACATTGTTAGTGATAATAAAAGACATTGTTATATGCTCATGTGTGGTGTTCTTGATTTTGCAGCCACTTTCAGAAACTGTTGCACTTGTGAAGGACATTGCTCCTGAATATGTCACTGACCTGATAAGTTTATTTTGTTTAGTTGTGTGTGAGAGTGGAAGGATATTCGGTAGTTAGTTCGGTCTTGTTCTTTATGTATTGGTCACCTGTTTTCAGTGTATATTCCAAAAAAAAAAGAGGAAAAACATGAGTATCAATTGTAGAGCCCCTCACGATTTGACCATGCCATTTCAGCGTTGTTGTTTCTTTCTTTTGCAATATCTATCTGATGTCCTCTAAATCTTGAAGCAGGAGGTGTCGCTTTGGAGGAAGCTCTATTTGATCTACAGCTTCTTTTTCATTAGGAAGGTTGTTGCCCATGTGGTACCTTTCATGCTCTACTGTGTAGTAATTCCTTTGTCTGTCCTAATTCCTGAGGTCACTGTTCCTGTATGGGGGGTGGTTTATATCCCAACAACGATAACGCTCCTTTACGCCATCAGAAGTCCAAGGTTTGTATCTTCAAAAACTCTGGCATTAAATAGGCTGTCAAAAATGTTTCTAACAACTGTTTTGCTTTCAGTTCTATCCCATTTCATACCATTCTGGATCCTTTTTGGGAATGTGATGTCTTTTCACCGAACAAAGGCAACATTCATCGGTTTGCTCGAGCTTCGGAGTGTAAACGAGTGGGTTGTTAGGAATTTAGGCAATTTCATTATCAGTTTAATCCAGAAAAATAACATCAGCAGGTTTGTGAGGACATATATGTGTATGTGTATATTTCTTATGAACATTACAGCATGTAGAGATGACATACTGATGAATATAGTAAAAACACAAAGTACAGAAATCATAGAGATTAGGCTGTACCCAGCAGAGGGTCCCATGCCGAGGGCACCAGAGGCTCTATTCGCACTAGTCGACATAGTGCGTTGCTCGAAGTCATGGACCACAGTCGATGCAGGAAGATGTTCGCAGTGCAGTCCCACGAACGGATCACCAGGAAGAAGACACCTTGATGTTCCACAGGCAATCACCGAGAAGAAGATGTACGTGGATGAGCAGTCGCGGATCACTCCCCAAAAACCTAATCACTGCGCACTCCGTGCAAGGTTCTCTAGCGGACGAAGGTTCCGGAGGCACCTGCTCTCCCGCTACTCCGTGCGCGCAGAGGTACGGGACGGGGAAACCAGAAGGCTGTGGAAGTGTGGTTCTCTCGGGAGTGGTTGCAGAAGGACTTGATCTGGACTGACGGTGGACTCAGATATATGGACGGGGAGAAGAGAGGCAGCGGAGAATCCCAGGAGACGGAGACGGAGAGTGGAAGCGGAAGAGACAGTAACGGCCGCAATTAGTTCGCCTCCACCATCAAGGGGAGTAACTTCTGTTGTTATGTGGATTAAGTGGCAAAAGACTAGCCACGCCCGCCCGCTCACTCGCCGCCCGCCTGCCTTGCCATGGCCTCGGCCTCGGCCCGGCCCATGCCCACGCCCACGGCCCGGCCCGGCCAGCGGTGGCGGCGCGCGCGCGCGCATGTGGCACGCCTTTATCATTTTCTCAACTTCTCAATTTAGATGAATAATTTCCAACCATATATGCTGAGTCAGCGTTCAGTCAAAATCCCGTATAGTATTAAACCATGCAACACTTAATGTTACGTACCATAGAGTTTTATTTGATTCATTAAATATTATATGGGCCAAGCCCATATTATATCCAATAATCCCCACCAAACTCTAGGGTTTGTAACAAAGTAATCTCAGAACCACATTTCTTTTATATACCAATGTTTCGATGGAGACTGTTAAGTTGAACATCCATCTAGAACAATAGTTTCACTCAGTTACAACTGAACAATGGACTAAGCCTTGAATTGACAGTTTTGTGTGAGGTGAATGTCACTAAAGTCCTTAGCTGATACTGGGCAGCAAAAGACATCCCCTCTATTTGAAGCATATAAGTCATACTTCAGTGCCTCTCATGAGTATTTAGAGATCACGCAAATCTCATAGACTGTGACCAGCAGTCTAACTCATATAGGTGTGTTCCTCAAAAGATGTTCTGTAGGACAACATCTTTGCTTTGACAAGCCACTTGGAACGCATTAAGGCAAAAGCCAGCCTGCCTTACAGAAAGGAAAGATATGCATCGGAAATGAGTCTTACTAAGGATCTTTACTCACAATTTACTACTAGCTTGTTTCACCGTCATACTTCATGAGATCTCCGATCACATAGAACAGGTTACCACTATAGTAAATTTCAAGTGGGTCTCAAACCCATCTCTCTCGATGCACTTTCTATCACGTTGCGTAGTGAACTGATCTGCCAGATTGTTAGACATGTGGACATAGTCCAACACTATTACTCCAGAGTTTCTCAATTTTCTGACAGATTTTAGTCGTCTCTTAACATGTCTTGTGGACTTCATGTTATCCTTGGAACTGTTAACCTTTGTAATCACAGTTTGGTTATCGCAGTTCATAGAAATAGTCGGTATGGGTTTCTCAACAACCGGTAAATCCATAAGATCACGAAGCCACTCAGCCTCAGATCCAGCAGTGTCTAATGCTGTGAGTTCTGCTTCCATTGTAGACTTCGTTAAGATAGTCTGCTTGTAAGACTTCCAGGAAACAGCATCACCTCCAAGCAAAAACACATATCCACTTGTGGCATAAAGCTCATCAGCATCAGAAATCCAGTTGGCATCAGAATAGCCTTCCAACACTTTCGGATGTCCGGTATAACGAATACCGTAGCTCATGGTGCCTTTCAGATAGCGCATCACTCTCTCAAGAGCACGCCAGTGATCATCTCTCGGGTTTGACACAAATCGGCTCAGCTTGCACACAACAAATGAGATGTCAGACCTTGTTGTGCTAGCAAGATACATGAGCGAACCAATGATCTGGGAATATCTCAACTGATCCCTTGCTATTCTTCGATTTTTCCTCAATAGCACACTAGGGTCATAAGGTGTAGGAGCAGGTGCACAGTCACTGAACCCAAAGTGACGCAGCACATTTTCCACATAGTGGGTTTGTAATAGAGTTACCCCACCATCACCTTCTCTTAGAAGCTTGATATTAAGAATAACATCAGCCTCTCCCAAATCTTTCATCTCCGAATTTTTAGATAGAAATTTCTTCACCTCCTCGATCACTTTGAGGCTAGATCCAAAGATCAGTATGTCATCAACATATAAGCACAAAATGACTCCTTCACCCCCACCATACTGATAATACACATATTTGTCAGCTTCATTCACAATAAAGCCAGCAAATGTTAAAGTTCTGTCGAACTTCTCATGCCATTGCTTAGGAGCTTGTTTTAGGCCGTATAATGACTTTAATAATTTACACACCTTGCCTTCTTGACCATTTGCTACAAACCCATCAGGCTGATCCATATAGATCTCCTCCTCCAACTCTCCTTTAGGAAAGCTGTCTTAATGTCCATTTGATGAATGATAAGACCATAAGAGGCTACCAGGGAAAGCAAAACTCGAATTGTGGTCAATCGGGCAACCGGTGAATAAGTATCAAAGAAATCATCACCTTCCTTTTGAGTATAACCCTTAGCCACAAGCCTTGCCTTGTACCTCTCAATAGTATCATCAGGCCTAAGCTTTTTCTTGAACACCCATTTGCAACCTATAGGCTTGCACCCATAGGGACGATCAACTATTTCCCAAGTTCTATTAGACATAACAGAATCCATCTCACTCCGTACTGCTTCCTTCCATAAGTCAGCATCAGGAGAGAAATATGCCTCTTCAATGGTCGTTGGTGTGTCATCCACAAGGTACATAATATAGTCATCACCAAAAGACTTTACAGTCCTCTGTCTCTTGCTTTTCCTGGTGACTATAGTATCATCCTCCTCAGGATTTTGCACATAGGGTTCCTCAATTTGTTCTATCGGAATAAAATTTTCATGCTCATGGGGAATTATAAATTCATGACCAGTTGTGCTAGGTGCATTTTTCATGGGAAACTCATTCTCAAAAAATGTAGCATCTCTAGATTCCATGATTGTATCAACAGCCATCTCAGGAACACTAGAGTTTATAATTAAAAATCTATAACCCACGCTGTGAATAGCATAACCAAGAAAGACACCATCAACAGTCTTTGGTCCAAGCTTTCGTTTTTTGTTTATTGGCACATTCACCTTTGCCAAACAACCCCAAGTTCGTAGGTAAGAGAGATTTAATCTCTTCTTCTCCCATTCCTCGAATGGTGTAATTTCTTTGTTTTTTGTGGGCACTCAATTTAGGACATGACATGCTGTCAATATAGTCTCACCCCACCATTCCTTAGATAGTCCCGCAGTCTCCAATATGGCATTAACCAAATCAGTTAGAGTGCGGTTCTTTCTCTCTGCAATCCCATTGGACTGTGGTGAGTATGGTGGCGTCCTCTCATGAATAATTCCATGCACTGCGCAAAACTCAGAAAATTCATTTGAGAAATATTCTCCCCCGCGATTGGACCACAAACGTTTGATTTTCTTCTCAAGTTGATTTTCTACCTTAGCTTTATAGACTTTAAAATAATGCAACGCTTCATTTTTTATTTTTAATAAATACACGTAGCAAAATCTAGTGCAATCATCTATAAATGTTATGAAGTATCGTCTACCGCCTTTAGTCAATTCGTCATTTATTTCACATAAATCAGAATGAACGAGTTCTAATGGTGCCAAGTTCCTCGCCTCAGCAGCCTTGTGAGGCTTGCGCGGTTGCTTCGATTGCACACACACCTAGCACTTAGAATCTTTGACTAAGTTAAATTTCGGGATTAAATTCAGATTTGCAAGCCGCGTGAGACAGCCAAAATTAATGTGACAAAGTCGTGAATGCCTTATATTCGACTCATCCGAAACATTAACATTGTTCACCACTTTATTACACACATCATCAAGCAAAGATAAGCGGAACAAGCCTCTGCAATCATAACCTTTTCCAATAAATGTTCCATGTCTCGACACAACATATTTATTGGACTCAAGCACAATTTTAAAGCCATCGCAACACATCTGAGAAGCGTCAACAAGATTCTTCTTGATGGAGGGGACATGCTGCACGTTCTTTAACATGACCGTCTTTCTCGAAGTAAACTTCAGAACGACCGTACCAGTACCAAGAACACGTGCATGCGAACCGTTTTCCATCAGCAAGGCACCACTCCTGCCGGCCTGATAGGAAATAAACAAAGAAACATCATCACACATATGAATATTAGCACCACTGTCCATCCACCACTCAGGCGAAAGACAAACTAAAAGAACAAAAGGTAAAGAATTACCATACCCAGATGTTCCTTCTCCAGTCTCGCTAATTACCATATTTGCTGATTTCTTTTCTTGCTTATATTTGCGGTCTGGGCACGCACTTGCCCAATGCTCATCACTCCCGCAAACAAAGCATCCTCCAGCTTTCTTGTTATTTTTCTTCATAAACTGTGCAGTCTGCTTAGGCTTTACATTGTTGTTCTCTTGTATGTTCTTCTTCTTTTTGTTACGAGATGTAAATGAGTTTTTTTCTGCACCATATTGGCTGCGGAAGACTCAACTCCTTTTCCACGGTTGTCTTTTGCTCTTGCCCTCTCCTCAACATCAAGAGATCCAATAAGCTCAGCCACGCTAAACTCTTGTCTCTTGTGTTTTAGAGAAGTAGCAAAATCCCTCCAAGAAGGTGGCAGCTTAGCGATTATACCGCCGGCCACAAACTTGTCGGGCAACAAACATGGAAAATGTTCTAGTTCATTTGCTAGCGCTTGTATCTCATGAGCCTGTTCGACCACAGAACGGTTTTCAACCATTTTGTAGTCATACAGCTGCTCCATAAGGTACAGCTCACTGCCAGCATTAGAAACCCTAAACTTTGCCTCAAGAGCATCCCATAACTCTTTGCCTGATGTGCAAGATATGTAGTTTTTCTCATACTTGGGATGACGTGCACTAATCACGGCGCCTAGAAACAGGTTATTGGCAGCCAAGAACTTTCGCTCCTCCTCAGGAGTAAACTGTTCATGCTTCCCCTGTGCGGCGTGATAGCAGTTCATCGCAGTCAACCACAATACCATCTTGGCACGCCATATCATGAAATTATTGCCATTAAAATTATTTGGCTTCAAAGCAGCAGCAAAACAGTGGTTTATTTGATTTATTAAATATTATAATTGTTACGTACCATAGAGTTTTATTTGATTTATTAAATATTATATGGCCAAGCCCATATTATATCCAACATGGGTTGTCACAGAGAAGCTTGTTAATTCAAACGGCACCAAATCCGAGCCACAAATACTTGAAAAGCCTCGCTGCAGGTTTTGGGACAGGTAGCCTGCTGGGCGTTTTATTTATTGTTCCTGAGAAATTTCATCAACTAGTTTTAGTTCGAGCTGACTCTAATTTGTCCACCTGTTTCCTTGCTCCTTGCAGATGCACCATATCAGAGATTTTAGTTGCCATCTTCCTCTTCTGTGCCACATACAACTTGGTTTTAGGAGACGACTTCTATTTCGTTTACATATATTTACAGGCAATAACATTTCTTATTGCTGGCACCGGTTTCTGTGGAACATCCAGCACCGGCTTGGCGATGAGATCTGCATGCTTTGATCTTGACATTCATCGAAATTATAAAGTCCTCATGTATACGGCTCTTTATTTAACTGGTAAAATATTGGATTTCCGTGCTCAGTAGCCCTTTACACTTGCTGCATTGTGTGGCACTCTTCACCAACTTGAACTCTGCTCAGTAGTCCTCATCTACAGTATATGCCTTGTAGGTTTGGCGCCTTTTTTGTGTTTGAATTTGAAATGGCTATTCAGCCGATTTGAATTGGCTGGGGGCTGGCTGACCGCTAGATGCTGCTGCTTGGCTGGCTGGTTCAGCACCAGCTCCAGCCAGCCAATTCAGGCCTGCTGAACAGGCTGTATGTCTCGAAAAGTGACGTGTCAATTGTGGACTTTTGGAGAAATTACTAGGGAAGGATTAAGTTACATGTGGGATAGTAAGTGCCCACTAGTAGGAGACACCATAAATCACTAGGGCCTTCATTCACTTTACATCTTGACCAACGTTAAAAGTAAAAGAAAATAGATGGAGCATTAGAGCATATACAACGCGAGTTTGGGAACCATCTCCGTGATTTTACTTTTCCAAAAAGCGCCCCACCCTCTATCTTCCCAAGAGAAATACGAGGTGTAAACCACATCTTAGGTGTAATCATGCAAACTATTTAAAAAATCATACTATGGTCTTTCAAAAAATTTAAAACTTGCTATATCCATAGTGCATCCATATATGTACTGATGTATAAAAGTTGAGATTCAAACTTAAATTAGAAAAAATCGTATGAAAATAATAAATTTTAGGTGCATGTGTACTTTGCGATGGTTTTATTAATGTGAACAAGATTCCAGCTGTGGTGCTACTGTTCCATTTATCATTATTTTTATGACTTAGTGGCAATTTGGTCTAAAAGCATATATATATGTTGTTGCCCTGATGTTATAATTGTGAACATGATGCTAGTTTGAATGTGAATGTGAATGCTGCATGTATTTTCTAAAACTGTCTATCTAAATACTGAATTTTCTTAAAATCTTGAGACTGAAAGTGTCTTCACGAGGAACTGAACCTCTGTTTCATATCAGTTTAGTTTTGTCGTCTTGCTATTGAACCCTTAGTTCGTTCAATTCTTGCTTGAGATGAACTAGGTTGACATTGTTAGTGTGGATCATTTTTGTGGATTGAGAATTTGAGATGAACACAGTTCAGTGTGAATTGATTATGTGGTGAATAAATCGATTTTGTTCAGTTCACTGACCATACGTGGTGTGAAATGCTTCCTTGATTTATTCACTGTCACTGACGATGGAAGCATAAACAAAAAGCCACGAGATCAGAGAGAATGGGTCCAAGAAGTGGCATGTGGCATGTGGGTTTGCCCCGGCCTCAGCTAAGCTTTCCCGGTCACTACTCTCCAGCGCCTCAATCAGTTTCTCCTAACCCCGACCCCGACGCCGACCCCTTCATCAGCTGTGCGAGCGTAGCGTGTGGTGAGAATCGCGCGCGTTAGGACCACATGGCGGCGTTGTTTGCAGCTCGACCACTCGTTTCCCCGGTGATGCACACGCCGTCCATTCTCATGTTTTGTTACCTAGTTCCTCTCCCCCATGACTGCAGGCAGCAAAATAGCTTTGGCTTTGCTTTGCACGCAGCCGGCCGCCTAGATTCGGATAATGATGAACACACGATCATGTCACGGGCGCGTAGCTTAGGTGTTCACGGAATTAGGGCCTGTTGGATCCTTTGGCGCTAAAAATTAGTAGCCAGAACTAGTACCAGTAGATCAAAAGAGACCTGTGCTAATTATTAGCTAGAGGTTGCTAACTATTTTGCAAATAATCGAATTATTTGTCAGAGCACAAATATTTCCTCAATCAAATTCCACTCTACACAACAGTTGATATCAACTCTTTCACTGTAGCTGTTCAGGTTCTACTATTTAGAACCACCCACTCCGACAACTCATACGACGGTGCATTATGTCCATACTTACGCAGCCACAAATAATTATCTATTGCAAAGCATAATATGATAATCATCGCTTGCTTTTTCCTAGCGAAGAAAGGAACCCGTTCTAGAATATGCCACCGTTCTTTGAGCCCCCCAAATCTTCTTTCAATTACATTGCGCAGCCTCGAGTGAATGTAGTTAAATTTCTCCTCACGTTCTAACGTCTCCAACTCTACACCCCTAAAGTCGTTCATATGGTACCTTGTATTCTAGAAAGGAGTCATGTATCCTTGACTCTCCATGTATCCTGTGTCTGCTAGGTAGTAGCGTCTTACAAAAATTAAACCAATTCCACGATTAGTGCCAACAATGTCGTGCCAACTACCTACTCACATGCTGCATCAGAGATATTTGCAAGTCATCACGAACCTGCTGGTGGATGCGGGAACCATTCGTCGGCCTGACAGTCTTTTAGGACCGCCATGTCATGACATGCCCCCGCCTTCCAGGCACCCACATAGGTGAAGCGGTCATCCATATCCACAATGGCGCAAACATTAATTGAAGTTTCTCCTTTCCTATTGAAGAAGTAAGCTTTGGCTTCCTGATTAGGCCCCGTTCGCTGGTCTAAAACTTGGCTGAAACTGGCTGAAAACACTGTTCTGGCTGAATTGTTATGAGAGAAAAACACTGTTCCGGCTGAAAAAACAAGCCGAATATGGGGTAAGCCGAACGGGGTCTTAACCTCAACCTTTATGTGGGTACTATCTATAGCACATATGCACCCATCAAACCATGGTGCATATTCAGCAAGTTTCTGGCTGACTCATGGGTAATTCCTATCTGCTGGAACTAGTATAGTCTGTGCCCACCTATACATGACCTCTGCTAGTGCAGTTATCTTCCTACTAACCGTATCTAATGACCTTTCAAATCTATCTTTGCATTCTCTACTAGCAGACTGGTGGGCACAAGTCTAGACATATATTCCTAAAGCTTCAACGGAACTACACTTGTCTGTAGATGGCAGCCCAAACGGAAGCAACATGTTATGCAAATGCATGAAGGCATCATGGGACATACGCTAATTGTCTATGCATTTTGTTGGGTTGTCAAGAGTAAGTTTCATCCATTACGCGCCGGTGAGCTTGGGTATGGGACAAGGAGGATTTACCGCAGGACTTTACTGCGCCAGCAGGCCTTTCAACCTTCTCAGCACGACAGCTGCCTTCGCCAAGTTCACCATGCTCGGTCCTTCACTAGAAGTGTCGCTATTGGACGACTCCTCATTGCTGCTCATGCTGCAAGATTGAAATGGGCACAAACCAATAAGATGTGACAACATATATTGGCAAACAAACATGTGCTCTTAAGTGATGTCTTGGAGTTTCTATAAAACAGTACAAAACCATTGCTTATTTTTTGGCTAGCACTGATGCAAGATCTAAGAGCAAAGGATCCCAAGACATTTGAACCTGTAGAATTGTTTCTACATATGAAAGTCATGCAGCCATAGTATCATACCAGTAATAATAAAAAAGAATCACTTTCAATTACCTCAATACACGTACTGGCACAACCAGTCAATTAACAAAATTTCTAGGACCTACCATCTTCTGCTGCCAAAGTTTACTAAACATGCTCAAATAAGAAATTGACATCAAATAGAATGTAGATGGCGCTTCAACTAGAATGCTCACAGTACGCTATGTATCCAAGTGAACATAGTTCTCGACAACAGTCTTTATTACAACGAATACAAAGAACATAACGCTGATAAGGTATGTAAACAACTCAACATGATCATGCTAGAAAACTAAACCAACTAAAGAAGCCGCAGGAAAAAGTATGCTGCTGATCACTTAGACTTGGAGAAAACAAAGTCCCACAAGACATTCACCCAGTTTAGCCAGCCCTCTTTTGTTTCCAAGTCAAGAAAAGCCCGACGATGGAGCCTGTTGTTGCAAAGATTAAGGGCTTGGGAAAATACGACATCACTCTCGCTGTAACCATCTTGCTTCAGAATCTGATTGACTCGGGCAATCTCCTCGGCATCAGTGGCTTGACGGGCCTTATGCGTCCTAGCATCCATGATAATGTCGCTCAGGTCATCAAGGCAGTCATCAAGGGTTGGAGTCCTGCTACTCTTCTTACTGCGAGGACAGTTAACGGAATGGTCCCTAGTGACTCTCTTGGAGGGCTGACCAACACTACGTGGTTGTATGGGCTCATCAAACAAGGCTTGAGGAGTTTGAGGGCTTATACTACTGGGTGTACGATCAGGTTGATGTCCCCCTGCAGATACCAACTCGCCCCTATCACGTGGGGTGCGTCCCAAAATCAAAATCAGCTTCTCATAGTATGGTGGACGTCTGAACCTCTCACGAGCGATTTGGCTACTTTCCTGCACGTGATCCAGTGATGGCCATGTTAGTGGTCAGTTAGTGCGAACCTAAATGCTAAAAAAGAGTCAACGAAAAGGGTGTAGTTAGTACCCCGGTGCCTATGGCATACCAGCCGGGATCAGCTGTCACTTCTCTAGTATGTAGGTCACGGCCAAGCCCAGTATGGATTTGACCATCGCGCCAATTGAAATACGCCCTTTTCAGCTCGGTGTACTTGTTCTGGAGTTGTTTCTTGTTGTACCCGAGCCTTGTCGCCTCGTTAAAGGCACGATGGACATTTGTCCACCCAAGAGGGGTTGGGGTATTGTTGTCCCAGTGACATAGGTTTTTCTGCTGAGTGATTAGCTCAAGAAACAATGAGCAGGTTCTTTCATTCTAGCTAGCACGATCACGGTTCATCTGATGCAATGTTCGACATTCCGATGTATTATGGACATGGATGCTATGGAAATGGAAAAAAGATGTTCCTAGCATTACACAAAGAAGGGATTGGGCAAATAAAAATGGAACTTGCCTTTCCAAAACGCTTGCGGCATTTTGAACGGAGGTTGTACTGCCTGGTTGCAGGTGGAGAGCACGACGAAGTCGATGACGCTGCCAGTGTGGGCAGCGTTGAGCACCAACGGATGAAACGTTCCTGATTTCTCTGCAGCAGAAACATAGAGCATAATGTTTAGGTTCAACAAAACATAATGCATGAACAATAGGCGATAGATCTAAAATACGAACCTTCTCAGTGGGCAGATCGGAAACACCTGGATGGAGCTGTCGGCGACCAAGTCGTGGCGGTGATGGGGGGTGGGGCGTGAGGGAAACCTACATGACAAGGCCATGGGGCTCAAATCCGATTGGGTGAGACTACGACGATGTGGGATCCGAGGGTTACCTTGCTGAAGGCAGTCGGCGTCGATGGAGGCTGGTTCGGGGAGGGAAGCGTAGCTCAAGGCCACCGATGCTGTCGATGGGGAGACTCAGCGACACAGCGTACAGAGGCGGTTACGACCGCCGAGACTTGCGCGCAGAGACGTGGACAAGCGGCGAGACTATGGTGGAACCCTAGCCACGCAAAGTGAAGGGGAAAAGAGGATGGCGAGAGGGGCACGCGGTAGGCTGGCGTCACTGGTAGTCCAGCCATTCGGTTGGGGCTGGGCTGCCAAACGACTGGGCTGATAAGCCCAAGCACATCCAGCCCGGCCAGCCAATTCAGGCCTACCGAACAGGCTGATAAAAGCTCTTTCTCTAGTAATTTCTCCAAAAGTCCACAACTGACACATCACTTTTTTTAGACATAGAAGCTACACTTGACATAGACGAACAACAATAGCTCATGGATTAGGCGGGATAGAGACCAAATCAAATGCATCCTAAATATTTTTTCTTTTAGACCAACTATCAGTCGATATAGAAATCTAAATTGACCGTTGGCTTGCCAGCGATTAAAAGCTGATGTATCATCTAAAAAAATGGCCCGAACTCGGCCCACCTTGCCCGCACTACTTTCACTGTCTCGCATGCAAATTTTAGCCCCACCCACCACTATGTTAGACCCTAGACTCAGGCCCTATTTAGTTGGGCTATGACTTTTGGAAAAGCTACTGTGAGCTATGGGCTTTGGAAAAACAGCTATGGGAAAGCAACTGTGGGAAAAGCAGAAGACCATTGGTTAGTGCAGCTGTGAAACTGTAGGCTGTGTAAGAAATACATGTAATGCCCCTGAAGGCTTGGGTCAGTTTATATGCAAATAGCTTGTAACGAAATAACGTGTTCACTAAGTTGCTTGTAAATGACTAATTTAGAAAGAAAAAAATAATTTTTCTAAGTTTTTCATCCATCAAAGTGATTGGTCCATAAGTAGAACAATATCCATGAAAGGGCTTATACAATAATAATGCTATCCTTAAACATAACTATCCTCCTCTCGTACAAACCAAAGCATCAGCTATCCTAGCACGAATGGTATTTATGGATTCCTCGTTTTCCACATCCTCACTCTCATCTCCTTGTGTTTTGTGTCGTGGCACTTGTATGTTGTACCAAGTAATCCTCATCAGCATCACATCTCTCGAACTCCTCATCATCAATTTGCTATCACGGATAAAATTATGCAATGCAAGACAAGCCGTAATGATACGCTTCTGAGTAACAGATGAGAAACTTTGGTATGCCCTTTAAAATACACTACTTCTCCTTCAAGACTCCAAAAGACCTTTCAATGACATTGCGAAGTGATGAATGCAAGAAATTGAACATCTTGTACTTTCCTTGAGGAGGCCCTGAACGATTCCAAAATTCTGGTATATGGTACGTGCTTCCTTTGAACGGTGCAACATACCCAATTCGATTTGGGTAACCCGAGTCCATAAGACAATATTTTCCTACAAAATCCAAGTTAGTAAGGTACATAATAATAAGTATTGCTAACTTAATGAAGGTACCATGTATACCTTTAGGAGGCACGGGAAATGAAGGAAATTTTGCCAATGCATGATTGAGGATACGCGTGTCATGTGCAGAACCTGGCCATCCGGTAACCGCAAAGGTAAAACTCATGTCAAAGTCACAAATATCTAGCACATTCTGAGATGTATATCCATGACGGCACATATGGTTAACCACTTCGTCCACTGGCACTACCACTGGAACATGTGAACCATCTATCGCTTCAATTGCGCCTTTGAAGTATGGCAAAAACAATCCTCTCTCACCCTTTCATGCTCCGTAGCAAAAGTAGGATCTCTCGGCTTAATATCGTCCTTAGCTAACTTGCGCAAACACTTCAACACTTCATGAAACTTGGTGTGAATTGTCCAAAGTGATCGCGTGAAATGATTCTTAGCTTGTGAAAATGATTGTGGAGGAGCAGGGCAACCTAGCGCGCCCTTGGCTGTGGCTGGTGGCCACGCTGGGACCGGTGCTGGCGGGATAGGCGGCCGGTGCTGCACCTCGCTGGGGCAGGCGCCGGACACCGAGTAGGGCGAGCGGCGGGGAAGGGATGGCGCCGGGAGTCTTAGGGGGGGCTGTGGCCGACCACGGGCGGGACCAGTGGGGCGGCAAGTCGGTCGGAGATCAGTGTCGGCGGGTGGAGGCGGAACACCATACCCTAGCCGCACGGGTCGCGGTGTCGCGCGACACGGAAGGGGGCGACTGGAGAAATCGTTTTCTTTCCATCGTAACCAGTGGCAGATGGGTAATTTTGGGGCTCAAAAGCCAGTGAAAGCAGGGGGAGAGGTGCTTTTGGATTTGTACTGCAGTGAAATCTACTTTTGGGCAAACACTCATATGGCTTTTGGGCTCTTTGGTTGGCTTTTGCAAAAGCAAAAGCAGGTTGGAAAGCCCAACCAAACAGGGCCTCATTTTGCTCTAGTCCCAAATCACCCACCGCAGCACCCTGCTCTCTCTTGTGCTGTCGCGCGCGTAGCACCACCGTGCTCCCAAAAATCGGTGGTGCTATCCACCTCTCCTCCTATGCCCGCGCTCCCTCGCCCTCCTCTCCTCTACGCGCCGCCGCAAGTTCGGCTAGGCTCTTGATTTCGACTACGTGCCCCTCACCAACCTCGAATCAGCAATCAAATTTCATGCCCCTTCCCCTCAATCCTCGCTGCTCTCCTTCACGTCCACCTCCCAAACCTCGCCGCCCCATTCACCCCCACTCAAGCAACCGCACCCTTAGCTCTAGTGCTTATTGTACCCAAATTTATTTGTATTCTTATTAAACATATAGACCAGGTCCTATGTTGTACTCCTGGTTACTACAATGGCAGTTTGTTGAAATTTCTCTATTAAACAATTATGTGTATAGGAGTCTACATTTTTAATAAAAATATAATGCTTACAATTAAACCATAAATCTAGGTATCTAATGTCATAATGTTTAGTCCAAAATTTATCTGAAGTAGCAACTTAAATAATTTTTAGTGAGTATTAATATTTATTTGAAATAAATTGTTAATATCATTGTATGTACTTCATGATTCGTTAAGGAAGTATTTTCATAATTGCTAAACCATGGAAATATACGATTATAGCTCATGCATGCTTGTATACTTGGTTACATGATACATAGTGGCACAGAGTATTATGTTTAGTTTAAATTAGTTTTTTAAATATAGTAATAGTGGCAGAAATGGACATTTTAAATGTATGTTAGGAGCACATTATGAATTTT
This sequence comes from Miscanthus floridulus, assembly GCF_019320115.1. Lineage (NCBI taxonomy): Eukaryota > Viridiplantae > Streptophyta > Magnoliopsida > Poales > Poaceae > Miscanthus > Miscanthus floridulus. The sequence goes on from NC_089586.1 coordinate 83,972,688, forward strand.
TTCATAATAGTATATGTATGTGATTTAGATGTATATTTAAGCACTTTTCCCATACTTCAGTCGCCTGAATTTTGTGTCTGTTGTTCAGGCGATGTTCTATGATGAATTTTGCGATGTTCACGTAGTATATATGTGATGTTCTATGATGTATTTTGCGATGTTCACGTACATACGATAGTCGCCTGAATTTGTGTTTGCTGTTCAGATGACGTGTGGTGATGTTCATGTAGTGTACATGTAATGTTCTATGATGTATTTTATGATATTCGCATAGTATACACGTGATGTTCTATGATTGTCGCCTCAAGAAAAGTCTATATTTCAGACACCTGAAATATAGCAAATCCCATATTTAAGGGGTTATTTTCATATTAGTTTATTTTTAAAAATGAAAGACATGGGTATTTAGATGTAAATGTAAATGTTATTTTATATTATGTTCCCATTAAGCGATAATTTAGATGTAAATTTAGGAGTTATTTTTTTTATCTTTCATAATAGCAAAGGTGAATAACTTAGATATAGGTTTAGGGTGAATTATTCTACGTCATGGAAAAGGTGGATAATTATAAAAAATACAATCGATTCCACGGCTGTTATTTTCAAAGATAACTAGAATATATCTAAATGATGGCTGATGATGTTCCTTTTTACGATAATTCCTAGGATTAATATCATCTAGCTAGTAGAAAATTCCCCCTGACATGGAGGATTAGGCTTCAAAAGGTGTCGCCAATCAGGAGTAGCAAGATTCCGGACATGAGATAGACCATATATAGCTAGGTAAGACACGTAACCTATCATTTTTTGTTGCAACGTTCTAAGAGTCCACAGCTAGCTACAGTATCCCGAACAGCAGCTGCAGGTCTCTCGATCGACCTGGATGGATCGTCGCCAGAAATGGATCGCTGGAATCGTCTTGTTCTTGTTCTTGTTCTTGTTCCGTAACGGATTAATTAATCAGTAATCAGCCATCCCGATGGCGACAGAATGAAAGAGATCGGCAGTGTCAATCGCGGGCAAATAGTTTTTCTTTTCCTTTTTGCAACGACAGGACAGCTGCGACGAAGACCCAGGAACTTGTGGTAAACTTTTCCTAGTACTGCTGGCAAACGTGATGGGGAGCTCTCGTTGCTATAAATATTTTGCTTGCTTGTGTCAACAGGGAAGCCAGAAATTTTTAGAAATCTGAACGATTCTTATTGTACATAAATATTTATTTATAATATGAAGAAAATTTTCTTTACACTCTGTCGGCAAGCCCGGGAGGGTCGCCGGGCGGTGGCTCCGCTGGTGCCTCACGTGATGTTGTTCATAACGACAGAGCAATTTGTGACACAAGAAAAACGCCGTGGCAGAGCAATAATAGTTAGACTCATGGTAAAATTCTATCCAAAAAGTTATACTCTCTCCTCCTTCGACGCACCTAGCGCCCGGACGCCCGGCGCGAGCGCGCGTCCGGACGCACCTCGGCGCCGTTCGATTCGATCTCGGCGCACCTAGCAGGAACCGTCCGATCCAGAGCCCGTAACATAACGATTCGATCCTGACTAACCACCCGCAATGTAACGATTCGATTCAGAACGATACGAGCGAGAGTGCCCGCCCAGGCCGGTTGTGGCAACCTGTTCCCTACAGCGCCGCCATCCGCGCTGCGCCCCCTGTCCCTCACCGCGTCCCGTTCCCCACGGCGCCCCTATCCACGTTTCTCACCGCGCCCCGTCCCAAAGAGCACAAAACACTTTCAATTGCAACATCGCAAAAAGATATAGTGCAACAAATGGGATATAAATGTTGCAACTTCACAGAGCTATGTAGTGCAAAAACGAAAAAAATGTACTACAACATAGGAAATTATGTAATGCAACATTGAAAAATTTGTACTGCAATATCTGAAATAAGGCAATTTCAACAATTAAGATCCCCTATTGCAACAATCCCAACATTAAAAAATAGGACCTACTACAACACAAGAAATCACCTATTGTAACATAAAAAATCATCAATTGCAACATCCAAAAATACTCCCTTGCAACACGGAGAAACAGCGAAAAATCCTTTTCTGCAACACATGAAAACACCTATTGCAACATAGAAAATCATCTGTTGCAACATCCAAAAATCCCCTAGCAATAAGGAGAAACATCAATCCCACAGCTCGTCGGAACCCTAGCCACCACCGTGTCCCTCAAATCCAGAGGAGGAGGAGGAGGGCTCAGATCCAAAGAAGGACCCACCTACCTCGTCGGAGCCGCCGTCGTCACCCTCATCTCCGGTGGGGGGCATGGGAGCTAGGTCGCTGGGGCGCGGGGGTGCAATGGAGGTCGCGGAGGGGGAGGGAGGGAGCACCAGCGGCTGGTACTGCAGTGAGCGGCCAGGGGCACACGGTGCGGGGAGCAGCGGAGTGGGAATGACGAGGTCGAAGGAATCGAAGCGGACGTCCTCATTATGTTCGGCAGCGTCGTTCTATTGGGCCGCAGGCCTAGGTGCACGGCGCCTGGACGGACGCCTGCAGTATCATTACCGCTCCTCCTTCCAAAAGAATCCATATCTTGCTTCTTGAAAATCATTTCTTTTAAAAAAAATCGAACTAGATCTATAAATAGAAAAGAGTCAAATGCACCGTAGATCCATTAACTTTTGGTGGTGCGTTATCTAGGTCCATCAACTTTCAAATTGTATTTTTGGGTCCATTAACTTTTGGTGGTGTCTTCTAGGTCCATCAACTTTCAAACTGCATTTTTTGGGTCCATTAACTTTTGATGGTGTGTCATCCAGATCCATCAACTTTTAAATTACATTTTTTGGTCCCTAAACTTTTTAACTGGTTCACCGTAGGTCCATACCCCTTCGTTTAGCGAATAGATCAGACATGTCACGCCAAAAAAGCAGCCACCGTGGAGTAGGTGATGAGTCCATAGCTCAAGATATTCATGGAGACTTGTCTAGCAATAATTTAAATATAGCAGCTGGTAATTCGTTAATATCCTTTGGTCTTAAATTTGGGACTATTATTTTTAAGGATTAATATATTGTGGACATGGAGAAATTTACAACGATTGGACTGTCATCAAAGATATTTTATAGATGTGCCTTATTATTGCGTGGAAAGGAGGAGAAAATGAAGCTAAAAAAATACATCAGTACTAATTCTAAAGAGATGGAGATCATCAATGAAATTTTCCCAACGTGATTAGCATTCTTGCCGTAGTATTTTATTATGTTCATGCATTAGTTTCTTATCCAGTTGTGACACATGATCTTTTATCTAGCATCTAGCTTTTAGTGTCTACGTGAGTCAAATTGGTGGTTGCGTTTGGACGTGTCTTACATGTTAGCCGAATCAGGGACTCAGGGTCAATCGGTCCTAGTTGGACTGGTGGAGTCCGAGTTTTGTTTGGGTCAGATGACCTGCATGCCTATACCTGTGGCCTTCGGCCTTGTATCGGGTAAATTAAACTGGATTTTATTGTGGAGTTTATTCCCTGTTGAGCCGTCGCTCGAGAAATCCTAGATGGTGATCCCATCAGGTTCTTCATATTGAAGATTATATCCGGATGGTGATCTCGTCCTGTCCTTCACGATCAGCCTGTTCGCTTGTTGGTTTCAGCCAGGGCTTATCAGCCAGCCAACAGTGTTTTTCTCTCACAACAAACCAGCACCAGCCGGGCTTATCAGCCCAGAAACCAATCAACGAACAGGCCGGATGGTTGTTTTTTTGGCGTGCCATGTCAGATCTATTAGCTAAACAAAGGGGTATGGACCTACGGCGAATCAGTTAAAAAGTTTAGGGGCCTAAAACTGTAATTTAAAAGTTGATGGACCTGGATGACACATCACCAAAAGTTAATGGACCCAAAAATGCAGTTTAAAAGTTGATAGACCTGGATGACACACGATTAAAAGTTAATGGATCAAAAAATACAGTTTAAAAGTTGATGGACCTAGATGACACACGATCAAAAATTAATGGACGATCGTGCATTTAACTCAATAGAAAATATAGTATCAACATTTATATCTGTATATTAATTTGTTATAAAAATATATTTCACGATGAATAATCTAATGAACTTATTACATATAATAATATTAGTAATTTCTTTTCTTATACATATTTAGTCAAACGTAAAGAATTTGACTCTTTAAAATTCGTTTTCTTAAGGAGGGAGTATACGGGACTTGTTAACTTTTGGCTAGTGGAAACCTATGAGTCCCACTAGACCAGGCAGAGCAACAGTCTGTTCGGCTCGACTTGTCTCGCTTATTTCAGCTTATTTTAGTTTATTCTCTCTTACATAACATTATTGAATCAGCTGAAACCAGCCAGAACCAGTCGGTATACAGTAGTTTTGTGTACCAGCCAAACGGGTTGCAAGTCGCTCAATCGAACGTCCAGGCAAGGCGATCAGGGGTCTTTGATTTCTCCTCCTAAACTTTAGTCGCTGTCTCATCGGATGTTTGAACATATGCATAGAGTATTAAATATAAACTAATTGCACAGCTTGTGACTAATTTGCGAGACGAATCTTTTAAGCCTAATTAGCCCATAATTTGACAATGTAGTGCTACAGTAAACACGTGCTAACGATGGCTTAGTTAGGTTTAATAAATTCATCTCGTGAAGTATCGATAGATTCTGTAATTTGTTTTTTATTAGTATCCAAACATAATGCCCTCAAAAGGCCAGAGATTCCTGTTAACCTGACCAACTTGTCGGTAAAAGCAAACCTCCCGAATCGTCGCTAGCGGTTGACCAGCTGCTTGGAGTAGTGAGTGAGTGCCGCCGCCGCCGAGGTAGCTAGTGGCGATCAATCCAACCGGCCGTTCTTTCTGCAGCAGCAATTGGTGCGGTAGCGTACCACATGGACACGGTCGCCCTCGTTCCCGGCAGCTAGCAGTCGCAGGGATGCTCACGGGGCACGCAAGTCTCTCATTTCATTTCACCGGTCGATTTGGCAGGTGAAGAAGCAAGAATCTAGAGGCAAGGGCACAATTTCGTGTCGTACTATGCACGCAAGCAGGCACATGTGCAATGAAGCTAGTAGTTTACTGATTCTCTGACAGTAAGTTCTACTAGCATCTAGAGATGTAGGTATACCGATCAACTGAGGCCCTGTTTAGTTTCTAAAAATTTTTAGCTCCTAAAATAAAAGAGTATGTTTGGACACATGCATGGACTACTAAATATAGACGAAAAAAACTAATTGTACAGTTCTCGATAAAATCGCGAGACGAATCTTTTAAGCCTAATTAATCCATGAAAAGCCTTAAATGCTACAGTAACCCGCATGTGCTAATGACCGATTAATTAGTATCATTAGATTTGTCTCGTAGTTTTCTGATGGGTTCTATAATTTATTTTTTTTATTAGTATCCAAAAACCCCTCTCGACATTCTTCCGACATATCTGATGTGACACCCAAAAATTTTCACCTCTCCAACTAAATACACCCTGAGCAAGCTCAGCGGCAGCGTGTGGATCGTTGTTGTTAGATGTAAACGTGTGGTTCAGGTTGCTCAATGAACCAAATACCTTAGTCCCATCAATATATATGTATATAGGTCAGTGTAGATTAGGCTCTCTTTGGAATCTCAGGGTGTTTGGTTCCATGGACTAAATTTTAGTCCATGTCACATCGGACGTTCGGATACTATTTAGGAGAACTAAATATGAGTTAATTATAAAACTAATTACATAGATGGAGACTAATTTACGAGACGAATTTATTAAGCCTAATTAATCCGCCATTAGCACATATTTACTGTAGCACCACATTGTCAAATCATAGACTAATTAGGCTTAAAAAATTTGTCTCGCAAATTAGCCACAATCTGTGCAATTAGTTATTTTTTTGTCTATATTTAATACTTCATGCATGTGTCTAAACATCCAATGGGACAGGGACTAAAATTTTCATATAGGAACCAAACACCCCCTCAATCCATTAGCTGCTAATAGTTAGGTACCTCGTAGCTAATATTAGCTAGATAACTATTATATGGTTTGATCCAACTAGTAAGATAATTGTTAGCTAGATATTCAGCTAGCAATTAGCTAGACTATTAGTTTGAACCCATTTAGATCTAAAAAGCTAATTATTAACGACTAACTATTACTCCATCCATTCTAAATTATAAGATGTTTTGTTTTTTTTTCTAAATACATTGCTTTCACTATGTACCTAGACATAATATATGTCTAAGTGTATAGCAAAAGTTATGTATCTAGAAAAATTAAAATGTCTTATAATTTAGAACAAAGGGAGTAACTCTACATAGCTGCAAACATAACCTTAGTAATAAGAACAAAAATAAAGGTTATATCAGCATGGCATGCTGTTTATACCAAAAATTAGTAGAGAGAACACGGGAACTTGAAGCTTCTAAGATTGTATCATCAAGGAATCGATCAAATGAGAATCGATATCGGCTGGTTTTGATGCCGTCGGAATCGGCTATTTTATAGACAACGTCAACAGACAATGTCAATGAACTACGTACGGATGGCGTCGGAAAAAATTATGTCAGACTCTACAAAAAGGAAAAGATTAGGGTCCAAGCTATCTTAAGCTAGAAATATTTTCTTTTATTCTAAGAATTATAATGAGTCGTATTTGAGTATGATTCATGTTTAGGTTTCGGGTATAAATATTGGACCCCGGCTATTGTAAAACACACAATCAATCAATACAATTACTTTTCCGGATTCACGCCAACCCTTAGGAGCAGGAGTACTGTAGATCTCAACGAGTTCTTCAACAAGCAGGGCTGCATCAACCGATTAACCTCCGGCTTGTCTGTGAGTACCGTCACGACTTGTATCATACTTGTAAGGCTGCATCAGTCGATTGATCTTTTACGAGTATAATATAAGTTAGTTATCGATCTGTATCATTATTTGTAAGGCTGCATCAGCTGATTGATCTTTTACGAATCATAATATAGATCAAAGTTATCGATCTTGTGTTAAACAACTTGTTGTTTAATATAATATCATCAGTTATCGAATCTGCTAAGATTAGTAAGATTTTCTTTGTTATTTTTGGCTGATTCACCAGTTATCGATCTTGTTATAATTAATGTCCCATTAATTATAACAAATCACCTGATTGAGATAGAGATAGATCGGCATCATATCATCACAATTGGTCGTCTTCTAGTCTGGTCACGCTTTGAATATTATGATTGATGACTTAATTCTGCTAGATCGGTTGTTTTATCTCTATTCCAATCAAACATAGTATGCATTCAAATATATGTTTCAATCCTAAATAAAGTCACTAGTTAATGGGATCCAATCTAATGACACTACCATAGCTGCATCGATCCGGTCGAACCTCACTGGTAAGACTTTAGGTTATAGATTATCGATTAGTGGTTTTGTTTATGGTCGAGATATATAATGTGTTTGTTTGCTATGCATGCAATCGACTATTTTAGCCGATTCGCCTGTGCTTTCACATATATGGCATGCTTTCATGAGCCTATCAATATAAAGATGGTTTTATGGATTCTTTGGTTTTAGTTTGTTATCATTATCATAGCTGCATCAATCTAGTCGAACCTCACCGTTGATGCTAATAGGTTAGATTCAGAGCGTTTGTAGATCCATTTGTACTAGACAGTCGATTTGTTTGCATGTCATATCCCTTCTCATTAAACTTATTGGCTCAATACTTTACACTGGTTATATCCATCTAGCTGATGATGTTTCTTTATATTACTTATATCTGGGTGTATTGTACTTGTTATTATAGATCAATCATGACCCATGAGCATCACAGTCCCTAAATAGTCGATTTCTTCTCGTATCGGCTATTTAGTCGATTCTCTTGTTTGGCTGCTCCCGAAGCAGCATACTTGGAACTGTCTAGGCAAAACCGGTATGTTCCACCTTAAATTACTGATAAAACTTTCTCTCCTTATTAATTGCATGTCAAATTGATTAGCACGCCTTCGGGATTTTTAGGATCGATCGGTCCTATGTTGAAGTCAAATAGATCTTCGGGTTGACTCCGCCCAGATCGTTCTGACTTGCAGTGTGTCAGGCGCATCGCCACATTTTTGCGCCGACACACGTTTTGGCACGCCCAGTGGGACTTTCAGGATCGACCAGTCCTGTGTTGAAGCCAAGTAGATCTCTAGGTTGACTCCGACCAGATCGTTCTGGCTTGTAGTGTGTCAGGCGCATCGCCACATTTTTGCGTCGACACATGCAATCATAATTGAGGCACTACTAGCTAGCTAGTGATAGGTGCTCTAAATAACATATAATCATATCAACCATAAGAATAAACAAAAGACAACAACTAAAAGCCATGCTGAGATTCCAATCGTGGCGGTGACGTACTAGATATACTGAACATATACTCGGTGTAAGGAAAATCAATTCTGTGGGTCATTAAGTTAGACTTTGGTGTTTTGATGAACAACATGACCATTGGGCTAACATCGTTTGCTATTATGTAAGGATTAGTTCAACAGGATGCAAAGTGAACTTGGACCGCGGCAAAGTTGTGATCTGGATTATCAACACTTCAAGCAAGACACTATAAGCTTTATTGAAGACCTACAAGTCATACTAAGAAGTTCAAGACACAAAGAAGTAGAAGCCCAAACTAAAGTATGAAGGAGACACAAGAAAGGAGTTTGGGCTGTTGCTAAAGTCCTCACCATTCAACAGGCCATAGGTGTCGGTTGGACCACCAGGAAGCGAGGATGACATGTGGGATCTTGGCTATTGGTGGATGTTGGTGGCTCAGAGTAGCCATTAGGGCTGCTCACGGTTGAACCGCCAATACTTGTGGTTGGACCACCAGGAAGAAGTGGCTGACATGTGGGGTCAGTTGGTTGCCAATGACTGTTGGCACAAATTAGCTGTTAGGCCAACCTCACGGTTGGACCGCCAGGTCCTGCTAGGCGTGGGCAAAATAGGAAAATAGTTAGTTTTGTGTTGAGGCCTATATATACCACTCCAAATTGGCCATTCGGGTGATGTACGAGTTGGGAAATGTATCTAAAGAGTTGAGGCTCCACTCTAGTGCTTTTACAACCCATAGTGCTTAAGATATCACTTAGTGATTAGTGTGGGTGCTTTGCAAGGTGCTTAGGCTAGTTAGGCCACCACTAAATATGTTTGCCCTATGTTTAGGCCTAGTGTTTAGTGAGGTTTGCATATATCTTACCACTTGGTACATGCGCGCACCATTGTTGTACTCGAAGGGGCTTATAGTCTTGCTAGACCATACCAATGCAACCGCATTTGTAGTGTGATCGCCATTGATGTACCGGAGGGAATGAGACCTACAGTGTTTTTGCTAGAAGCTTGATAGTAAAGACAATAGGGAGTAGTCCAGAAGAGGCTATCTCGGAGACCCACTTGCACATGGGGAAGGCTCAGGAACTATCCAAGGAGTTACTCGACTAGGATCTTAGCCCTTGCAAGGCATTTATTGAATATCAAACAAGGGGTTGCCTAAACCCTAAGATTAATGCCATGACAGTATGATTGACCCCCTGATTCGGGGGCTACACACACACTCTAGTCCATTATAGGAAGCACGATGGGCCTTAGATGGCCTATTCCATGGAGAGGCCTCGGCGTCTAGGAGATAGGCCAGATGGGCAAATTTGTGCCCAAGTGAAAGCCCTAGTTTGATTTTGGCTAATTGATGAAACCTAGGAACTAACCTATGTCATTAAGTGTGAATATGAGCTAGATTGGTACATCCAAGCAATGGAGCTAGATGATGGTGATCAAGGTGATTGTGATGACCAAAAGAGATGATCAAGTGCTCCAACTTTAAAAAGAAGAAAGAAAAAAACAAAAACCATGTGTTGATCAAGGCAAAGGTATCAAATAGGTTTTTGTTTTGGCACTCAAGACACCATAGAGGGTGTGAGTGTGTTTAGGATCGATAGGCATTATATTAAGTGGGGAAAACCTTGGCTAAGCGGTTATTGAGTGTCACTAGGTGAAATGATTCTTACATATGCATTAGGGACCTAGTGTGCTAACATTTAACCCTAAAAATGCTTGGAAAATGCTAACACACGTGCACATGAGTTATACACATTATGGTTAGCAACTTGGAAGCAAGGTTGAAAAGTTTGAGGAGATAGGAAAAGAAAGGAGATGATTTGGGTGACCGAACTCTGGATCTCGGTGTGACCAGACCCTGAGGGGCTGAGTTTGGTCCCAAACCCTTGGTCTTGGCCAGCCTTTTTTCTTGAAAACACAGGAGAACTGCGCTTCATTATATTTAGAAGAAAAAGGGGGGAAGAGTCCCCTGATACAACACACACCACTCCACCCAAAAAATACATACATGCCAGTAGAAACCAAGAGGCGACCAAGCTATACTAGCTCTAGGCTACAGAAAAAGCTACTTGGGGAGGGGGAAGGGAAGCTAAGAAAGATAGCCCCTATGCCCCAGCCAAAGCCCACAGCCGACTCTTCTCTAAAGCAGGACCCAAAGCGCCAACCAAGCTAGGAGTAGCTTCATCAAAAACACATCTAATGCGGTGATTCCACAAGGTCCAAGCTCTTAGGATCACAAGAGAGTTGAACCCTTTCCTTGTTAACCCAGCAGCAGTATTGCTTGAATTTTCCCAGCACAAATCAAAAGAAGAATCTGCAAGCTGTGGGTAGAATTGATGAATCCCAAAATGTTGGAGTAGAAAGAACCAGAACTGTCGAGCGAAGACACAAGACACCAACAAATGATTAATGGTTTCCTTCTCTTGATCATGGAGAGGGCACTGTGCTAGGTGTGGTAGCCCCCGCCTTGCTAGCCGATCAGCCATCCAACATCTATCGTGTGTGACTAACCACATGAAGAAACGACACTTGGGTGGAGCCCATGATTTTTAGATTCTCTCAAATGGGCCAAAAAGGGTGGATCCTATGAAAAAACCTTCATATGTTGTCTTGGTCGAATACTATCCACTAGAGGAAAAACACCAAATGTGAGAGTCTTCAACCTTTGGCCATACCTGGAAGTCATAGAGATGATCCCATAGATTGAGAAACTCCACTATTACTTCCACTGATGTGTCATCACAAATATCCAGAACCCAAGAACGATTAGTATGAGCTTGTTCAACTGTGCGTCTATTTGTTGTCCTCTTTGGTATAATAGCAAGAAGATGAGGGGCGAGGTGTGGCAGAACCGCCCAAAATAACACACTTACAGAGGCGCTTGTCTACCACTAGACACTAAGCACCATGAGAGCGAGCTACATTAGGCAGATTCTGTCGAGCACACCCTAAGGGAGAGCCTGAATAATCCACATTTTTCCTGCAGGATCCAATAATGAGAATAAGTTTACATTACTTAGTTCATTTCATACATCTAGAGTTTTCAGAAATATAGATCATTACAGTACCAAATTCAGAGTGTGAAAAATTTAACAGCAGAATGAAAAGAAACATCTATCGATAATATACAAGGATTCGTCTGTGCCCACCAGAAGAATCCTTCACACAACGACTACTCCTCAAGCAGTATCTGCAACAGGGTAAATAAACCCTGAGTACACAATGTAATCGCAAGACTTATCCGACTAGTGGGAACAATTTCCAGACTCTAAGGGATATGATGAGCTTTATGGTTTGCTGGGTTCCCTTTTTGCAGAAAGCAATACTAATAGTGAATCCTTATTTATTTCATTATTAGCAGTCATGATTAATTCATTATCTAGTCATTCTATGTAAGCACCTGTTCTACTTTCAAGCAAGAGTTGAGCAAGCAGTTCCATTCCATCACCTTTCATCTTTCAATTCTTACTATGGTGCTAGACTGTAGACAAGCTGTACCAGAACATCAGCGATTTGTGAATCAATGTGCCCAGCTGGGTACCTCGAAACACATGCCCCACTTATACTCTAGGCACAAGTAGGACCAACCCATCACTCTCCTGTCACGGGGTCTAGGTCCCCATCCAAACTTGGACTCCAAGCCCCCGCTCCTGAGTCCAGGACTCGGTACGGTGCTTAGACCTCCACCATCCCCGCCTCCAGTCAGTCAGTCCGGAAAGAGACGGAACCCACGACAAGAGAGCAACAAGCCTTCCCTACCCCATACCCAAGTATGTGCTCAGGATAATAAGTCTGTGACTTGCCTAAAACCCAATGCAATGGGTGGTCCTTAACCGACACAGATAGGGAAAAAGTGTAACCAAGCTATGCCCTGTTGGCCACAGGACACAACCTCTTACACCCACCAATACCCAAACCATATCCCTGCTCGGTCTCCATGTCCCCTTTCCACCATTTTATCATGAGTGATCTTAATAATCACCTATTGTGAGTAACGATAGGTTACTCATGCTTCTGAAATCCTAAGCATAGCAGCTACTCGACCTGTACTAGTAGGGCTCAAAGGTAAGTATACATATGCATGTAGTTTCCATAAAATGCATGTAACGTAGATGCACATCATATATATATTCAGTGATCATTTAAAATAAGGGTTATGCACCAGGGCTTGCCTTGGGCAGGCGGTGTGTCAACAAAGTCAGCAACTTATGGCTCCAAAGCTCCCTCCTGTACGAGAATCTCCTCCTCATACTACTCAATGATCTCCTCGTAATACTGTTCACCCGCAGGCATGAACTCTACCAACTCGTTATCTACATGCATGAAATGATGATGCAGCACTTAGTAATACGGCAACAACTTTTAAGATAAAATACAGCTATCAAGCTACTAAACTAGCTCTACCGACTAAGACGCTAAGTTACCTATCCTTACCACTAAACAGGTATGAAACATTGCATGTATTTTCTTAGCAACTAAAGGCGTCCACATTCTTAATATCGATTTACTATATATACGATAGAACAAGGAGTACTAGCTACTCTATTTATCAACCTACTCTAGGGCTACAAAAATTACAGTGTGCACATAATAATCTAATGAACCTACTGTAAAAAATTCATGGCTAAAGCTATCACCAATTTGCCCCCAAAAATCCATACAACTATTAAGCTAAATAATACTAAGCTTTCCTAAATGAATTAATGAATCTATCATTATCATATATAACTGTAAACTAACAACACCAACAGATAGATAACATTTTTGTGAACTTAATAAATTTTGTTTCACTATTTTTGGACGCCTACAAATTTTACTATAATTTTCCAAAGATCAGCTCAAAACTAAATTGAATAAACATTTACTAATTCCCTAGAAAACGGAAAACTGAATTCAACCCGCGTGGCCCGCGTGCGAGCGGCCCACTCCGCGCAGCGCGCTCTCACGCGTGCTTCGCCGCCATGGCCCACGTGGGGCGTGGCCCAACCGCGCGGCAACGGCCCGCGATGGGGCGGCCCGCGCGCGCCTGCCAAATTTGCGAAAATGCCCCCAAACTAACTGCTATTCCCCTAACCCCAATGCGCCCTATTCCTATAGTCTGGGCTTAAGCGATTTAGCCCTCGGGACAATCTATCTTCACAACGGCCAGACCCTCAGGCACCCGCGCGTGCACTGGCTAGCCAGCGATGGCACCGGGCGGTCACGTCGGCTAACCGAGCCCTTCCCCGCCCAAGCTATCGAGCCAAACAACACCTATGACCCAAGAGCCTACCCTAACCGATGTTACAGGGATAGCGGAGCTCGCAGCAACGGCGGCCACGGCGCGCGGCCACACGGACCAAGCCAGCCACCCTAAGTCACCACAGTGTGATATAGCTAACCCTAAAGCACCACTAGCGTACCCAGGTGGCTGCTATGGTGGAGGTTTGGCCAAGGACAGACCAAGTGTGTCTGGCCATGTGTGCGCAGCAAGCTCCGCAACGGCGGCGGTGGCGCGACTGTGTCAGCGGCACCAGGAAGGTAGTGGTGGTGAAAGTGGGGTGCACATGGGATGAAGGGGATCAAGGCAGAACTCATGGTGGAGGTGAATTGGCTAGAGGTGGTGCAGCGGGTAGCTATCCTCGGTCGCGGCCGATTCTGGCCTAAATGGCACGACGGAGGGGGAAACGACCAATTGAAGCTCAGCCAGACTCAATTGAAGGCCAGAGGTGACTGGGCGGTAGCAGGGCTCGAACACCAGCGCCTGGTGCGAGCAATTGCTTTAATAGTGACCATGTGTGGCAAATTTGACTCAGGTGCAGCTCGGTCCCACCTACCGTCCTAGGCAGCCATAGCAGTGCACGCGAGAAATGCAGGGATGGGACATCACGACGCGTCACGAAGCCATTTATCAAACGAGGACAAGGCGAGGGAATGGCAGCTCCACGTGCGGCGCAGTGCAGTGCCAGCAGTGGCTGCAGCACGGCGAGTAGCAGGCGTTGTGTCGCCTAGGTGGGACGTGGACGCCGGGCAGAGCAACGACACGTTGGGGTGTCACGCACCTACGCGCATAGTACGCCTGACGTGATGACGCGGCGTAGAGGAACGTGCGCGTGCTATGGCGCAACAGTGACAGTGTGAGGCAGCATGGTGACATGACGGTGGCGGGTTGTGGCGCGGTGGTGACAGTGCAAGGTAGGTGTCCAGGCGGTAGCAGACCAGCCAAGGCAACTGGCCCACGACGGCAACGGCAAGGACACCGCGGGGCAGAGCGGCCAGGCCAGCGCGGTGGTGCACGTGTGTGCATGTGTGCATACGTTGGGCGGCCAACGCTGCGGCGCCGAGTGCCGAGGCACGGTGACTGCGCCCGAACACTAAAATCGGTCGAGAACGTGCCATGCACGATTTTTAAAGCATCCGAATAAACCTAAAACATTGGTCTAATCAACAAACCACCTATGCCATTCTTAAGAGGGCATATTAAGCTACTAAAACTGGCCCTAAAACCACCCCACTCTTTAATCCGATTCTTCTACAAAAATCACCAAACCTAGCTTTGTCAAACCACTTTTTAGTCTTACGAAATCGACTAAGTCGCGATCAGATTCGCGTCAAGTTCGATTCCCAAGCTATTTGGTATGCTAGCTAGTGAATCCATTTTTTGACCTCAAGTATTTCATCGTCATCCATAAAGTTTGTACTACAAACTTTATTAAAGTTTCGTATATGTGTTCTATAGTATTTTCGCTTAATGAAAATTGATTTAAAACCCTAAGTGATATAACTTGACTATGAAATGTAACTTTCGTTTCGCGTTTCCGATGATCGTTTCAAGTTACAGAAATTGATCTACCCTTTATATTACATACATTAACACATAACCATGATGCTTATGACATGTTTTAGCAAAAGATTTACAGTGTAACACCGAGGGTGTTACACAAGATTCACAATTAATTGGCCATTCAGCCATCTGTCCATCTAGAAAAGGGTGCGTGCCCTGCTGTCAACTTCAGAGACAACCGCTAAACTAAAGAAAGCTTGGACCTATCCAGGAACTTGGACAGGAAAGTTCACCCAGGGCTTGTGGGGTTTGGTTTTCTAACCCCAGCGCATCCGCAGTGCCCATCCAAGACTTTTCAGGTCTAATATTCCCAATCCTCCCAGCTCTGGTGGATGACATGCATTTCCCCACGCCATAAGACAATGTTCCCTTTTGCTTCTCTTCTTCCCCTCCAAAGGAATCCTCATCTAAATTTGTGCACAACTTTGATGGCCCAGGGAGGGAACTCAACGGCCATAACTAGGTGCACTAGCATAGCAGTGAGCACAAATTGTACCTGAACTCTCCTCCCCGCCCTTATCATGAGGTCCGCTTTCCAACTAGGCAACTGATCAACAATCTTATCAGTAATGGGCTGGATCTATGCCTTAGTGAGCTTCTTAAGGGAGAGGGGTAAACCTAAATATTTGCAAGGGAAATCTAATAATGCACAAGGAAGTAGGCTCTAGATGGTGGTTAGTTCCGTGTCACCACACCTGATGGTTAAGACATTACTCTTTTATAGGTTGGTTTTAAGTCCTGAAGCATCACCAAAAAGATTGAGAATTTCCTTTACCAAGTTGATGTTGCCAGCTTCCGGCCTAGACCTAAAAAGTCTTGGCCAGCCTTCATGGCTTGACCAGACCCAGCATGATGAAGCAGCTCGTAGACAATCAGACCCTAAGGGGTTGAAGGACTGGACCCTGCGTGAACATTGTTCATAGAGTCCGATCACTGCTGAGTGGCACTCAGGCCATTTACTGTGAGGACCAGACTCTACTGAGAGTCCGATCACCTGTGATAGGATGCGTCTAGTCGAGAAAAACCTCTTTATATGCTTTCTAGACTCGACCAAACGTTGTGGCTTGAGAGTCCGATCATTTAAGTGTCGAGTCTGGTCATAACTTAACTGCATGCATGAAAGGGTTTTGACCATAGAGATCCGATGGACGAGATTTGAATCGGGGATGCATGGCGCCCATCAGACGACTGGACCCTGTGGGCCAGACACTGCTTAGAGTATGGTCAAGCCTGCGACAGCCCAACGGCTAGTTGAAGTTTGGGGCTTCTATAAATAGCTTGGGGCCGGCTTGGGCTAACACTCTTGCACATTTTAATCAGTGATACATCCTTATGAGCTATAACAAACACCTCCCACTCATCTCCATCATTGATTCATCATCAAAGTGAGATTGGGAGAGATTCCTAGTGCATTTGCTTGAGTGATTGCATCTAGTGGCACTTGGGGATCGTTGTGGCTGCGGATTTCTTGTTATTCTTGGTGGTTCCCGCCATCTAGATGGCTTGGAGCAGCGGAGGAGCATTGGCATGAGTTGGTGATTGTTCATGGCCATCTCCTGGTGATTTGTGCGGGTTCTTGACCTTCTCCAGGCAAAGAGCCAAAAGGTACTCTAGTAAATTACTCGTGTCATTGAGTTACCCTCACTTTAGGTAGGTTCTTGCGGTGCCCTAGTGTGGGCTTAGCGTGGTGCCAATTAGCTCGTGTACCACTAAGTGTGTGGTCGACACAACGGGGACTAGTGTGCCAGCAAGCACGTGAACCTCAGGAGAAAAAACATGTGTCTCTTGTCTCTTTGGATATCTCTCAGTGTTCATTGATATTCATATTGATTGGTTGATCACTTTCCTCAGGCGGTATAATCACCCTACTCATCTCCCTTACATTACATTGTTTCATTCTTGTTTAGTTGAGTAGCTTGCTAGTAGTTTAGTCTCTAGTTTAATTGCTAATTAGCTCAACTAGTGTTAAAGTAGTGACATAGCCTCTTATTTGTGCATAGAGATTGTAAAGAACTAGAATTGTGGTGTATGTGGCTTGCAACCCTTATAGAGCTAGAGCAAATTGCATTTCACCATTTAGTTATCTAACCCTTTGCTCTAGTGGTTTTGTAGTGAACTTTTTATAGGCTATTCACCCCCCTCTAGCCATTTAGGACCTTTCACCAAGCCACCCATGCCCGGAGCTTGGTTTGGCCCGCTTGGTTCCCGATCTTGGAAGGAAACAACCGTCGAAGGGTGGCCCCGAGTGCCTTCATGTGGCTCGACTAAGCTTCCCGCCCTGACTGACGTGAGGAATACCCAGAACCTAACATGTGGACAAAGTCGTAGAGCGCTAGGTCTTGACTGGGCATTGTTCCCTGACCCTTGTGAGGCCATGTCACTCACTTCTGGCCTAAGGTCACGCTCGGGGTGTGATGCATTATGACAAGTATGAACGTACAACCATCGCCTGAGGGCTCCTAGACCCACAAGTTAGTCTCCCTCTGCATGCGGCCATGCCCTTAGCGTGTGATGGATGCTATAAGGAAGACAAATCTCAGCATGGCACAACGACAAGTTTGACTTATGATTGTCAGTTCCAAGCACCGGCATAGGATGTCAGGGATGGTTTAGCGATGCTGGCCACGACATTGACGCGGGACGACACCTGACACCTCCACCAACCGAAGACTACTATACAAAATCCTAGACCCCTCCCCCGAGAACCATGATTCTTGTAGTGCCCTCTGTTATATAAGGCTAGGCATGGTTTCCTATAGTAGGGATCAGATCCAAACCGAGCGATCAAACCCTAAATCATTAGCATAGCACTCTTGTACCATCTCTCTCTTAAGAACTTGATTGAGCATTCTAACATAAAAAACACCACTCCTAGATGTAGGGCTTAGAGGCCCGAACCAGAATAAACCCCTTGTGTCTTGAGTGCTTAAGCCACCAAAATCACATGCATAGACCCATGTTCGAATCACTAATCACTGTCGTGAAATTAAACCCATGACAACATCCTTTGCGAGGGGGACCCCTGAGGACTAGGGGAGCATGAGCTTCTTGATACGTCAGTAAAAACACTAGAGTCATCGATGAGAGTTTGCATCTCTATCACAATGAAGCTTCCGCATTTAATTTGTGTACCTAGGTTGTGTGATTAAATTTTTAGTTTAGCTTGCTAGGTTAGTTGATAGGAATTAGGATTGGAACATAGATTGCATAACTCTTTTGTGGTATAGATAGCAACACACTTAGCAGAACCTTAGTTGTACATCTAGATAGATTCTTTTATTACACATGTCTTGATAAGTGGAAATTAAAGACCATAATTTAGAGTAGATTTTTTTAAAAGCCTAATTTACCCCTCCCCCTATTAGGTATCACAGTCCCTTTACCTGGTAAAAGGAGTTGCTGTGGATCAAAAGTTTACAAATTGTGGAATAAGTTGTTTAATTTCTTAATGTGGAATAGGTGTTTGTATTTTTGACTAGTTATTTTCTTGGTAATGGGAGACACCCATTAACATCGATCTGCCTATAGATTCTAAACTTGGATTATTCGGAATTGCTTTGGTCAAATTTTGGGCTTCCAATCGTTGTTATGTTACCTAGTTCTATTTGTGTCTAGGGGGCAATAACAAAATGAGACAATTCTTTCCCTTTTTTATCATAGAGGAGCCGTATGAACTATGAAGCTAAAGTTTCATGTACGGTTTTGGAATAGGGGTGGGACATGATCTATTTTTTTCTAACCAAATTTAAATATTTGTGTAAACTATCAAATTTTAGTTGTAGCTATGGTTATATGTTGATAATACGACATCCATGTATCTATAGGGCTTATATGAAAAATAAAAATTAATGTGTTTGGTGAGCTTTCATTGCAAATCATCTCAAACTCATGTCATATCTCAAAGGCCCTGTTCGCTTTGCTGAAAAAACAAACCGAAACACTGTTTTGGCTGATTTGTTGTGAGAGAAAAACATTGTTTCGGTTGAAAAAAACAAGCTGAAAAGTACGGATTATAAGAGAAGCGAACAGGGCAAATTGAAGAAGGAGCAAGCAAAATGAAAAGACAAAAGAGACAAGGTTACAATGGCTATTGTTTAGTCTCAATGTTGGCTTGCTTACATAAACATGAAGAGATTAGTATTAAACTAGGCCATGTTTTGAGAATTTTTTTTAATTTTAACACTTTTTGGAAACTAATTTGAAATATAACACGGTCGGTTTTTTTTAAACTAACACTTTTGGCCGTGCCTATTGCCCTGGTGCGGCCATATGCCTATGCATGGTGGCGCGACAGAGGACTGACGTGGTGGGGACCAGAGTCACTAACCGCTGATGGGGCAGGGCCTGCCGCGCCACCGATCCTGGCACGGCACTGCCGCGCCCTGATCCGTGGCGCGGCATAGCCGAATAAAACCGATGCGGCCAGTCCCGGCCCCCGCCTGGCCCTCCATTGCCGCCTCCCTTGCCTTCCATTCCTCGACCGCCTCCCTCCCTCCTTGTCCTCGTGCAAGGTAACGATGCACATTTTATTTTTGTTTCAATGGTGGATAGGTATATTATGAATGGGAGCTATTATTTAGTTAGAAGTATGTTTACCATGCATATTTTTGTTGCTCTAATTGTCGGTTATATTATTTTAGTTGCATTGCAAATGATTATATTTTACAATAATTTGCGTTGTTTTGATTGATGTTTAATTTGAACCATTTTATTAGATGGAAGACATGTTTCGGGAGCAATTATGGCGAAAACGGGGTCGTTCTAGAGAATTGTACCCCGACGAGTCTAGCAAAGATGACCCCGTCCCTCCTAAACTCCCTGTCTCTAACTGTGACTGTGGTCGTCCGGCCGACATGTTTCAATCGAGACATCCAGATACAGCGGCTCGTTGCTTCTATACGTGCAGTCGTTTTAATGTAAGTAATTGTTTCTGTATGTTTTTTCTTCTCATTTGTATTACTAGGTTGCTAATATTTTATTGTAATTTTGTTGTGTAGGCCCATAAGAGGTGCCTTTTCTTTTAGTGGATCGACGGTGTAGACAAGTTTGACCTCAGGTACCTCCTTTTCGACGATTGGTGGAGAGGGCGATATCCACGAGAGCACTTCGAGCGGTGGGTTCCACCTCCCCCTAACCCCCCTCCAATGATGGCTAAGGAGAAGCACTTAGCCACAGTTAGACGACTCAAGGAACCTGTGACAGAACCGCCCAATTTATATAAGATCAAGTACGGTTGTCCCCACTAACACGTTGACACGCGCATACTTTCACTTATATAAACCCGGTAGTCCGCCGAGTGTCCCGAAAGACCTCGGTAAATCAACATCACAACCAAGATCACGTGATTAAGCAAAGACACATCACACATGCAGAGTTGTAGCAGAAATAATATTACAAAAGGGTTCACAAATAATAGTACAAGTTTGGGTTTCAAAACCGATTATTGAAAACACCATAGCTTTCAAATAATTACATTAATATAAGTTCCAAATACATTGCTAGCATAAGTGACATCATCAGACAAAAGCATATAGATGAGAAGTAACTATAGAATCACCGAGCCCACCAGCGGTTAGCCACCATTTTCAACAGGCCGAGAACTCCACCTGCAACATGGTGGGATAAACCCTGAGTACTCGAATGTACTCAGCAGACTTACCCGTCGAAAACCAGAAATAAGGTGACACCAAGGATTATGCAAGGCTTTCTTTAGTGGGCTAGCGGACTCATTTGCGAAAAGCATAAGCTATCATGAAGAAACCATTTTAAGTACTTTGCATCATCTTTATTATGACCTATCCATCTAGGTAAGCACCTATACTATAGCAATCACTTGATTAACCAATAACATCCAGTTACCAACTTAGATTTAGCATATCCCATACCATCCAGATAACCATTAGTGTTCCATCATAATTACTACGATGCTGTAGCTCGAGTCAAGTGCTCACTATCCAGGAGTGATGGCGATTCGAATCGATTCCTAACCAGCTGGTGATTTATTCCTCACACAAACCACACTCACCGATCAAGTGAGCTACAGATCACTAATGACACTTTCCAAGTAGCCGCGGGATAATAGTCATGGACCGCACTACCCAGGGACCGCCCGATAGCCAGGACGCACCTTGGGCTCACTCTTCGCATCCCCGTCATACCCCCTTCAGCACCAGTATGCCAATCCGAGTTTATCCTGGCTCGAATAGTGTCACTAGCTTCGCGGTCGAAAGGTACTTTATTCAGCCAGCTAAATGTGAGGCATACGTTCAATATGACAAGAGGGACGAGCAACGATCGGTCCTTAATCGACACAGACGGAAAACTAACAGCACCCCAGAACCCTGTCTGGTTGCCTCCAACTTTTCCGTCCGGTCTCCAATTATCCATCACACATGGTTAATTCCAGGATATCATTCTTTACATAGCTAATTTCTTCCAGTAACCACCTATAAATGTAGGTGACCAGAAATCACCGATCGCTACCTGTCTAAGCAAGGCTAAGCAGTTATTCGATCCCGACCTAACAGGGTAAAAAGGTAATAAGGTAGGCAAGGATAGTAATAAATGCATCAACGGTTTCAATCAACTCCTACAACTTAATGCAACAATATATAAACTCATATATAGAAAGAATTGCTTTTATAAAGTAGGAGACTTAGAATGCTCCGGGGCTTGCCTGGGATCCCACACTGAGTCAGTGTTAGTTAGACGATACTCGCTAAGTGAGTATCTCCCGTCCTAGCACTTGTCCAGTTCTTCCACCTTCGGGATAGGTCCATCATACACTGTCTTCGGGTTTGGCTCCAACATCACGTCCTTCACGTGGTTCATCTAGCGCACCTAGATGAGATGCAAGATGCAAGTGCATGAATATGAAGAATAGTAATACAAGAGGCATCACATAAACATTCAAGACAAACACAAGATTATGCAAGACATAGACACCAATAGCTATTTAACTAACATCATACAACCAACTATAGAGAGCAAGCTATTCACATCAAACCAAACATCGAGATAGCAAGTACATCAAGCATGGCATATTAGTTTACTTAAGTTCTATTCAAATCACTTTAACTTACCAAGTTTAGACAACCTAATATACAATTGCTCATCTTCAGTTAAGGGCCTGGCACCTGCAACTAACAAGTTATCTTAATTAGCCTAGCATCTAAATCATCACATCAACTCATATCAAGCAAACAAGTTACTCAATGCAATCAAAGAGTCAAGGCTGCAAACAACAGCAGCTAATTTTACTCATAACAGGAGTTGTACTAATCCAAAAGGCATGCAACAAGACAATCTGGAAAGCTTATGGAATTTTCTACAATTCATCTTTAATCATCTTAGCATGATTCTCAAGTTAACTAAGTCAAATATATCCATGTACAGAAACTGATCCACAATTGATAGAGGGCAGCCATTTCTGAAACCCAATTTTAAACAGGCATAACTCACAAACCACAAGGCCAAATACCACCAAATTTTAACAGCAGCTAGATACATGAATTATCTATAACTTTGTTATTATCACCAAAAGCTCATTCAAATCCTAACTAGATCAAACACTAGCATCTTTCAGATCTGCTCAGAATATAATCAAAACCTGACAGAAGACTTAAAAGTCATGTAACTCCTACACTATCAGGCCTATGGCCTTACAATTTGAACACAAGCAATATCAAGAAATTTGCTACAACTTTTGTATTCACTACAACCATAGCAAACATCATTTACACCACAAAAATAATTGCACAAGCAAAACTGCAAATGCAACCCAACAGCAGTGGTACAGAAAACTGATAGGAACTTCAGAGAAGCATAACTGGAGTTCTAGACCTCCAACAAACATGAACCATAACTTTTTGAAAATCTTAGGAAGTTAACTACAACTTTATTATTCTCATATTAAGATTATTCTACAGTTAGAAGGGTCAATTAATCCAATAATTTCATCTCTATCCAAAACATAGATAGAAACTGACATGCCACTTTGAACAGCTATAAATGGAGTTATATATGTCCAATAAATGTGGTTCTAGTCTTTTTAGAAAGCTTGTCAAATTCTAAACAACTTTGTTGTAAACACCTCAAGCTAATTCTACTGTTAAGAAGGCCCCACAGAAAGAACAAGGAAACCCTCTCTGGGTTTGGGCAGAAACAGCCATAGAGATTTAAGCAAGCATAACTCAAGATCTACTTAACCAAAAATCATGATCTTTAGCTTTTTGAAAAGCTTAATAAAAGTAATACAACTCATGTATTATCATAAAGTCATGATTCATAACTTAACTGAGCCAATTAATTCAAACATGCAGGACTATTCAGAATAGGAGCAAAGCAACACAGGGAATTTGTTATTTTTATAACTCTTAAAATATAAATCCTACACTCCTGAAATTTTTACCAGACAACAACAATCACCTGATGAGCACTCCATAAACATTTCACATTTATTTGAGCAAAATAACTACAGTTATGAAAAAGACAAATACAACTAGCATTAAAAACCTAACTGCATAAATCTATTTTTACAGCTAAAACTCTAAACTAAAACATGTAATATTATAGATCTACTACATAGAAAATTTTGCAAGGATTCCAAAAAGTCTTCATTTGTTATTTTAGGATTTTTCTACTAATTAATACGAATTTTCAAAGTTTGTCATTCAAATCTGTAAAAATCAAAAGAAAAGGAATGTAAACTTGCATCGGGGTCCCTGCAGTAAACACAAATTAAACTCCAGCGAAAAGGTCCTCAAGGGCACTATTCAAATGAGTCATGGCTTCGCAGTTGGATCCCTCCCTTTCTTCTAATTGTTGTACGTAGCCCCT
This sequence comes from Miscanthus floridulus, assembly GCF_019320115.1. NCBI lineage: Eukaryota > Viridiplantae > Streptophyta > Magnoliopsida > Poales > Poaceae > Miscanthus > Miscanthus floridulus. Next base: position 83,996,672 of record NC_089586.1, read on the forward strand.
CACGCGAATCAGAGCAGGGAGGCCATCGGAGCTCACGGCTCCGGCCATTGGGGGCCATGCCGGCGTCGGGGAAGTGGCGGTGGAGCACCAGGGAGCCTACGCGCACGCGTGGGGCTGCTCAATTTGGCTGGAGGCGGGCCGGATTGGACTGGCCGCGCGCACAGGCGTCCGTGGCAGACACGGCACCGGCGGCCGCATGAACAGGCGGTGAAGGAAAGCCGGGAAGGAGCGCGCGAGGCCAAGTAGAGGGAGGCAAAGCCGATGGCAAATGATTCAGGGCTGCGAGGCGCTTGGAGGAGGAAGAACAATGGTGGCCAAGCTCGAGCTCACGGCGACAACCATGGCGGCCACGTCCTGGAGCACGGGCAGCACCAGAGAGCGAGGGAGGGAGAGTGGGGAGGCGAGTGAGTGCTCAGCAGCTCAGGCGCTCTGTTGAACGAGCAGGGGCGCGACAGAGAGGCAATGCACGTGGCAAGAAAGCTCGGCAATGGTGGCCACGTCCACGGACACGCGGCGTCCTTTGAGGCCTTTTTCCGAGCACATGGCGGGCGACGGTATGGCCGACGTGGGGAGCCGATTTGGGCCGCTTTCGGGCTGAATTTAGCAATGGGCTCAAAACGAAGTTTTCTCACCTCGGTCTGCTCTACATTTCTTATTAAGGGTGCCAAGTCATTTGAGCAACAGATCAGCGGTTAATTAAGCCTTAATATGATAGTGTCAACATGTTGATAACAATCACGGGAATTCGCTTTCGGAGGTCAAAACTCGGTCAAACTCAGTGCAACTTTTTGCATGCTCTTCTCCATAATATAACCTTCAACTTTTATTTTTGGACCAACTCAAGTTGCTTAACGAATTTTGGAGAACGCGAGACGCCAATGCTGATGTCAATGAAATTCCAGACTTAGAATATTTCCAAGCGCTGAAAACTACAGTAAATTCAATCTTGTGACCTCTGTTTGACTTATTTCCAAGCTGATCTAGGTCTTAGTGTAAAAACAAAGTTTCTTCTACATAATATGAACTACAACTTTTATTTAAGGTACAACATCAAAGCTTGCATAGAATCTACAGTTCTACTTTGACCAAAGTAGGATCACGATAAAGCTTAGATTATCCTTTTTGATCCATTGGAGCATTTTCTTGGCATTTGCCCAACATGAACCTTTCATGACTTTTGCTGTAGAGTTCATCTAGAGTCATTTGGGAAAGGTTGCAAGGTTTGGTTGATGACCTATATTTCCATTCACTTAATAGTGCAATTCAAGCACTTAGTAAAGTCATTCCAATAAGGATATAACTTATCATTTCATGTGACTTTTTGATTCCAAACTTCATGAAACTTTTCCAGTGACCCATATAGATGGGTATTGATGTGAGACACATGGAGATATTCCAATAACACTAGCCAGGCATATATCTTGAAAAGGGCCTGTATGTAAAGCAAGGGTGCAATATCCGAGTTTAGGTTGGGGCTCATTTCCATAGGTTTGACCTTGACATCTTCATCATCACGTAATCTGTCATGTTTGAGCTCAAACCCACTGCTTAACTGGTGACAAACACCTGGGCTGTTACAGAACCTCCTCTATGCCATTGCGGAGACCGAGCCGTGATAAACCCTGACAATACGTTGGAGTTTGTGTGTCTAAACAAGCATGAAGTAAGTGCAAAGTGTATGTATTGAAATATTGAACTATATGAGTCATGTACTAATGTCACGTTATTTAGGTGTATTCAATGGCGAAGTGTCATTTCAAGGAGTGGTTGTATGGTCCTAAGAACAAATGGCCCGAAGAACCTCCAAAAGCAAAGCAAAAGAAGAAAGAAAGGTTAATTTACAAAGCACCGCCAGTCAAGTGCGAATGTGGTGTTAAATCCAACTAGGGTCTAGTCCATTCGGAGCTTGGAATAGGCCATTATTGCAGCCATATGATTGACTACGATGAGGTTGGTTATTTTTGTGGTAACCATGGAATCGTATTTTGTTTCTTTTGCTAAGACATATATGATATAATTTATCGTTTGAACAGAGCACTAGGAAATGCAGGTGGGAATGTTATGATGGTCAAGCTAAGTTCTTGGATGAACTGAAGAGGAAGCAAGTAATTGCTCGAAAGAGGGGATATGGACCTGACTACGTCAACCTTTTCGTTAAACATCACAAAGACAAGATGCGTGAGTTTGCTAGACAGCACGATATTTGTAACCCGATCGACGTTGGGCTTGTCAAATGGGGATTGAAGAGACAGATGACATTAGAGGAGGAGAGGGCAAGGGAGGAGACAAGAGTACAGATGCAGGTCTTGAACGAGCATGTTGTTTCATTATGTGCCAGTTAGTACTTCGAAGCCTTTTTTTGTTGCCTGATTTTAAATGTAATATAGTCGCGTTGCTAACTGATTGTATTTTATACATGAAGGAATTGGATGCAGCGAGGACCATGTTGCAGAGGTGGCTCGTGCAAGGTATGAGGAAAAGAAGTTAGATGAGCACAGAAAGCGAGCTGGTCGTACCGTTGAATCACCGATTGTGTTGTCTGATGAGGGGGACGAGGATGAGGACGACACTGCCAGACTCAGCGAGCTCATCGCTCTAGCAGAGGCGGGCTTGCAGGCGGAGAAGGCTAAGGATGACACTGATAGATGAGTGAGCTCATCACTCTAGCAGAGGTGGGCTTGCAGGTGGAGGAGGCTAAGGTCGACACTGATAGACTGAGCGAACTCATCGCTCTAGCAGAGGCGGGCTTGCAGGCGGAGGATGATGATGATGCGTTCTTCACTCAGGCCATAGAGGTCGCAGATGAAGCGGAGGCCGCTTACTATAGGCGAAAGGTAGATCAGGGCAATGCAGGTGAGCCTAGCCACAGCAACAGGGTTGTGGTTGAGGATTGGTACTCGGACGATGAGTTGCTTACTTAGTATGTTTCTGACTGAGGGTTTTTAAATGCGTCGATTGTTAGTTCCATGCTTTATTAATGATCAATGTAGCCATGCTTTATTATGTAGTAGAAATTACATGCTTTATTCCATTTGAACTACTAATGTATTGTACCCATGTGTCATGTACTCGGATTATCCATGATCGATCTTAAGTGATCACATCTGTTTGTATCATGCGTTCAAAATTTCTCAAATGAATGTAATCAGGTGAAATTATCTCGACCATAACCCACTGGTTCGGCCACGCCATAGCCTAGGTTCTACCGTGCCAGAGTCCACGGCGCGTTAGTGCCGCGCCATACTAAACGGCGCATTAGTGCCGCGCCATAGATGACAGCGTGGCAGTGACGCGGATAGACAACATCTAGCTTCAATTAATTTGTTGTCGGTGCTGTACAAAACTACAAGTGGTGTCACGACCGTGTGCAAGTTGAAATGAACATGAAGCAAATAAATGAACGACAAGTTGCCACATTTCAATTTCATTGGTTTATAAGTCTGCAAGTTTTCGACAACAATATTTGTTCGACATAAGTTCGACGTAATGAACTAAGTCCCTGGAATGTAAGGATCCCTCGAACGCCTCTTGAAAACCTTGTCGTCCGGTGGAAGAAGGGGGCCGTCATACTCCACCTCAAGAAGGGGGTATAACTGGTGCGGCGTGGGAGGGGCCATCCTGTTACCAATTGATAAAAAAGGGTTAGAGTATTCAAATTAACAATATTCAGATTAACATTATGTAGCATTGCAAAATTTGAACTACTTGTTGTGCAGTACGAACACAATATGAAATCACCTATTGCCCTCATCTTCTATGCCGGCTAGCCTTGTGACCAGATTATTTGCAAACAGAGCATAGATTCCTGCCACGGGTCTCGTTGAAGTCTCCCCCGTCGTACATGTCTTCGCCATACCCTCTCATAGCGTCCATATCCCCCTTGAGTCGCTTCTTCTTCCTCCTACCCTTCCCTACCTTCATTAGATCCAGATACAGCACGTAGTCATAACCATTATAAGGTGGCCACTGTGTCGGGTCAAGGTATGGCTCGAAGCTCATCTCCCAAATACTAACGGTATTTGAACGGAGATACAAGGGTGACATATATGGCAGATCCTCATAGTTGTACCCGCGAACCCTACTGGCCGTGATCATATAAGAGTAAGGGGCATGCATGATCTGAGGGACGTTGCAACTACACTCTACCTTTTCAAGATCAACTTGGTAGTTTCGTCCACCATAACGTTCGCTGCCCAAGCTTGTGCCACCCTTGCCCCGTACACTAAAGATATGGCGGTGGGGTCCATACGGCTCGGCGGTGTGCTGCTTGGTCAATTCCTCAGCCTCCTTCAAATGTTCAGCTCCGGCCTTTCTAAAACGCCCCTGCTCTGCTATATTCCTCTGCGCAAGTTCCCACCTCTTCATAAAATATTCGTTGCACTTATGAAACGAGAACTCAACAATTCCAGACATAGACAACGATCGAACTCTGGTGAATACATGGTTGAAGGACTCCGAGGAGTTAGTGGTCATGATGCCATACCTGAAACCCCCCTTGTCATATGCTAATGCCCACTGAGCTTTATGTTCCATCTGCGCCTCTAACTAGGCCTTTCCTGCTGCATTTACCATCTTGTCTAGTTCTCTCTTTGTCTCCTTGAACTGGTGCTCTGTACGTACACAACATAGAGCCTTTACCTTGTCACATACCTCCTTCTTTCGCTGACGCCACCAGAAATTAGCGGCAAAGTGTCTCATGCACCATCTATGTACTAGAGGCGGGAACCCATCTATATGCTCAGCTGCAGCATTAAGAAGCCTTGCGTGATGGTCCAAGATCAAACATATAGTGCGAGTTGGGCCAAGCACTTGCACACGTAGAAGCCGCATGAACCATGACCACGATTCATTGTTTTCTCCCTCTGTCAAAGCAAAAGCCATGGGTACTATCTGGTCCTCAGGATCAACAGTAGCAACCATCATCAAAGTGCCCCTGTACTTTCCTGTCAGGAAAGTGCCATCAACAAGTACGACTGGCCGACAAAACTAGAATGCATGTTCCGTTTGCGTGAACGACCAGAACACACGATAGAGGACATGCCTCAATGGGTCCCAAAAAAACATCCCTTCGGTGTCCACAAACCATTTCAAGCCAGGGTTGTAGTAATGCATTGCACAAAAGATGCGGGGCACCCTGTTGTATGCTTCCTCCCAAGTACCCCATCGAATCGCCAGAGCAATTTGCTTAACACGCCAAGCCTTTTCGTACGTCACATCGTACCTAACGAATCTAGATATGGACTATTGTAAAGAAGACACCGAGATGTCGTTATTATCATCAACGAACCCCAATATACGATGAGCAAGGTAACGTGTAGTGAGCTGCTGATGATTTTCCTTCCCCCTATTGTCTAAGCAAGTGTGGGGTTCGACAACTTTAGTTATCCTCCACTTGCCATCACTCTGTCTCTTTCGTGCATTTAACCTCCATAAACAACCATTCTTGCATATCATGTGGTACCTCAACTCCTGGTCCGAATGAGTGACGGTGTACGGCCTATGGTGGTACACAGCATAGTCCAGAAGGAAGAGTTTCATCTCTGACATTGTGTTGAATATCATCCCCTTCCTAAGGGTTTCTTTCTCATGGTTATACAATGAATTCCTACACAACTGAAGACTGGTGTCACAAACTGCCATATCCGTCATGCTGACATCCCTATAGTTCGGAACGCCCATGAAAGGTACGTTCTTGGACCTTAGTTGCTCAAGCTCAGTCGCTGTGTATGGTGGTGGTGGAACATACTGTTGCGCTTCACTAATTCTAGCCCATGAATCATAGGGGGTATCATCTGCAGTCAAATCTGTGACTAGTCTACCCTGAGCCTGGACACCATACAAAACCTCAATTGGTACTGGTAATGGCATAGTATGAACCGGTACTTGCATGGCATCAACCGCTGTTGGCGTAGCATCTGTACCTCCTTGGTCATCATCAGAATCGTCTAAATCACTGCTAACTACATCACCGATCATGTCCTCCTCCTCCTGCTCCTCTTTCCGTTCGAAATCATTCACATCAAAGTCATTGTTTATACAACCTACTGCAGTTAAATGAAACTGCTCCTGCATCAACTGACCATCCAAATCTATGTTACCCTGAGTTGCTTCCCCTTCGACCTCCAATTCTTGCTCATTGCCTCCAACACCGTCAATGGACAGGCCGTCCTGAACACCCTGCATCCTGTACCCATTCTCCACCACCACCTCAGCCATAGGCACATTGGAACCTTAGAGAACCCTAGTGTAGCGGGACCAATGAGCAGGGTCGCGCAAGGGCATGAGGACATAGTGTGCCCTAGTCTTCCCAGTATCAAACCTCCCCTTCAGTATGAAATCACCGTCAAACTTTGTATTCAAATGGACACAAAGGTCGTTGAAGCTAGGAGGTTCATCAAACCATTCCAATTCTTCTTCCATATCCTCAAACATACCATCTTCTCTCCTAACACTTCCTCCATACAAAACTCTAACACAACAATCCATCTACAAAAGCATTAAAAGAAACTTCATCATGTCGTCAAAATCGTCGTACATAATGTCTATAGTAATATTAATACATATTCTAACTATAACTGTAATAACTAATCTAATATTAACATCTATACAAGGCTAACTACAACAACTAATTAGAATAAATCAAATGTATAACTAGACTCAATAACTGTACTAACTAAACTACCTATACTAACTTACTATATTACTTATACTAAACTAAATAACTTTACTAACTATACTAACTATATTGTAATAATTTTACTACCTATTAGGGGAGTACCTCGCTGCAGCGCGCTAGACCAGGCCAAGAGGCACGGGCGCAGTCCTCGGCGGGCAGCCACCGTGCGTGGCCGAAGGGGGTGGCGCGCCGGCGTGGGGGCTCGGTGGCCGCACCGGGCGGCTGGCGGCCGTGCCGTGCTCGGTGGCGGGCTGGCTGGCGCGGGCGGACGCGGCCGCGGCGGCCGGCGTGCTCGGCGGCGGGCTGGCGCGGGCGGATGTGGCGGCCAGGCGGCCTTGTTGCGCTGCTCGGGCAACGGCGGCTGCTCGGCCACTGGCGGACGCGGGCAGCGGCGGCCGGTTTTATTCGGCTCTGCCGCGCGCCCTGATCCGTGGCGCGGCAGGCCCTGCCCCGTCAACGGTCAGCGACTCCGGTCGTTGCCACGTCAGCCCTCTGCCGTGCCACCATGCATGGCGCGGCACAGGCATATAGCCGCGGCAGGGCAATAGGCACGGCCAAAAGTGTTAGTTTAAAAAAAACCAACCGTGTTAGATTTCAAATTAGGTTCCAAAAAATGTTAAAATTTAAAAATATATATATATTTTGATGGCGCTTCACGCGGCTCCAGCCTCTACACCTTACTGTTTATGCCACTGTTCATAGAGCCTATTTCCCTCTCTCCAAAGCAAACGAACTAGGAAAAAAAATGGAACCACCAACTAGAACTCCTCGTGACAGTGTAGTAAGGAGCTGAAGCCGTTTGAAGCGCCACTAACAAGGCCTCATAGCGCACTTTAGGTGTCATAAATTAAACTTACCTAACTTTTATCAAATGTATAGATCAAATTAGCTTTATTAGATTCTCCACGAAATGTTTCTTACCCGTGCATTTATTTGAACTATAGAGGTCTGTTTGAGTATTAATATATATTTTTTCTAAAAGCTTGATTGAACTAAAAAAACTTAACTTAGGATAGAGCTCATGCCTCACTTTGCGCTAATAAACCTCACTACCTGCAAAAGTTCAAACCAGAATGAGTGTTTAGTTGTTACACCATGATAATACACCATGTATCTTGTAGGTCTGTTTGGTTCAACTGTAGACAAAGTTGCCTAGATGGTCGCGCTCTCCCATGCGTTTGATTTTAAGCACTTAGGGTGAGGATGGAGGCCTGGAGCTTTTTCATGTCTGGGAGGCCACCGAGGGCACCCCCAGTGCGCAAACTAGCACAGTTTCTTTCTCTATTAATTATCTTGCTAAGTAGACATTTTACTGATGTGACAAATAATTTAGTGAGGAGAGAGAGTAAAAGTTGAAGAAACAATTTATATACCAAGAAACTTTGTCGATGGTAGAAGAAACTACAGACACTGTATTGGGACTATATTAAGTACATATACATGACTATTGGTAATAGAATGGAAAATAAAGATAAACAAAATAGAGAAGCGCCGTACAGCACTCAATGGCCATGAATAAACAAATATCATATTTTCGCCATTAATTATACTTCTCCGTCACAAAATAAATAACTTTGTGAAAAATTTCGGATAGATTAAGGACGCTGGCAAAAAAAATAGATTAAGGATTTGGCAATTATTGTTTACATGCACCCGTGATTAGCTCAAGTATTAGAAGACGATGTCTCATGTTTTTATAGAATATTCGTCCTGTTCGCTTCACTTATCAGTCTGGCTTATCAACCATGGTATAATATTTTTTTGCAGAAATCGTCGGCCGAACAATCAGGATGTTATTTATTTTCGTAATAAAAAAGTTAAATGTTATAACCTCACAGACGCAGCAAAAGAAAAGTTCCTGGCGCTAATGCAGAACCCACCTGCCAGTGGCTAAGTATGAGTTCCACGGGAATCTAATAACCAAAGTTCTTTTCCCACGCAAAATGGGGAAAACAAAAGGAAAACAAAAAT